>NC_137695.1:22303880-22641380 GCF_964034855.1 Anser brachyrhynchus | reverse complement strand
CTCCGTTTACATAAATATCCTTTCCCTGCCTTCCTCAAACTCTCTTTGAATATGTGCTCGTAACTTAAATTTATTTTTCAGAAATGCTATTTTTATGGCATTAGGGTTTTGTATCTCTGCAACAAAATGGTTCTCTTACTGTCTCATTGCCACCTTTTGTCAGCTGCTTCCACGTTTTATGTTCTCTGGCACAGTAGGCAGAATTTTTTGATCTACCCTCTCCTATCTCCACCCAAACCCTTTTGTAGATGAGCCACAGGGGAAAAAACTGGCAGCACTCTGCATTTCACTCAT
Organism: Anser brachyrhynchus; assembly: GCF_964034855.1. NCBI lineage: Eukaryota > Metazoa > Chordata > Aves > Anseriformes > Anatidae > Anser > Anser brachyrhynchus. The sequence continues at coordinate 22,641,086 of NC_137695.1, read as the reverse complement.
ACAATTATTTCTGTGTAAAATAAAGTTTGTGTGTGTGTGTGTTTTAATAAAGTCACAAACAAACCATGCCAGAGAATGAATAAGCGGATTTTATTAAAACCCCAAACTAATTATGAATACCCATTTTTGCAGCGTCCTAGAGAGGAAGGGAGTGCTGGAGGAGGCGAGGGGAGGGCTGTGCGTGGCAGCAGCGGTGGTGTAGGAGACAAGGGGCCATGGCGGGTCCCCTTCGTACGTTTGGGACATGACTGTGTTGGCCCTGGGGCAGAGGGTTGCATGTATAGGCCCTGGGACAGTTGGGATGATTTGTTGATGCTGAGGGGTGGGAGGCATGACACAGCCTCCCAGGGAGCACCTCTGAGGGAAAGCAACTTCTGTGGCAGCGTCTGGGTTCGGGTGACCATCTGGATTTGTGCTGCGTGTGACCTGAACTCCTCCTGCAGGTTGCAAAGGTGGCGGTGGGATGAAGAGCGCAGTTCCACCTGCAAGCTTTGGTTTTGCCAGAGAACTGGAGACCTGTGAGACGTTGCTCTGCAGCCAGCTGAGGAGCCAGCCCACATGTTGCATGGCAAAGATGGTATCACACGGTTAAACCTGAAGTGGGTTTGGAGTGAATATTTTAGATCCTGTAGACTGAGAATGGATGACTAATATTTTCCATTTTAAAAATAAAATTGAAACAGAAGTTCTAGCAACCTCAAAGTAATAGTAAATCCTCTGTAACCTAAAGAAAAATATCCCCTTCCCAGTTTTGAAAGTCTTGTTGCTTCAGTAATAGCAGACAGCCATACCGTGATCCCTCTAATGAGCACAGAGAGTGTGCTTTAATCTTGCCAATATTATCACTCAGTTGTCTTTCTATAGCCTTAGGCCTCTTGGCTCCTTCTTCTTGTTCCTGACACCTTCTTCTCCTGATTGCAGTGTTTCTGCTGATTTATTCTGCCAAAAGAGCTAGCAATACATACAGCTGCTTGTGAAGAACAACAGATTCAAAAATTCAAAACTTTCATGGAGGTGAAATGTATGTATCATGCCAAGTTAGCACTTCAGTATCTACCCATTTTGACTTAGCTGAGAGAGCGATTCCAACAGCCCTTTATTCTACACAAAGGCTGATTTGTATAGAAATATCTACCAAGAGATGATGTGCAGCTCTGAAGAGGTTGTATCCACAAACAGAAAACAAACACTGACAGCTTTCCCTCTCTTTCAGTCTCCTAATATACCTGCTTCCCGTGGGAACCTGTGGTACAAAGGACTTTGTGAGTGGCAGTTTCCACACCAACCTGGCTTTCTTAACCACACTTCTAAGGAGCTGGAATGAAAAAGCTGAGGTTGAACCTGACAACAACTGCACCCCAAGCTTACTACAGCCATGGGTTTTTAGAGTCCACGTGGAGAGATGTTCACCAGCGATCACTGCATCAGGAGCATAGCTCCTCCATAAAACTCCCAGTGCCAGGCTAGGTGTCTATATAGCTGCACAAGGAGAACTAGCAATGGAGGAACTGAAATCACCACGGAATGAGGGGACACTCACAAGGGTCAATAGAAAGTGCTAAAAGCGGAAGCGTGTTTCTTCTGGATTTAGACATCTGTTGCTGTCTCTGGCCCCAGGCTGGAGAAATTGTATGTGAGATTCACAGACCAATACTCTGTCACTTCTACTCTTTGGGTACAGACAACCAGCTTCCTTTCTTTGTTCAAAAAACATAGTCAGCAGCAACATCTTACCAGCTAGACTAGTGTTTAGACCTGAGTCCCTTCCAGCATGAGATAGTGGATCAAGCCTGGTTCCCAGCAGACAAGGCTAAACACGGAGATGTAAGCCACACGGGGATAAGCCTCCTGGCTGGTACAGGTTCCCTACTGTGCAAAAACAGAGAGGAGATTTTTAGTGTCAGATGGGCGACAGGAGAAAGCACGGCAATGTAAACCTGTAAAGAAAGCATGCAGCTGGCAGGGCCTTACTTCAGGCCTTAGAGTAATGTGTGAGCACAGACTCATGCCTTGAACAGCCATCGTGCAGCCACACTGCATGAAAGCAGTGGTATGGTGATCAAAACCCAAAACCCAGGAATATGCATGAAAAGCAAATGCTATAAACACCTAGCACCCCTACATCCCTTTTCTCACCAGAAGGCCTCTCACCACAGTCTTTTCTCCTAATCTAGCTGTTGTTTCCACCTCCTGTCCCTGTCCATGCCTCCCATCAAAGCCGTCTTTGCAGCTTTCCCTTTGGCAGCCCATTCCCAGCCCCGCTCCAGCTGGAGCTCTTGGCTTTTTCTCTCTCTCAGCCCTACCCCTTATCCATTTTTAGGTGCTTAAACTCCTTTGCATATCTGCACCTTTGCATTTCCAGGGATAACTACTTTGAATTTTAGCTGTGGCAGCAGGACTCTGGAGATACATTTCCTCATTCTCTTGCTGCTAATTAAAACCATCTCAGTGAAGGCTCTGATCTGCAGTCTCAGGAGGATCCCGTCCCTTTCATTTGGTACACAGTTATTTTCCAGGTGATTAGTTAAGGTATTTTTAAGTGCTTTTCAAAAGCAATGTTTGCTAGATACAGTGCATTAAATCCACCCATCAAAATCATACTCATTATATTTTTAAAGGAAAGTAATTATTAATCATGCTAGCTAAATAATTCATTGTAATTTTGAATTGGTCTGCCACTTCAAAAATAAACATCTTGTTTTGTCCTTTACATATGTTCTTAGAATCGCATTACTTAACACCCAGCTGTAAGCCTGCGTGAAAATCAAAGGAACAGAAATGTGTAGGCAGATGTTGCATTTCAGCATCTATTCCCACACTTAGATCTGAAATGCTTGTGTGCAGGATTCGCTTTCCTTGAGATGATCCAGTTCATAACCAATGACTCCACACCAGCAATTATCCTTGGGCAGCAAGACAGAGTACGTGCGTCCTTTGAACTGACTCCACGGATCATTGATCCCAAAAGTCACTCACCAAAGGCAACAGGTGGTTGGTTGGGCAGTATTACAGGAATGGGAGTTTAAGGAATTGATTCAATTCTTTAAATAAAACATTATGAAGAAAACACAGTCACTAAAGATCTGCAGATTATCCAGCAAGCTCATGGTGCGTATTCACTCCTGAAATAAAGTATGCATAGCACAAACACCTGGGGAGTCTGGTTCTTGTCATGGGGACTGAGCCTATGCGTTGGGGTTGTGTCACACCAGAGTAGCAACACAAGCAAATGGAAGGACGTATGTGAACAGCACGTTTACACAGATATGCACCTGAGCCCTGATGTTGAGTTCATTCACTTTATGCCTAAGGAAAGAAAAAAAAATAAATAAAATAAAAGTCTATATTTGGCATTTAGCCCAGGTTGAATCTTTTTGTATAGTTACACCTTTTTTTTTTTTTATTTATATCCAGCCATCTCAGCTCTCAATGACCAAGGATCACTGAGTCCAGCACTCAAAGGCAGTTTGTTATTGGAGTCCCGTTTGGTTTTGGTTCAGGAGGATCAGCAAACATGCAGGAGATGGGTTTACCAGGCTGCCTTTCTGCATGCAGCATAGAGGAGCTGCCAAAATTGCCTTGGGCTGGCGTCTCTCTTCGTTCAGCATCCCAAAGGCCAGGGCAAGAGTCGAGGCTTAGTGCTGGTGCGCAAACCCAGCCCAGGCTTGGCAAGATGCAGAGCTCAGCAAGCAGCACGAAGCTCCCCACGCTATCGCCGCGGCTCACCGCCCAGCTGCATCAGGGAATGCATGCTGACACCGTCTGTGGAAACGATTCCCTCATCTCGGTGGCCACACTTGCAAAAATATTTTGGGAACGGTAACGACTGATAAAAATATGCGCTATAGTCTATGCCAAGACAGTGGTAAATTTGCTATAGCAACATAGTATGTCTGATGGTTATGTTATTCTGAAGCCTCAGCTGTGGGCCAGGACTCCTTCACGCTAGATTTTGTACAAGCCCAGACTGAAAACTGTCACTGGGAATTTACCGTTTAAGTGATTTGATGAATGATGATAGCCTCAGTTGTGAAAAGTACTGCTTTCACAGTATGAACGCTGCTATTAATATCTTCAGTTGTTTGCTAAATTTCTGTGTGCACTTAGGAGTTATGGAGAAACATGCTTTCTCACAAAAGACTGAATAATTTCTCTTTCCTCGTGTCTCTGTCCTAGAAGTGTTTTTCTCTTGCATGGGGACTGGTGCCCTAACAAAGTCCTGACTAAGGAGAACTTTGGGAGGTTGAGGGAACTACCAGTCCTTGCAGAAGACTGATGTTTGGAGAGGTGTCTCATCATGGAATTAAATACATTTACATTTATAATGCATTTGCTATTTCAAGCCTATTCATATATGGCAATATATGCCTTCTTTCCCATTGTCGAAGAGATAAAACTTCACATAAGAGCATGAAGGTGGAAGATGAAGGAAAAGGTCCAGTGAGGAGCAAAGGGATACAAAGCAGCCACATGGGGACTGCTGTTGCCTCCTGATGTCATAAGGAATATCTCAAGGCAACGAATGAAACTATATCATAAATGGGTGCTCCTCAAATGAAAACCCAGTGGAGTCACGCAGGAGCTGCAAAGCCAGTCATCCCAAAATAATGAGTTGTTTCCAAATGATATTGTTAAGTCATGTTCTGTATTCTGTTCATAGATGCTTTAAATTGTTTTCTTATTTAGCATATTTATTTTAAGTTACATCCTCTTTCCAGCAAGCAGTGTGAGTAAACAGCTGTGAGGGTTTTCTTGCTGGTGGTGGGAAGAAGGAATTATTGCAGGTTTACCAGCAGCATGCAGCTCCTGCCTACTGGAGAGTAGATAGGGCTCCCACCTCCATTTTGCATATTTTAAAATATCAAATATCAAATTAGTCCTGGTTATTTTCCTTTAACTTTTATGGTCACCTAATGAACCTGTATATGATGTGTGTATCTTATTCGTCTGTTTACATATGAGCTGAATTTTGTCTTTAAATGGCCTGTGGAAAAGATTCATATAACACAATTTCATTGGATTTGATAAATACGTCTCTCTATTTGTATCAATCCTATCAGGATCTTAGACATAAGGTAAATGGTTATATAAATAAATGTACCCAATTCCAATGGAATTTATTTCACTGCATTCACATGTTTTGTTTAGCATTTTTATGAAACCATATGAAAAATGAATGAATGCTCAAACTACTTTACATCACTCCTTGGTGGTTAATTATAGCATAAACACTGCGATTCTTCTATGCTGAAATAGAAAAAAAATACCTTAGAGACGTGTTTAATCATTTGGATCTAGTAGTGTTGTGTTTATCTGTTCCTTTTTGGTCCATTAGAGAGTAAATTAGATTTGATTCGCTTACGCTGATTGGCTTAGTTGTACCAGTTACCGATGAAGTACAAATAAAACTGTAATAAATCTGGCAGATGTTTAACCTGCTCTATCCAGATCTTTAACAGTCAATTCCAATTGCAATTTGCACTCAGCGATGTAACAAGACCCTTAGGAAGCCAATCTGATTTTTTTCCCCAAACCAGACAGTTTATTTCAAGCTAGCTGAAATAGGACAAGGCAGCATATATTCATATATTTTACAAACATTTTTGTCACCCTTGTGCCAGGGCAGCAGGAGTGGGAGATGCAGGGACAGCAGAAGGGAAGGGAGGGCGGGAGGGAAATGGGGAGGCAGGGAGGGAGAAATTAGAATCATAGGATTAGAATTAGAATCACTTAGGCTAGACAAGACCTTTAAGATCATCAGGTCCAACCATCACCTAATGTCACCAAGTCCACCACCAAATATGTCCGTAAGTGCCACATCCAGACTTCTCTTAAATACCTCCAGGAATGCGACTACACCTTTCCCTAGTCAGCATCAGACTTTTCATGAAGAAATTCTTCCTATATCCAGACTAAGCCTCCCCTGGTGCAACATGAGGTTGTATCCTTTTGTCCGAACACTTGTCACCGGACAAAAAAGACTGACACCCTCCTTGCTGCGATCACCATTCAGGTAGTTGTGAAACAATGAGGTCTCCCTAAGCCTACTTTTCTCCAAATTAAACACCCATAGTTCTCGCAGCCGTTGCTCAGATATCTGGGTTCCTAGTCCCTTCAAAATCTTCATGGATCTTCTCTGAACACATTCCAGCAGCTCAGTATCCTTCCTGGAGTGAAGGGCCTACAGCTGAACACAGTCCTCGAGGTGTGCTCTCACCAGCACCCAGTACAGTGGGACAATCACTTCGCTAGTCCTGCCGGCTACACTGTTTTTGATACCACAGGGCTACTGGCCTTCTTGGTCGCCTGGGCACACTGCTGGCTCATTGATGATAGCCAGCTGTCAACCAACACCCCCAAGATCCTTTTCTGCTGGGCAGAAATCCTTTCAAATCCTTCACCAGCTTCCTCAGGACATCTCCAGGCAATGAATGATTCCTGTGCCCAAGAGCTTTGCTCAAATCCCCACACAGAGCTACCCATCCCCTCAGGCGTCCCAGGCTTGGGGACATACCGGGGGCATCAGAAATGGCATCAGGCCATTCAGCCACAAGGCTTTGGGCCATGCAGAGGGAGGTCTCTAACTCCGAGGAAGATTTCTATCCTGGCCTTGTAATGAATGCCCTTCTTCAGAAGCCAAGGAACATGGTGGCAGGAGGTTGGCCCTGGGGCCTGTCCTCTCCTCTCCTGTGACAGCAGTGCTGAGGGCGGTTGTCCAGGACCTCCCAGAGGACTGCGAGGTTGGAGAGGGAGAAGCCCGGGCTCCACCCTCTTCCTAGACCCCGCTCTCATCGCGCCGGCTGCTCAGAGCCCAGGCCTGAGCAGGGCCGGGCCACCCCAGCACCCTGTGGGCGCCGGCCAGGGGACACTGTGAGGAATATCTCAGTAATTTTTCAGACAGGGTCTCTGCGAAGCTAGTTTATTCGCAATTGCAATGGCGGGCATTCTGCAAGCAGGAGCGCACAGTAGAAAGTGTATCATAACCTTATATTCCCCATTACCCGACACCTGATTTCAGCAACTCAGTATCCTCCCTGGAGTGAGAGGCCCACAACTGAACACCGTACCTTTATTTGGTTGAAAGCTGTCTGTTTCTTTCATGAACAATATCCTTGAGCAGAGGCAGAAGACAATGCAGAATTTGTAGATGAAAATCATAGAATAATGGTTTTTAATGCCTTTGACTTAAAAATCTGAAAATACTTGTATCTAATGCATAATGCACTAAACTGCAAGGTTCATCAGATCACCATTTAAATTGCTATGACCTTTAAAATTACTATTTAATATGCGCATGAGAAATTCTGATACTAAATTCTGTATCTTAGTCAAATTGATCTTTCTTGTGGTATTGAGAAACTGTCTGTATCTATAGAACTAAAAAGGACAATGCACATCATCAAACCAGTCCATGCTGGAGTTCGTTATGCCCCAACAAGCGCCACCAAGAAATAAAATAGCTTATTAACATAGAAAAATGTCAGTTATTTTAATTATAACGAAAGGAGAAAGGAATTCTCTCTGAGTGTGAAATTACTGCAGAGCCATACATTGATCTCTCCGTTTAATCAGTCTCTTGAGAGTGCCAAGGGAATGGAAGAGCATCTGACTGCTGTATCCGTGGCAGCCTGTAAGGTATTCAAGTTAGGTACCATCACTTCATATTGAGGGATTTTCCCTCTCCAACTGCCAAACCCGGACTGTTAGTTGTTTCCACCACTGTGTTCCCCTTCCTGCGTAACATTTACAGAAAGACCAGAGTACTCCCTAGCCTCTTGGTTAGGTTACCTGACTGAAGGCATGGGAGAAGCTCACCATATTTGGCTGCCTCCCACGGCTCTGTGCAAGAAAATCAGAGATTGGCCTCAGCAGACAGAGCCTGCTCACTGCTCATGCAGATGCTTATTAATGTGTGAAGTTTGCTTTCTCCTTTATTTTCTGAGATCTTTTGTTCCTCCAACCAGCAGCAGAGGATGATGCTCAGCAAACAGTTGAATACACACCCGTACTGAAAACAAATAATTTGCAAACAAGACATAGCCTGGAATATGTTCTGACTATTTTGAATATTGAGTAAATCTGTCAAAATCAAATTCTGTTCACAGATAATTTGTGAATAGCAGAAAGGGATAAAATTGCAAATAAATGTTTTTTTCTTTCCTTCACCATTTATGCTGCTCGTTCAGTACCTGAACTACCAAGCAGATATCCTACTTAGATTCCTAAATGCCAGATCAAATTTCCTGTGCTGCCAAGACAAGCCTGATGTGTTTAGAGGAGGCAGAGGTGAGCTGGTCAGTGCAGGCATGTGTGTGCTTTGCATTAGCACTGCACTGAGCACCTCTAACCTACATCTGTTCTTCCTATAAACCAGCAACAAAGGCATGCTACATAACTGATTTTTCTTCTTCTTTTCTTTTTTGTTTCTTTTTCTTTTTGTAGTATTTTACACTAGATTATTGTGAAGTCAGAATTTTCAAAACATTCGTACTATACACCACCTACATGATTCTGTATTTTATTGTTTGCCATGAAATCTACTCATGGGTTTAAACATATTCTTTAATAATGTTCACTTATCATTATATACAAATATGGTAATTTTAGTAGTCTTGATTCTAAGACGTGTTTCAAAAACAATACAAAGAAAATGAAACCCTTTGTTCTTATCAAATATTTTGAAGCCTTCTAAATTATATTTCTAGATGGGTGAAAAAGAAATTTATGTGAATCTTTCAGTGATTTTGCTATGTATTTTAGTTCTTTTTCTAAATGCTCAAGGGAAACTTTTGAGCTTTTAAAAGACCAATTGTCTTGAATAAGAAAGTGACTTCTTATGTAAAATATATATATATATACACTTCTTTCTATAAAATGTTTGCAAATAAACAGTATAGCTAGAACATAAAACTTCTTAATAGAGTCCTGAATCTGTTAATATCAAATTCGACATCTTATTCTCAAACTGCCTCCTTGCTGCAAACCATACCACTTTAAAAAAGAAAGAGCCCTTTATTAAAACTGTATTCTTACACCGGTGGAGCAATATGGGAAGCTGTGATCAGAGCTGACAGTTGGTTTACTCTTACCATTTGATCACAAAATTTCTGTGCCATCTGCAGGAAGCCACACAGGCAAATGTGTCATCACATCTAATAATGAAAAGAAGAAACAGACAGAACGTGCTGTAGAAACAGACTGCTTTAATTACCCTGGGTACAATACTTCACAAAATTTGCAGACAAAAAGTCCTGTGCGGACAGGTTGCTTATGCAAAGGAGAATGTCACAACTACGGCAAAACAAGGTCTGACCTTGGGAATGATACCTGAGCAATGTCCAAGCCGTAGATTCATTAGGGAAACCTTTTAAGCATGGGACTAGGGTATCGCTTGCCCTTGCAGACAGCAGAAGTTAGCAAAGCCGGTAGTAGCCCATCACCCCGCCTTGTGAGAAGGGCCATGTCCATCTGCCCTGGCAGCTGGCTGCCCTGTGCCCTTGGAAGCTCCAGCTGTCTGTGTCACGGGTTGGGGAGGCTCACAGTCGATGAAGCTTCACAGGAGAGAAAAGGATGCAGGTGATTTTTACTCTCAATGTGGATCTCTGACTGCACACAAGATGAAAGGAAATTGGTGCACACACCAGCATCCACATTGTCTTCTGGGATGAGGTAGGACATAAGGACAGCACTGGGGGGGGGGGGGGGGGGAGGGGGTTCAGGCACTCTGTTGGGATGAAATCCCAGGTTTTGGGGTGATTCAAGCAGGTAAAGCATAGAATCTGGAATCATAGAATATCCTGAGTTGGAAGGGACCCACAAGGATCACTGAGTCCAACTCCTTGGTCCCCAGAGAACCACAGAAAAATCAGACCATGTGTTTGAGAGCATTGTCCAAACACTTCTTGAACTCTGGCAGGCTTGGTGCCATGACTACTGCCCAGGGGAGCCTGTCCCAGTGCCCGACCACCCTCTGGGTGCAGAACCTTTCCCTAACACCCAGCCTGACCCTCCCCTGTCCCAGCTCCATGCCGTTCTCTCGGGTCCTGTCGCTGTCCCCAGAGAGCAGAGCTCAGCGCCTGCCCCTCCGCTCCCCTCATGAGGGAGCTGCAGGCCGCCATGAGGCCTCCCCTCAGCCTCCTCTGCTTGGGGCTGAACAAACCAAGGGACCTCAGCCTCTCCTCATATGTCTTGCCTTCCAGACCCCTCACCATCTTTGTAGCCCTCCTTTGGACACTCTCTAACAGTTTTATATTTTTCTTATGTAGTGGTCATAGAATCAAGTCCCCTTTCACAGTATCACAGATTTCTAGGTTGGAAGAGACCTCAAGATCATCGAGTCCAACCTCCGACCTAACACTAAGTACTCCACTAAACCATATCGCTAAGCTCTACATCTAAACGTCTTTTAAAGACCTCCAGGGATGGTGACTCCACCACCTCCCTGGGCAGCCCGTTCCAATGCTTAATAACCCTTTCGGTAAAGAAGTACTTCCTAACATCCAACCTAAAACTCCCCTGTCGCAACTTTCGCCCATTCCCCCTCGTCCTGTCACCAGGCACGTGGGAGAACAGACCAACCCCCACGTCTTTACAGCCTCCTTTAAGGTAACTGTAGAGAGCAATAAGATCGCCCCTGAGCCTCCTCTTCTCCAGGCTGAACAAGCCCAGCTCCCTCAGCCGCTCCTCGTAAGACTTGTTCTCCAGACCCCTCACCAGCTTGGTCGCCCTTCTCTGGACTTGCTCCTGCACCTCGATGTCCTTCTTGTAGCGAGGGGCCCAAAACTGAACACAGTACTCAAGGTGCGGCCTAAAATTATGGCCTTTAAGTACTGAAAGGCCGTAATGAGGTCAATCCGGAGCCTTCTCTTCTCCAGGCTGAACACCCCCAGCTCTCTCAGCCTGTCTTCATAGGCAAGGTGCTCCAGCCCTCTGATCAACTTCATGGCCCTCCTCTGAAGCCGTTCTAACAGCTCCACATCTTTCTTGTGCTGGGGGCCCCAGACCTGGACAAAGCACTCCAAGCGAGGCCTCACAAATGCTGAGGGGTACAATCACCTCCCTCCCCTGCTGGCCACTCCTCTTTTGATGAAGCCCAGGACACAGTTGGCCTTCCGGACTGCAAGCGCGTACTGCTGGCTCATGTCGAGCTTTTAATCCACCAGAACACCCAACTCCTTCTCTGCAGGGCTGCTCTCAGTGAGTTCTTCTTCTCCCAGTCTGTGCTTATGTCTGGGATTGCCCTGGCCCAGGTGCAGCACCTTGCACTTTGGTGCCCAAGACCACACACAGTACTTGAGGTGAGGCTGCACCAGCTCACAGTAGTGCAGGACAATCCCTTCCCTCGACCAGCTAGCAATGCCGTGCCTGATGCACCCCAGGGTACAGTTGGCCCTCCTGGCTGCTGAGGCACACTGCTGGTCATGTTCAGCTTGCCATCAACCGAAACCCCCAGATCCCTTTCTGTGGGGCTGATCTCCAGCATCTCTTCCCCCATCTATATGTACAGCCAAGGTTGCCCCCTCCCAGGTGCAGAATTCTACACTTGCTCTTGTTAAACTTCATATTCCCGGTAATTGCCCAGCTCTCCAACCTGTCTAGATCTCTCTGCAAGGCCTCACCACCCTCGACGGAGTCAACAGCTCTACCCAATTTGGTATCATCTATCTTGCTCAAAAAACCTTCAAGTTCTACATCCAAATTTTTTATGAAAGCATTGAAGAGGACTGGTCCTAAAATGGAGCCCTGGGAAACCCCACTAGTGACGGGTCACCATCCCAATATAACCCCATTTACAAGAACCCTGTGGGCCCAACCCATTAGCCAAGTCATAAGAGCATAGCCAGCTTCTGGTACTTTGTGGAAGCACCGTCAAGTTGTCCCCCACATACCAGCTTAGCTCAGCACTTCTGGTGATATCCAGGTTTAGCAGCTGAAGCCTGCAGCCTGCAGAGACCTTCCCCTCCAAGAAATGGGCTGCAGGAGGCAGAGGAGACATTAGCACTGCTAATATTGTGATCTGGCAGAGCCCAAGCTGTATCCCCCCAAGCCTCCCTGCAGGAGGACTTCTACAAGGGCAGGAGGGCCTGGATGAGGCTCAGACTGTGCTTTGCTCAACACTAGCATAGACAGAGCCAGGCCATGGTTGTAACGCTCACAGCTTATGAAAAAATAGCAAATTCATAACATTGCTGTACGACCAACTGTGGCAGCTCTATGTATGTGTACAAAATCAGAGTAATTTGCTGTCCTTGAATGCCACCTATAGGTTACTGTTTTCTGAAAGGATTCTGTTGCTAAATCATGGAAGACAGAGGACAAAAATCAGTTTTTGGACAAAAGAGACCAAATTTTTGCATGTTTACTTTGATTTTTGTAAGGTGACCATGGTGACCATGATGTCCTCAGGACAGCTGCAGCCAGTACCATCTGGCTGGAATTTGTGTCAGTATCATTCTACTGGCTACAAATCTGAGGTTCCTTGTATCCGATTTTCCAAATCTTCTCACTCATGTTCATTATGGCTCAGTTATGGAACTACCATTCAAAGGCTATTTTTCTGCAGGAGCACAACCTTATGGATTTATTCCCCATTGCAACAAAGCCTTTAGTCACTGGACAATAGAAGAATATTGTCACAAGACATCCTTCAGAAGGATGTCACAGGGCACTTTGCAACAAACGAGCTTCAGATCATTAACAGGGAAGCCAGTGATTTGCAACAGCTGTGAGTCTGGCCCTTCTTTCTGATAAGGGACTTTTAAACAGCATGCATTTGACCCTTCATTTTACATTGTGTCCTTTCAATTTATTCATATTTTCTTAATTACAGCAGAAACTTACCTGTTCTCAGCACTTTAATAACACGAGGTTCCTCTGGGAACTGGTTTATTTGGGAAGCTGTGATAAAATAAATGACACCATCTAGAGAGGGTCTGTTCATTTCAAAGGGGATTCATCCTGCAAGATGCTGAGCATCACCTGCACTGCGCTCATGGCCTTTAGCAGCCCTTCCCTTTAAGCACCACCTTTCTAGGAGGCACCCAGCATATTGCAAGACTGCGTTGCCTTGCTCTAACACTGGCTCAGTGGGTCAGGTTGAGTGCTTTAAGAATGTATTTTGCATTTGGACAATGTTGTTATCTTAGCATTATGGGACATTCCAATGGGACATTTATTGCTATAACTTCCCTGGAATGCTTGGAAGAAGAACAATATAAATTTTCTTTTCTTTTCTCTTTTCTTTTCTTTTCTTTTCTTTTCTTTTCTTTTCTTTTCTTTTCTTTTCTTTTCTTTTCTTTTCTTTTCTTTTCTTTTCTTTTCTTTTCTTTTCTTTTCTTTTCTTTTCTTTTCTTTTCTTTTCTTTTCTTTTCTTTTCTTTTCTTTTCTTTTCTTTTCTTTTCTTTTCTTTTCTTTTCTTTTCTTTTCTTTTCTTTTCTTTTCTTTTCTTTTCTTTTCTTTCTTTTCTTTTTTCTTTTTTCTTTTTTTAAAGAGAACTTCTAAAGAATGTGAATGAATACGGTCATACTAAAAATATTTTCTTTCTAAGTTCTTCACATCTGAACACACATAGTGTATGGGAATAGCTGTATAATTTAACAAAATATTTATTTTATTCTACTATGATACCTTCAGGATACTTAAAATGAAATCAGTATGAAAAGTGTTTGGTTTGAGCCATTGCATCTCTAGCATCATGTCAACTTAAAATAGAAATTTAATAGTGGAAGAATAATGCATATTAAGAAATTCAGCTGATGCAGAAGGTCATCGAAAAAGTCTGAGAGACCTACAACGTCTCCTCAAAATGTTTCCTTCAAAACATTCAACACTCAACATCTTCTTCAAGATGTGTTCCTCAAAAATTACATAGTCTTTCATTACAACACCAAACTTCACTGATATGCATTAGAGCAATAAAAACTAGCCTCATCATCCAATGTTAATTATTTTATTTATTTATTTATTTATTCATTCATTTATTTTAAGTTCAAAGCATCTGAAAGTACTCAGTGAATCACTGCAGCCCTTCTTCAAATCCTTAGGTGATTTCTCAGGGAACACCTGAGAAAGCATGTGAACAGCTTGTGATCCCTTTGTTGTATAATATAATGAACTGTTAAATGCATGAGCAAAGGTGCATAATCCTGTTCCCTGAACCTTTGTGGCAAATGTAAACGCACAATGGATCATTGCAAACAGAGCCTTGACACATAGGCTGACAGATTTCTGAAGCCCCAGTTGCGTTCAAATCCTCCTGATTTAGAAAGAGCTTTGATATATAAATATAAAATTTTGCATATAAGGGTATATGTAAGGCATGTAATACTGTAACTAAGGCAAATGTAACTAGCTGAAAATAGGAGTCATTTCTCCTAACATCAACATGCCTTGATAGTACTTGTACCTATAAGTTTATTATTTCTAGAATGAAGCTATTTGCTTGTCACTTCCAAATGTCTTTTAATTGTGCTATAATAATTAACTAATGCATTTGCTTGAATTGAAGTTTGAGCTATTGAATCACTGCAGACTTTCATTTTTTATCATGTGTGCTAAAGATGCTGTTCAAGCATCTGTCCACATTAACAGGCTCAGCTATACATTTGTTCTCACAGAGTCAAGAGAAGGCAGTAGTTTTCCTGAAGACATTCCCAGAGCCAGCTAATTGGTTTTCCTCCATTTCCTCTCCCAGGAGGTATAAACAACTTGCAGAGAGAGAGAGAAGGAACAAAAAAAAAAAAGAAAAAAAAAAAAAAGCACTTGAGGCACCTTCTGAGATGACAAAGCACAAAAAGTTAGAAGAGAAATGACTTCTCCTCTTTTACTCATTTCAGTATTTGCAGTGTTACTTGGTAGGGCCTCATCACCAATGAGTCAGAAAACAAAAATCTTAAAATAATCCAGAAACATTCAGGAGAGATTAGTGTTCTACAAAATTCCAGGCTGTGTCATCCCCAGAGTCTTCCCTAATGACTGTTTTACTGGAGAGGAGAGCAATGCTTTCCCTTGGCATCATTCATGAAAAAAATTGCCCTCAGCAACGGGCAGTTTGGACAGTTCTGGTCCTCACAAGATGGTCTTTTGGGGCTGGCAATCCCTTTATCCAGGTAAGACTTCTCTGAGAGGTCTTAGGTAAGGCCGGAGAGCAGCACATAGCAGAGGTTGCTGCTGTCTCCAGATATCTCCTTGACCCTCCCAAGGTGGGATGGATGAAGGGGAGAACACCGTGGTGTCATGGAGGGGGTTCCCTGCATGGGCTGTCCATTGCCGTGGGAGAGGGGGGCCGCACACCTCATTTTCAAAGGCGTGCACATGCAGAAGCTTCTCTGGAACTGGGAATTATCTTGGCTTTGTCATCTCTGTGGGATCAGGGATGCGATTAGGACATCGTCAGTGTGTGACTTGGTAAACTGGATGTTGCGATAAGATAATGTGTTCTCATCCATTTCTGTCAACGAGGGCAGGTTTTGGCATGGCTAATGACAAAATTCGTTCCTCTGAACAAAACAGTGCATTTTTATGATTCTGATGCTGGCTGTAATTCAGTTTTTCTGTATGTCAGTTGCCAGCAACTTCCTCAGATGAATCAGTTTCTATTCCCTAAACTGAAGCAGGCAGATGTTAACAAAATATCTGTGCGATACTTAATTCCAAATACTATAAAGGGAACTTTCTTGGATTTACATTCTGTTGAGACATCTGGTTGAGACTTCATTAAAGAATAAGATTTAAAAAAATAATCTTGGAGAAAAAAAAAGAGCAGAAGATAACCTTGTTCCAGCTTTGACAGAAGTCTTTGGGACACTCACATAAACCTTATTTCACATGCTTTTAAAGTATCTATGAGATTGAAATATTTGTTTCTGTTTCTACATGATTCAGAAAACCTTAAGAAAGATTCCAAATGATCTTTGCAGAGAAAACTTCTCTGGCACTGCCTTTCATCCAGGTGATCAAGAAGCCTTTCGATTCGTTTCTAGCACAGACGAATAGTAAACAAAGCTTATTCAGCACTGAGCATCCATCTAGGTTGACAGATTTTGCAAGCATCCCACCTAGCGTGGAATCCTACCAGGGTAAGACGGTGCCAAGTTAACTGAGAACATCACAGAGGCCAGCATCTGCAAGTCATCATCCTAATGCTGTCTGAGACACAAAGCCTCGGTACTAGGCATTGCATTTGGAAACGTATCTTGGCTTTGCCATACAGAGCGTCCTGCTTTGGCACAGACGGCCGGACCAAAGAAGAAAACACACACTGGCATTATTCTGATAAACCTTCCAGGGAATCATTCACAGGAGAGCATTTAGATTATATACGATTCTATAGGGAAAACAGGAAGAATTTGGCAGCAGTAGTAAATTGCATTCTATCTTAGTAGTTGCTTCTGCTGATCTCTATCCTGAAATGGAAACAACCAGAGAATGATTACCTGATGCCCTGGAATTTTTTGTAATGACAAAGAGAGCTTGAGCCCAACAGAAAAGCAATAGCATTTTTAGGAATAAGAAAATATATATAAATTTGCTGTGTAACAAACACAGGACCATTTTTAACAGTAAGACAGAAATGTATGGATATACTTTATGTATCCCTAAAAAGAGTTCAGTTAATACTAAGGAAGCTAACATTATTGTTAAAATACCTTGAAGGCACAAGGCGAGCAGCCAGGCGATTCCGAGCTGGGCAGGCAAGGAGCTCCAGCAGTCCTGCTGGCTGCTTCAGGTGCTTGCAGGGCAACCACCTCCAGGTGAGCCACTGCCCTCGGCGCCACCAAAGGGTAAGTGGAGAGGAAGGCATGACCTCCACAGCACTTTTATGGCAGGACTCATGCGACCTCTTCTACAACTGAGGTTGCTGAGGTGGGAGAGGACCCCTTCATGTGTCTTCTTCATCTGAAGTAGCCCAGCTCTTGGGCACCTGCATCAGGACGGGTGCAGCTCCCACTGCGCAACCTGCCTGCATGCCCCCAGAGTAGGGAGAGAATCTCAGATGCAGGCAGTGGCAGGTAGCAGCTTTAATGGTGCCTTGTTAACATCTGTACCTGAAGCTAAACACGTGCCTAACGCTGACTGATGAGCAGCGCAGCTTCTCCAACTCATCTTCCGAGCTGTGCTGTGCTCCCTGCTCAAAGGACACGTAGGAGCAGTGAGCGCGGTGCTTAGGAGCAGTCAACGGCATCTGTGTCTGGATGTTGGTCAGGTATTACTGGGGGCCTCAGTTAACCTACCACTGAACTGACATTTTGAAAGTATCCAGAAGTTCATCTACTGGGGGATGTTTCAGACAGAGAAAGGGCAAGTGAGGTTTCATGGCAAAACACTGTCACTAGTGTGACTTGAGCTGCTCTTGCAAGCAGTATGACTACAGTCGCTGGATAGGTAGTTTCCAAAATAAAAAGATTTCACCACAACAGAAAAGTGTTATTTTAAAGATGACAGGTACTATTTTAGTATTCGTGTGAGACATGTTATAAATAGGTAGCTTTGAATATAAAGCATGCAAGCCACAAGAGAAGACAGACCCTTCTTACACTATTGCTGGCTGGATTGTGTGTGCATTGCCCCAGAGGGAATTGGCTTTATCCAGCTTCTTATACCTCAACGAAAGACACAAATGATGTTGAACATGACATAGGGATTGTCTGTGGGACCTGCCCTCTCAGGTTCTCTCTGAAACTGTGATGGATGATTCTTCTTTTTGTGATTTTGATGTATTATGCTTTACACAAAAGGCTGTAGGTGGATATCAGAAAAGACCTGAATGGAAAGAGAGCCACGAGCAGGAACGGACCAGGACACCACCCTGCAGCTGGGCTGGTGCTGTTCCTCAGATGGGATGCAAAGACCAAAGCTTCTTCCAGAAACTCAGAAGGGTATAGGTAAAGCTGTTTCTACGTCTTTGTATTTTCACTATATTTAAAAAGTTTCCTGCGTGATGTGCTATTTTTAGCATTACAGATTCCTCCTTTTCAGGATGCTCACTTTAAGGAATTTTGTCTTAAAACCTTGGGCCATTTGGACCATGTCACAGGAGTAGTCACTATTTGCCACAATGCCAAAGGTGGCACCTGGATGTGAAACTGTGCTAGATATTACAGCAAAAAATAAACAAAAAAAAAAAAAGAAAAGAATCACAGGAAAGATGGCATATGCTGGGCACCTCATGAGGGATTTTATTTTACCAAGCAATTTTAATTTTTTTCTTATTTGAGTATTGCAGGAAAGATGAGTGCCAAGGATAAAATTAAATGAAGGAAGGCAGTAACATAGCACTCTGGGACAGGAAGGACAAGAGGTGCTGCGTATGGGAAAACACATGATCAGAAATTCATGGTGTGATGGAGCTTTGCAAACCTTTGCAGGTACAGCCAAGAAATTTCAGATGAGAAGGAATGGGCAAAAGGGATTCAGTGACATGAATCATAAGGGTATAATGAGGAAAAGGTCAGCATCTGAGATCTTGTTAACCAACTGGGCAGACTGAATGGGAGCAAGGTAAATCCCAGGGAGGCCAGATTCAATGACAGCACAATGTGAGTTGATGATTTGTAATTTTAATAATGCAAAATTCAGTAAATAAAATGTTAAAATAAGCAACTTTAATAATTCATTGCAACATTTACTATTTTAGGACTGTTATTTTATAGCATATTTGAGTCAATTGCTCAGTGTCATTGTATGTCCTTTCCTTGTAACCATGCCACAAGTTAGACATTACAGTGTTTCGTAAATGGCTGTCTAATTATAAGGCACTCCTGATTTTTTTTTCAATTAACATGACCCTGTCTGTCACACTAGGATATCAAAACACTGTTTAAATTTTAACCACTATATACATACCTTTACGGAACAATGTTACTGTTAGCTGCAGGTGTTGAGAGTCAGAGGCTGCATGAAAATTTAGGATCTTATGCTATGTTTACCTTCGCTATACCTGCAAAATCTCTGGTAGGTTCTTTTGCTAGAGCTGAAATTTTTCCATGCAGAAACAGACAATCTCCTCCAAGACCTACTTTTATTCTGTGTTTGGTGCTGCACAGTGACTGATACATGCATTTGAACAGGTAAAGCGTTAATGGTGGGCAAGGGCTCCAACGACTAAAAGGTATTACATGGCTGACTGCAGGCTTGTTAACCTAGCATTGATCCCTAGCAAAGCCATGGGAAAGACTGAGCATGACATATACGTTATTGTCAAGAGCTGGTGTATGTATAATGTGGGGTGCAAGTACAATGAACACAAACAACACGCTCTAATGAGACCAGTAGCATCCATGGTAAATGTAATTTTTTAAATGCTAGCATCTAACAGCGAAATATTGCTAGAATTTTTGATAAGCCTTAGTTAATAAAAGGTGACAGCTGACATAATACACTTAGATTTCTGCAAGTTCTTTCACTTGATACAATATGACATCCTGATTAAAAACATTTAACTGAATCACTGAAGCACATACTAAATAGATTAAAAACTGGTTAACTGATGGATCTTGGAAAGAAATCATTGACGGGCTCTTTTTTTTCTGTCTTCAAAGGTGCTCATTTTCTTTATTGAGGAACAGAAGCCATCAAAATACTCCTGTGGCCTGGCCAGACCAAGGCTTAGGAGAAGACTAGCTAACCCAGCACAGCAAGGACTCGCTAGCACAGCAAGGATCACATGTAGGCCCCTGTGTTTGTAGATACAGACACATACCTACTCTCTTGTTTTTCTTACACTGGCCCTTTTTAATCTGACTAATTCAGATTTCACAGTACTCAGGGCAAAGGTCTTCATTCTTGAGTTAGAAGCAAATCTTATCTCAGCCAGTATCAGGCTCTCAGTTAAGTTCAGTGGACTTTGCTAAGGTCCATAGTGTGACATGAAAATAATCAAAATTCCACCAATTCCTTGTGCCTAAACAGCGGTGAAAGCCAGGCTGCCCAATGCCCCTGAGGAGCTATTCGGAAAGCTAACAGGAAACACTAAGCACAGAGGTTTGGGGGAAAAAAGTCCCTGTGTGCTACTGATGCTTGAGGGTAGCTTCCAGCCATACTCAAGCAAGAGCAAAAGGTGTATACAACTTACCCTGAATGTCATAATACCCTGCAAAATCTGGGAGGAAACAAGATTTTTTTCACTTATATAAATAAAAAACTGCAGACCCAGGCCTTGTGCAAACCTGAGCAAACTGCTCTCTAGAGCCCTGCTGGTGGAGTTAATAGCCACATAGCTAAGGCAAATGCACAAACGGAGATGACAGCTGTGATGGACACAGAGAATTAAAATGTAATTCACGTCAGTGATATATGTTTACATTAATTGCCAATCTGATTGTTGCACTATATAATCCATGAAAAAAATTTGAGGAACTCTGAGCGTAAACAGACAGGGATTTTATATGGGCACCAGTAGACATAAAAAATAAATCAGGAAAACAATGGTGATCACACAATGCTCTCTGAGCTTGTGGCACAGAAGCAGGAGGTTTCCAATTCATCACGCAGTTAAGAAGGCAGCAGGAACCCTACAATTCCTGTTGTGAAGCAGCAGAATTGTCCTGCCGTCAGCAATTTGTTCAGAACTATTTTATTAAAATACATTTTTGTGCTTTGCTATGTGACTTCTTTTTAAGGGAATAGGTTCGAATTTAGGAAAGCAAAGAGCATACAGTGAAAAGAGCCTTCAGACTGCAGTGGCAAGCTCTGCAAGCTCAAGAAGACAGAGAGCTATTAGCTCTACAGCAGCTCCTCACTGTGGGTAATCATATTATAATATGCTTTCCTCTCTTGTAGGAGCTGATAAATATATGTACATATAACAGGTCCAAGATGTGTGCTTCGACCATATTTAAAACGTTTTCTATTTAACACAGGAAAGTAAAAAAATGCTCGAACATGGGCATCTTTCCCAGCCTCTTTAAACATACTGCCTTTGATAGGAGGGATGAAGCTTTAGCTGCTCCCACTACAAACAGCATAAGGAGCTCTCTCTGTCCTTTGTTCTACCACGCTTGTTGTGTCTTTTATTTGACAAGATTGCATATATGCAAGCCTGAGATAACGCACATTGTTTTAGCTTGATCTGAATCTGTCTTGTTGGTTTGTGTGTAGGGGAAAAGAATCGTGCAAATGGATGCTCTATTTCAAAAATACTGTACATGGATCTTTTGGGAAGAACCCTGGGGAAAATGTGAGGTTCCTATTAAGCCATTATGAAACCTTTGAAAATTCCTGAAGATTTCAACAAATTTTGAATAAATCCATTATGGTCCAGACCTATAACTTCTATGGCATAAAAACTCCAGTGAACAGCCAAACTAAACTCACGTGATGGATCACAGAGCCGGTCCTCCAGCCCTTTGTGTTCCTCAATTACAGTAGGCTTTTACAAGCCTAAATCTTGGATAACCTAGATCCTATCCAATAATGTAGCATGACATAAGAATGCAAGACTGGTTTTACTGAGTCATGCCACAGGTTTCTTGAGTGCTGAATCCCGTTCCTGACTGTGGCCAACAGCAGATGAACAGCAAAACAGAGGAAGCAGGTAGTTAAATGTCCCCCAGGTTTTCTCCCTGCCTCCAAAAATGTGTAGCTCAGAGATTTTCTGAACAAGAGGTGTTGTCTTTACGTTTAATGGATTTTTTTTTTTAGTTCTTTTCAATGAATTTGCTTAGCTGTTTTTCTGAATGCGAATTCTCACTGTTCACAGAATCCAGACTCAACAGGCTACACAGCTTACATACATGGTATGTAAAAACCACCTCTTTTGTTTGTTTTGAACTTTTCACCTACTGATGTAATTATATGTCTCTTAGATCTTGTATCTGGAAGTGTCAGAGCCATCACTTATTCCCTGTTAACCCTTTCTGAGCTGCTCCTTATTTTATAGACTTGTGTAATGAAACTATTGTTTCTTTAGGCATATAGAACTATATATGTATATGTGTATACATATATAAAATATGTATACATATATATATATATAAACTTAGCTTACAAACTGAGAGAGATGTAAGCCTTGGCTTTCTCACAGGATGGGAAGACATCATATCTGTCTTCAGACACCATAGCAAAATATGTATTGACCAGAAAGCATTCAGCAGTTTCCCAGTCCCACACCAAGACAAAACATTCTTCCAAACTATCATATCCTGAATGACACAACATTGTTGTTCTTTCAAACTGCATTCTGCAGCCCTACGCAAACAGGTTGTCAGAGAGCTGCTTCTTGTCTTTAGTGTCCTGTACACAAATGCCAGAAAGTGAGCGGTCTCCACTGGCTGGTATATATTCTCACAGTAAGGAATTGCACAACATGCTTTTCACACTGAGGCAGTGCTTTAAAGGCTTTTCTAAGGCTGTGCTTACACATATGCGTTACATACGCCTTCAACCACAAAGCTTTGCTCCCTTTCTGACCACAGCAGTATCACTGAGACAGGTCTTCTGTTCAGCCTCCAATAGCCAGGAGGTGGAGTTGTGAGGCTTCAGCATGGCCCACCAGCCACTTCGGGGGATCAGCCTAGTAGAGATCTATATTCTGAAAATAAACATTATATTAACATGAAGGTTTACATGCATCGTAAAGCTCATAAACCCCCTGAGCTGGCACGTGCTTTTGAGTTGCTGCATTGACATATTTTGTGGGGTTAGCAGAAGCCAGTACTTCTTGGGGGAAAATATTGTTGGAATATGGGTGCAGGGAAAGGAAAAAAAAAAAAAGAAAGAAATTGTCTGCGGCCAGTCTTTCTCAGATGATGTGGATCTGAATTTCAATTCATTGTAAACAAGCAGCCCATCTCCGAGCGTGTCAGCAGTTTTAATGTCATGTCATCCAATCAACACAGGTTGTGCTCAGGGAATCAGAAAACAGTTCTGCATTCATGGGAGAGGAGACGTTTTGTCTTCCTTTACTAATTTCTTCTATTAAACTGTACCTCACTTAGCATCTAGCTGCTGATAAAGATCAGCTCTCCCTTTCTGGCGTTGGCGAATGCCTCCTCCAACACCACGCAGCTCACACATGCTTCCAGACTGCTGCAGAGAAGGAAGTGGCAAATCATTCTATAGAAAGTGTCATTTCTTTTTCTGCAAAGAAGTGTGAGGATACCACTGGTGAGCACACTTTTTAAGGAGAAATGTTGATCTGAAATCACAATTTGCCTGAAAATACTGAACCAGCTCTTCGGCTGCTGAAGACTGGCAGAGATCCATTTAATTCAATGGAGACACGCTAATTTGAACTAAAGAGCTGACCCTCTGTGCCTACCCATATTAAATTATTATTATATTAGACAGATCACAGATAATTATAATCCTTCATGTTTCAGTTTATTGACACTGTGTCTCTGGAAGCACTCTCTTAAAGGGATTTAGCCAGTCATCTGCCATTCACTTCAATTAGAGAAGCACACATACAGGCTCACAAACTTAAACTGAAAAAAAATCCCAACCCAGAAATAAAAGACTGTAAAACCACGGCAACTGGCAGAGAAATTATAGGCTAGTCTAATATTTGATTCTGCTTTCAAGTCATTGTAAAAACATTGCCTACCAAGCTGGCAAGTTTTGAATTACTCTTTAAAAGG
Source organism: Anser brachyrhynchus (assembly GCF_964034855.1). Lineage (NCBI taxonomy): Eukaryota > Metazoa > Chordata > Aves > Anseriformes > Anatidae > Anser > Anser brachyrhynchus. Next base: position 22,617,510 of record NC_137695.1, on the reverse strand, counting down.
CAATTCATGATCCTTGTCATGCAACATCAATCCACACACATAAACCCTGTTCTGTTCAATTCTAGACCAGGGCTGCTCTTGACACTCTTCAGCCCCAAAGGTTTCTTCTTATTCTAATTTCTCAGGGACAGATGTCTCCTGCCCGTTAGCGTGTAGTTGCCTTTGGTCTGTTTGCACTGGGAAGAGGAGGTGGAGAGCCACCACTGCCACCCGCTGACCTTACTGCTGCCAGCACAGAGCCTCTCAAGCACAGGATGGGGGGATCTTTGTGTTATGGAAATGCTGTCCCATCTCTGTGACAGTGATGTTGCCCCATTGCTCCTTTATGCCCCCATTCTGCTCCACGGCAAAGGCCAAAGGGAGAAAATGTTACCTTCTGCCTGGATGTTATTGTGAAAACCAGAAGAAAAGAGGCCTTTGCAATCCGTATGATCACTACTTTTTGTTTGCTTTTTTCTTGTGTTCATTTCACCAGTAAAATCTGTGAACCCAGTTTTACAAACAACAGATAAGTCTAAGCCATCTCTGTGAAGCAGTTAGTTCTTGTCATTGTCATTCTTAGTAAAGGAGGCTTCATGTCATCCTACGTTGTTAAACAGAAAGTTTGGAACTATGGTACACTGTACAGTGGGAGAGGTAATACAGCCACTGTGCTGTGTCTAGCTTTGGCTTCTCCCATGCAATAAAAATAACTAACAAACATCAAGGAAATTAGGGGGTGGCAGCACAACTGAGGGGTGTAAACATATGAAGAGACTGGAAGAATTGGATTTGTTCAGCTTGAAGATGAGAAAGCTGTGGGAAGATCTTATTGGCATCTTCATCTTCCCAGTGTGAGGTTATAGAGAAAGTGGAACCAGACTCTTCCCAGAGGTGAACTGTGAAATGACAAAAGGCAATGGACACACATTGCAGCAAGGCAAATTCTGATAATAAATAAGGAAAAGGATCTTCACAGTGAGAGTAAACAAACTCTGGAGCAAGTTGCCCGGAGAGTTGCTGGTCTTTCTGTCCTTGGATATACCGAAAATGCAACTCCATCATCTTTCCCAACTGAAAAATAAGGATATCTAAATTGATATAGATTAACTGCATTTAAAGGATACCTGCTCCATAGCTACGGAGGCCATCAGACAGGAAAGAAAAGCGTGTATGAGTAACACATACTCACGTCCAACACTGCAGAAAGCCATCTATTTTATCTGCCAACTTCTCTGGAATGGAAACCAACTGGTAGGGATTGCAGTTAAGTGGGGAATGTGAAACATTATTTCAAATGTTTGGTAAGTACTTTTCAAGGCAGTATTAACATTAATTCCTGCCGGCATTTGGACCTCCGTTGTCACCCACTCGTTTTGGCTTTATACCATGTATGAAAACTTTTGCCATTTAAGCCAGTTAGTAACATCCTCCCATATTCCCACTAGCACTTCGCTTTCAATTCGTCATCATTTAGCATTCCCACTTCATCTGTTTATATGCTTTTTTAATTTCTTACATGTATGAAGTCAAGCTTTGAAGAGGGCAATATTCAGAGTCTTTTACAGCCTATGGAGGTCCAAATGATACTAGGCATCTCTCTTGCGAATCTGAATCTTGAACTGTAATGCTACCTCTGTCCAGTCTAGGATCTAGAAGTCCTAAAAATAGGAGCCACACACTGCTCTCTGCATACATCGAAGCTGCCACTGAAGCCAACAGACCCACGTGTACAGGAGGGGCCATAGTACTGCAGTTTTACTGGGGTCATTCTGTGGTGCACGATCATGGATTAGTGGATTTATGCCTGTAAAGTACACCACAGTGCTACATAAAAGTATCCAAATCAGCTCAAATACCTATACGTTATTTCAGTGATCCATCAGGATGATTTATCTATTTCTCACCTTTAACAACAGGCTGTATAGTTACCACAGTATCTTGCAAACTTGATGATGAACACCTAAATTTAGGCACTTAGCAGTGGGTAGCTGGCTTCATGTCTGGTCACTCTAGGGTCTCTCTGCAATCAAAAGGGAGAGAGAAAGGTACTTCCAGATGCTGATTACCTTGATCTTGGCAAGAAAAAACTTGCTAGCAGGCACTTCAGCAAGGTTGGACTGACCTCAAACACACTTGAGGCGCCTTGGCATGCACGAAGACTTTGGGGATCACTGGCCAATATAAACAACATGATGAAGTAGCTATATTAAATGTAGCAGCAATAATATTCCCAGTAAGCACCTAGTTTTTCATAGTTGCAAGATTTTGTATTTATTTTCTCATAAGCACTCAAGTGTAACTCTAGGCCAGAAGTGAGAGCTGCACCATAAAAGACCCCCATTCGGCTTCAGAGACCATTTGTCCTCCTGCTCTCTGTGTTTTCAACCAGGATCATGGAGGAGCCTGAAGCACGGGAGAGGGAGGGCTGAGGCCTGTGGTAGTCTGATCCTGCGCAGATTCTTTTCCAAATTTTTTTTTCTTGCTTGCTGCATGAAGGTTTATTTTTATTTTTATTTTTATTTTTATTTTTATTTTTATTTTTATTTTTATTTTTATTTTTATTTTTATTTTTATTTTTATTTTTATTTTTATTTTTATTTTTATTTTATTTTTATTTTTATTTTTATTTTATTTTTATTTATTTTATTCTTATAGCAGAGAGAGTTCATATGCTATTATGAGCAGGGAGCATCCTATACAATTCTTGTAGTAATAGGTAATCTATAAATTGATGCTTACTCTTTTAGTTCCTTATGAATGTCTTAAAAGTCTATACAAGACACAAGTTACATATATATATATATGTTTATTTCTTAAGGGTATATAATCAGTGAGAACCTATTACTGAAGCTCTAATGTAGAGCAGCAACCAACATGGTTTGCAAAGGTTTAAGGGCTTTAACAGAGGTGTGGTCTAAAGGCCAAGTTTATAACAAATACAGAAGGACTGAGTCTGGCTGTTAGCAGTAAGACAGCAACGGGTAGCAATTAGTTACAGAAAATATCGGTCATTAGAACAAAAGAAAATTCTTTTAGTCCCACCCCCACAAAGACTATATTCAACTCAAAACTGAAACGATGAAAAAAAAAAAAGTGATTATTTCAAATGAAATAGAATGCTCAGCTCCAGACCTAAAAAAAGACAGTACTGTTATGGGCATACAGAAGATGCTACTTCTCAGGGAAGCGTTTGCCTCGCTAACACCCTGTCTATCTGTGAGACAGAAATTACACAAACATATGAAGACGATAAAATGGGGTTGTGCACAGGGGTAAGCGCATTCACAAGAGGAGGAGGTGGAAAGAATGGATTTGCCAGTTATCCAGCACGCTATTACGTGGTCTCTCTAAATGGACAGTCTTTGCTCCTCTTCTTAAGTACTTTTTTGCCCCAGGGGTTGTCCTCTGCTGAACCTCTCTCCTGGTTGCATCTAACCCAGGGTTGGACGGGTCTCAGGCCTGGAGCACCTCCTGCTGCTTGTGGACATGGCATCTCTCCCACTTCCAAAGTGGTCCCACCTGTGTCCCACCTCCCCTGGCCAGTTCCTGAAGTTTCTGTAATTAATAGTTGATCATTAATACTCATCTCTTTGTAAAGCTCTTGGAGCTACTGCTTTGTTCAAGTCTTCCCTTGAATAAGAACATGCTTCCACGCACTCTTCTTGACATGGAAAATGCAGAATCCACATAAGCAGATCTCTCTTTTTTCCAGCATTCTTTGTTAATTTGGTGTTCACTGCAGCTTGTGACATACAATGTCCTCTTCTCTTTCTGATCTCTTGTACTTCCTTCTTACACAACTTACTGCTCCACAATAAGCTCCTTGCCAGCACATTCTGGTGATGAGCTCTCACTTTACAAGCAACTACTTCAGAAATGCTTTTGCTCTTTCTCTGTCTGCCTCATGAGAAAAGATATTTATTTCCCTGGTCTCTGAACACAAACTACAGCCTATATCCCAAGAATGACAAAGCTTCAGGCCAAAAACCATCGTAAATGAAAACAAAGCACATCTAAACCCCCATCTAGCTTCATAAACATTTGTCAAAATCTTAATTAGGGGACTAATGAGCCAACGTAATATGGTAACCCGTAAAACACAGTCTGCCAGCATAGGTAGGAGCATTCAGCCTGGAGTCTGTGCATACCCTTGGGTGCTCCGAGTCACCAACATGCTTGCTGCAGGTATAGATTTGTCTGTGCCAGCTTTGACCTATGCAACACAAAGGCCACAGCATCCTGGGCCTCTGCACAGGCTCTAAAAGCCTGCACGGGCTCTACATGCTTATTCAGCCAGACGGCTCCCCGTGATGTTCGTACCACAACAGCTCTAGCCCTGTGGTCACTTGAAAGGCTGATGTAAAGTCAGCTCAAACATGTCTCAAGCAGGTTTTTTGCCCAAACAGGTGCACGCACACCGTGCGTTTCCCACTGCTGCTCATATCAAAGGCAGGAATTTTCAGAGAAGAAAAAGATTATGGTATGTACAGTTGGTACTAAGTACAGGCGCTTACTTGCTTAATTATTTATGTTTCCATGTCCCATCTCTGGCACCCACTAATGCAAAAGCTCCACGCAGCCTTTTGCACAGACCTCTGTGCCAGAAATGCACGGGGTCTGCAGTCCCGTCAGGGTCTGCCCTGCTCCATCATCAGTGTTACAAAAGCAGGTTTGGTAGCAAGTATGACTATTTGATAGAGGACGTCCAGCTCAGTACAGTCACTGCATTGTGATTAAAGACGTCTTTGTATTACGCTGAAGCTCTCCTTTAAGATTTTTTGTTTGTTTGTTTTGTGCCCAACAATAAACCTCAAAAGCTAAAGAATTTCATCTTACAGCTTCCCCCACATGTGACTCTAGTTTATACTACAGCTGTAACAAGCACTCCCTACGTCAATTATTTTCCCCTAAATTACTTAAAGATGACAACTCTGAGCAACCTGATCTAGTGGGAAGTGTCTCTGCTCATGGCAGGGGGGTGGATCCCCCTTAGATGATCCTTAAGGTCCCTTCCAATCTACACTGTTCTGTGATTCTATGATAACAATCTTTTTTTCACTGAAGTTCTTGAAGAAATAATTACATTTTTTAATGGAATTATTAACAGTTACTATCCCTGCTAAACAGTAGAGTCATTGAGAAGAAAATGACTGTGAAAAATGCATAAGGGGTGCACACTGCTCTTTTCTAACAAATTACGTTCCTAGTTTACAGCAAGATATAGAGTCCCCAGGAGAGCCACAGTGTGTAAAGCAACATAAATGTACGCAATGAAAGGTGCACCAAGAGTTTTCTTTTAAATAAGAGAGGGAAAAATATCAAAGGAAGTCCCATCACTCATTACAAAATCTTTAACAGGACACAAAGAAAAGGAAAAATGATTTGATTTTGTCCATGACCACAGAAGTAATTTACAGAAATATGGAACAGTCATCCACCCACCATTGAGCTCATTGGCTTCACCACAGATCCCTCATCTAGTAGGATTTAAATCGAACCCAACTAACCTTTCACCCAACCTTGAAGGGTCTTCTTTGAAAATTCCTGTAGTCCAGTCTTCATGTCAAAGCAGACAGTGGGACAGCGAGTGCTACCCCACAGAAATGGTTGCAAGTTCATCAGCAGGACTCAAGAAAAGTGAAAAACAACACAGTGTGGAAAGGTAGCTGCCAAACGCTTCATGACCCAGATGGAAAATAAAACCCTTTGGCCAGGAAACAGAAGCTTCTTCCTTACATTGGGCTGCAAAGCAGTTCTTCTAGCAAAAATTACACCTTTCAAGGAGTTTTAGAAGCAGGCATCAGCAAAACACCACCTGGAGCAGGGCTCCCTGCTTTGTTGTTATTAGAGTTCTGGGAGCCCTGCTTTGTCTTCTCCAGAGCTACAAGTTGACTTGTTTGTGTCTGTCCAGAACTTGGTCCAGAACTGCCAGAATTAATCCTTCAGAGATACACTTAGAAAATTTTGTCCTAGTAGATTCTGTTCTCATGCAGCTTCTACTAGATTATTTCAGTCAACTGAACAAAGTTTTTCATCCTTTTCAATTATTCATTTTTCCTGAGATGTTATTTATACAGCAGTGTACACAGCATTTTGCAGTAAGTAGGTACATCAGGGAAAGAACAATGTCCTCCTGGTAGTATTTGCAGCCCAAAGAAATGAGTAAGGTACAAAACAGCAAGAGTAAGGAGGTAAGGTCATTACAGTTCAACTATTTCATGGAACAAAGGCAATGGTAAGAATGTTTGAGGAAGAAAGGAGGAATATTTGTCACATTGAGTAGGATTCGTTTACTTGACTTTACACATCTACAATGCAAGGATCCATGTCTGAGCTAGTCACGGGGAGCTTCCTTTCTGGTCAGAAACAAGTATTTTTCATGCTGAGATTCATCTGTTCTGGACACCTCTAGGAAGAGAGGAATCATGCTTTATGCTCTACTTACTCCATTGACCTTTGCTCTGTTGACTACAACAGAGCTGAGCTGACCAGCTCAGGTGTGGATATCTACTTTTATTTGGATGAAACCAACCTACTGTTCTAACCATGTGACAATATCTCTTTTAAGTCCTTTTAAAATGAAATTCTGGCTTGTCAAAGCTTCAAGCAGTGGCTCCATATTCTTTTCCACTGGGTGGGGGTGAGGTTTTTTAAAAAGTCCCCATTCACACACACCTTTTCCTGGAGATGATTGCTGGAGTAGCTCAAAGAAATCAGCTGTCTCATAGGCTGCACTCTAAATTGGGTTCCGCTACAGGAGCCTGTTTTCTACAAGCCATCTCCAGATATGGGGTAAATAGGGTATCCAGAAACCTTTTAATTGTTTTGACCACTCCACAGCACCACGTCAGGTGGTCACCAGGAATGACATGGGCAGACACCCAACAGGGCTTTGCCTGATGCCTGTCACTGGCCTCAGCCCCGGCCTGAAACTCTCACTTTTGAGGATGAAAGCAGTGCAGAAAGCACGGCTGCACCAGACGCTGAGCACCTCCAGGTTCCAGCAATGAGAGCTGAGGGTGCTCATCACTTGGTCTTGCACTTGGGACCAAGCATGTGGCCACTAGAGAAAACATCTTTTCTACTGCAGGCACTCTGCTGGGAGTGTCAAGCCACTTTTTCTCTGACACCAAACAGCTGTGGGGTCACAATGAGTTGGTGGCAGTCCTTACTGAAGCCTTTAGATCTGGAATGGAAAGTCCTGCCTCCCATCAACACTGCTAAACCTTCAATCAGCTCATTTCCCACATGAGACAGCCTTTGTTTTTCTATTTAATAATTTCTGTAACTCTGCAATATGCAACTTTCTCAATCCAGTCCTTGTGTGTGGGAGGGTGTGAATATTTCCTGCTCATAGTATTGAATGCTTTGGCACAGGCAGTTGCAGCAGAGCACTGCTTGCAGACCCCAGCTCGAACACGCTTCTCACCATACCCCAGTGCTAATGCTACTAGCTGTGCTTTGTGTGCATGCCATGGTGAGACGACACAGGCAGAGACAGAACAGTACTCAGAAGACCCTGAGATTTATCCCTGCTCTATTACTTACTAAAAATTAACCACATTCCTTACATCAGGCTCTTCAGTCTGAAAAATGTTGCCTAAGTATCTGAGACACCTATGAAAACACAACATCCCCCTGCAGTGCTGTGGTGGGTCAGAAGGGTGTACCCAGATTAAACCCAAACTGGTCACTCTGTTAGGGTGAAGGGCAGAAGGAGGAATCTGAATTCTCAGCCTGCTTTCTGCATACCCATTTCCTTCCTTTTCAGCCCTGAAGTCAATCTCCAGTGGAGACCTGGAGGAGAGCAGACAGTATAAAACACTCCTGCTTTGTCTTCTCTGTGACTATCCCATGAATGCATTAACATTTTAGTATTTTTACTGCTTTGTGGCAACACAGAAGACTTGATGCTGCTTAAAATCGGTCCCAAGTAACCAATGAAGTTATTATATGTTGCCATGGTATGTAAATGAGATTTACAGCACAAAACCTATACACTTAGCAAATCATATTATTTATTCTAAAATGCAGCCACCATTCATTTCAAACCCTAAATAAATTGAGTAAAAAATTAAGTTAAGGGGAGAAAAATGCAAAATACCACTTAAAGAAACAATCTGTGATAATAGTTTGTTGTGCGTGGTTGAATTAAGTTATGAAAAACAGTCTTCTAAATAATATAGTACATGCTAAAACAGAGTAGATATAGATGTTAATTGTCTTCTCCATTACAGAGACAGAGCTAATGTCAGGGATTTCAGACAAATAGCACTTAACCTTCTGAACCCCAGATGAAGAGGGAGATAGATGTTTGCTTTTGATCATTCTGGTCTTTTCATGATCTGAATCAATAAGTAGCCCTTATAGCTTAAAGTCATGTTTCTAATTAGTCAGCCTCTTGGGCCTGGTTTACAAAATAAAATATAAATCAACGCACATTCGTAAATTCCAACAAGCATCCTGGGCCAGTGCCATCTCAATAAAAGAATTAAAATGCCATCAGCCTGTTAACTTGATCTTATCTCTGCCAAAATATATATACTGTCAAATGCCAACTCATGTTTGGAGTGGTAAGGAAAAAGGTATTTTGAAGCTATGATAGCTGCAATAAATACAAGACATAAAATACGTAAGTCTTAATAATACCAGCTAAAGCTTCGCTTTTCTTTGTTAGTGCGAGGTATTACAGAAAACAAACTAATAAGGAATTCTGTTGACTATGAAGATACAGATGATCCATAAAACACTCAGTGAAGCTCACAATTAACTTCTATAAAGACAAATGCAACAGGTAAACTCCATATTACAGACCAAAAGATACATAGTACCTTGACAGGACTTGAATATTACAAGGACAACAGCCTGTGTATTGACCCCCTCACTGGGGAGGATCCCGGAAACAAATTGTCCATTAGCAAGACGATTAATTTTCCCTTCTTTTGCATATTGTTATGCCTCGTGTGTACTAGGACAAATGTATAAGGACAAATTATCAAAAACAGCCTCTGAAATCCCATCTGCCCCTCTCCGCATTCCCAGCTTTGTGTACACGCTGTTGCTTGCTGCTTCCAACAAAAGGCCAGATTCGGGTCTCATTGACACCAGCGAAGGAAGGGAGACAGAAATCAGTACATTTAAGGTGGAAGGCAAATCCCTACAGCTCCACATATGTGAAAGAAGGAACTGGAATTTCCTCACAGAGGGTTTTCTGCAAATTAGTCAAGTCAGTTATGTGCCACACATCAAAGATTAATTAATTAGATATCTACAATTACGAAGAACTGATAAAAACCCCAAGGTACGTTAGCAGTATTCAAATTAGAGAAAGAATCCTTAAGGAAAGAAAAATGAAAGATTTAGAAGTGTATAGAAAATAAGATGGAAATAAATTTCCTTGCCAGGATAGATTATGCTGAATTGTCCTGATATTATTTGGGGTTTATGCATGATAATTGCTGATTTTCAACACAAATGAAATGTCCTAGATTTCATTTACCTCAATTTAAAATCATCTACATATGGTGCCATATGAGAAACTGTTAAGCTGGAAGAAACCAGCATTAGAGCAAGAATCATAAATTCACTTAGAAACTGGCTTGGATGATGATGGGAAAAGAAATGGGAAAGTTAGTAGTGTAACCCCCAAATCACAAGTTTTAGGATGGAGTATGCTTAAAATTTTTGCTAGTGACACTGACACAAAAATAAGGATGCACAAAATGGACTGGGTGCTTCTAACACCCCTCTGGGATGTACCAGCATCATGAAGGTGATTCAGAACAGAAAAAGGAAAAAAAAAAAAAAAAAAGCCTTAAAGATCTCCAGGAAAGGAACAGAATAATAACGTAAGTGGCACAAAAGACTTATTAGGATTTAGTAAAAGCAGGCAACTCATTTTCTATTTTGGCTTCTCCAAGCCAACAGTCTCAATTCTGTAGCGTCTCATTCCAGCAGAAGCTTTAGCGATCTTCACCCACAGTTTATCTCAGCAGTAGTAATTTATAAACCAAAGCCAGACAACGTGCTCGGCAGAGATCTCTGTTGTTCCACAGCTGAGTTTCACGGGGATCAGAAGCTGACTCCTTTCCAGGGCTGGGGGTGACCTCCTCGTCTGAGGGCCGTGCTGCAGGAGCACTGGTGACACCTGCCCCAGAAGCTGCGGGACAGAAGCTGGCTCCCAAGGCAAGCAGGTCTGCGTGGGCTACCAGAATGGAAGGTGATACTTCTAATACACGTTGCAAATGTTCTGTGAGCTTTCTTTTTGGCAGGCGTTCCTCTTTCTGTCTTTTTGGCAAACTGATCTCCTCTCTGCTGTAGTGTTGTGGCTTTGATCTGAAAGCCTAAGGTCCCAAGAGCTGAAGGCATTGGAAAGATTTGGGTGGCAGAGCAGCAGTAATGTCAAATTCCTTCCCTTCCCCTCTCATAGCACCTTCAGCACTGGCCCTAAATGAGATTTAATGCACAGTCTTGCTGGCATGCAGAGCAATGGGGACAAAAAGGGACGTGGCCTTGCTGGAGGTCACACTTGTTTTGTCAGTAGTCTGCATCATTCTGCATGGATGCTTTGGGGCACACCGGCTCGCAAAGCGTTTTAGTTGGATTTTAGCTGGATATTGGGCGGGTGCTTGTTTGCAACCTGTTTTAAAAAACAGTCATAGTAGTGTCTACCAATGAAGTCAAGCAGCTTTACACCAAAAACATGCCTGGTAGAGAGGCTTAGACCACCTCTCAGGGCAGCGAGAACTACTAGATTGAAAACAAGCATGAGACCAGGCAAAACTGACAAGAGAACAAATCCTCTACGGCAGAAGAATGGGTTACTAAATATTTAATGTCAGTGCTGCACCGAACATATTTAGCCAGAAGAAATAGAGAAGTTAGGCCCATGTACTGAAGCTAAATTTATATTTATTTTTATGCTGGTGATAAACATGGATTTAAATAAACATCAAGTACTGGCAACACCTAAAGCGATTGGATTTGTTCTCGAGAAGAGGCCACGTTCTAATCTTTTGCCTAATAGAAGAGGCTGGGCAGAGACTGTAGGCCACCCCTGCACAGTGAAATATCATTAAATACCAAATCCTAAAAAACACAGACCTCCTAAATGTGTGCAGAATCTTTATTTCATGGCTATAGTTGCATATGCAGTTTTCTGTCACTGTAGGCACATCATTAGCAGTACAGTTGTGTATGTCTTTTGTATCTTATTCCTAAAGACAACTAAGTCTAGCTCGAGGTCAAGTTTTTTGAAACAGTCCTATCCTTCCCCATTAAACAAATATATTTTTAAAATGTGATTAAGCTGTATAGCAACAAGCAAACAAGAATCTTTTGTAAATTCAAATTTACTACGTGCAAAATATTCAATAAGCATGTACATACCTTAGGATCTTAGCAGTTTCTTTGTTTTGTTTCTTAAGTGACTTAGGTGCCCAAGTCTGGAAAATTACACCTAACCACTGAATCAACTTCGTCATGTTCAGACATGCTACCCAAAGTCCTTCAGAAAGTCAGTGGGATTGACCCCAACAAAATAGCCCTATATACCTCTGAGTCAAAAAAATACCTGAAATCACTCTTTCTCTTTCCCAGGCGAACGGTGTTTTGATGAAAAGCTTCTTGAGCTTGCGTAGTGCAGCACAGAGAAGTGAGATGAAAGGGAGGTATTCAGACAGTGGGGTGACGAGAGCAAATACAAACATTTGGACAGATTTCTTACATGTTAGTAGAAGTTCTGCTGAACATCCACCAAATTACTCCTGCCACACAAGGGGCGTAATGGCAGTGGTGCAAGGGCATGGCTAAGATAAGGGATTGCACCCCTAAGGGTGGCCCTTCTGCCTGCGTTCACCCAGACGTGACCACGGCCCTGCTGCTTCTTTCAGTCCTGACCTCTTCATGGTAGGAGAGCTGGTGGCCAGGAGCCTCAAACAAGGGAACGCATTTATGTCTGAGCTCAGCTCTCTTCTGCTCCCCTTTCTGCCCGGCTGCAAGAAGTCTGGAGCCCCCTCTGCACATTGCACAGGGAAGCCCCGGGAGATGCAGGCCAACATCAGTGGTCACTGCAGAGCCTGGTCCTGAAATGTTTGCCCTTGGGAGCAGCCTTGTACATTTTTCTTATAAATAAGAATTCTTTTATTCCCAGAGCATAAACCTCCGTCATTTTCCTCAGACTGAAAGGTAAAACTGTAGTATATCATAAGACAAAAGTTTAAGTCTTCAGCAAATGCAGATAATGTTACAGATTTCTCAGATTATGTTGGAGAAATTCTTTGATGCTTGAAAATAATTAAAATGGTCTGGCATGTAAATGTCAAAATGAAGAAATTTAGCAGAAAATGGAGGAGAAATGGCCAGATCTTCCTATTATCACTTGCTGTACATCTCAAAAGACAGCTGATTCCCGGCTCTGTATGGGTTCCAGCATTCAGTGATTTATTGGGTAATTCAGCATTTGCCAGTATGTCTTGTGCTAATTAAATGCATCGCACTCTATTCAGAAATGTCACAATTGATTTGTCTTCTGCAAGCACTGACTTTATTTCAATCTTCTAAAAAAGATTTTATGAGCCCCAGATAACTTATCCTGGCACATTCATCTCCCAGGGCAGCTTCTGCATCTGAGGCCAGTATGGGAAGAAACCAACAGAGAACATCCAATACAAATGTCTCTTTTGCACAGCTTATTTATCTGATATGCGCTGTATATCCAGGAGTAGGTAGCCTATATGGTGAAATTACACGCTGTTCCATTAATGTATAAAAACACTTGAACATGACAGAAGTTAATATACAATATTGGCAGATTTTATTGGTTGATAGACTGAGCCAAGCAGCCACGCAGATTGAGAATGCCGTAATCTGTAACAAGGTGTTTATTTACAAGCGGCTTTGTGACTGAATTCTGCTATTAACTAAATTGCATCAAGAGGAAATGAGCATAAAACAGCTCAAACTAGATAGAAAATGCCAAAGCATGCTTAGTATAACACTCGATGCATAAAGATGGAGTCCGACACTGAGGGCTCTTCTCTCCATCATTTTAATTCACTGCTTTCCCCCCACATGCTATGTATAACTGAATGCTGAGGGTGAACTGCAGCACATTGCTACTCGGTCATGGAAAATACTGTTACAGTGTACAGTAAAAAAAACTGCTTTTTTCTGAGGAAGTGCAATTCCCGACACAAAATAGTGGTTGAGCTTAATCAGAATTGAAGCTCTGTGGTGCAAGAAAGGAAAGATTAGTTTTCATGTGACACAGAAAGAAAACAAAAATACCTATTTCAAGGGAGGGAATGTGTATTCAGAGAGGCAGCGGGAAGGTCAGCAACACAAACATTTTAAGTAGAGAAAATTATTAGAAAACAATATTTTTCTATTTTATTACTCCTGTCCCAGACCCTTCATTGCTTAGACTCTTCCGAGACAGAAATTGTTGCAGAGAGGAGCCTTGCTGCCTGGATAAGAAACTTTCTGGACTAGCACAGTCTGAATTTGTCATTTATCACATTAGCAACTGAATGGTGCATTTGTAGCAGTTTGGAGCTTGTAACTGGGGGAGGACCCTGGGTCTATTTTTGCTGCACAGGCTTCTGGTGCTGGGCCACAACCAAGGATACCTACTACAAGCGCCTGTCTGAGATACGGCAGCAGTTATGACATTTAACTGGAAGACAGTGATTCACACAGTTTACTCCCTGGTGTCAGACAGTGACTCTGTGTACTCTCCCTGAAGAAAAGCAGTTTCAATGGCCACAGACATGGTCATTTGGCCGTGGCCATTCATTGTGCCAAAACACGGATGACTTGACTACAATTTGAACATCAGTGCGAGGTCCTTATCTATTTGTAAATCTTCCTTGTCTTCTCTTAGCTTTCTTGTATGGGAAAGTGTGGGAAACCAATGTAAACACTGGAATGGGAAAGATACTCTTGGGCACTTTATTCTGTAACTCCTAGACAGCAGCAATATATTCTTCTTTTCATGAACTCACCGAGCTCTGCTGTCTGAAACTACCTCTTTGGCAAAGCTGCTCCAGAGTCTCACCACTTCAAGAGTTTGAAATGTTCTTTTTTGCTAATTTACACCTTAGTATATATACACATATTTGTTCTGTGCTTGTTTTTTGTTTTGTTGTTGTTGTTGTTTGTTTGTGTTTGCTTAATTACATCTTCTCTATTCTGACTACATATGTCCTATATGTCTTTCTAATGCACAATCATATGCTCTCCCAGTTTCCACTCAGACAGCTTGCTAGACTTTACCAACCTATGGTTTAGTCTCCATTCCTCCTGGTCATCCTCACTCCCCACACCAACTCTAATCTGAGTTCATCATTCTAGCATGCAGATCCAGAGCTATGTCCAATAATTTACATTGCACAATGACACTTATACTTCCCTCTTTATTTTCAGAAAATGCTTCATAGGCTACATTAGTATCAAATTTGAATTTTTCAAAATTACATCATAATTATTGCTGGCAGCCATTCTGTCATGGACTAACCAACCCAGGTTTTTCTTCTCTCATTTCAAATCAAAGAATTCCCAGTTCATGTCAAAAGATCTTGTTACTCTCCCTTAAGTGCAATTACCTCTTATTCGATTTTCTATTACTTAATCTATTTTAGTCCTCTGGTCACCCAGTTCTTTCTTCATGATATTCTGATTTGTTGTTCTACACTATTTTCTCGTGCAATAAGGATGATGTCATGTGTAAAGAGAAAAGGTAAAGGCAAGACATATTGCCTACTTACTAACAACAAACCATTTGTTAGCAGAAAAAGTAAGTTTGACCAAGAGATTCCTTTTTCCATACTAATAATGTTTTCCATATTAAAAAAAAAAATGCAAATATGCTGTTTACACAAAAGATGGGAAAATTACATACTGGAAGACTCATCTTTGCTGTAACTATATTTTAGCATTGCTTAATTTGTTTTTGTATCACTGATAAAGAAGGGTGCCATGTACATAGCCATCCATTTACTACTAATAAGAACATTTACTTCTGTAGTAAAGGGTAAATATTTGTCTCCAGAAGTGTTCTGGGATATCATTACTGCAAAAGATTGCTGAGAGAGCTCGCAGAAAAGCAATATTTTCAAAAACACAATGTTTTGTAAGTGGCTGTTTGGAAAGTACGAATTAATAGTCTGGCAAAGCCTTAGAAGACGGCATTTTAGAGAACTCCTGAGAATGAAGGAACAAATCTGGTTAATGAAAAGAATCACCTCACATATTGAAACGTAACTGAGTAGTAAAGTTATGGAATATGCTTCTATTTCATCAAGAAAACTCTGTTAGCTTGGGGGGTATGTTGATCCAGAAAGCTCAAATCTAACACGATATCCTTCTGTTCCAGTAAGTCTTGCTTTCAGCTGCAGTAGCCAAGACAAACTTTTTCAAGTGGCCAGTTTTAGGTCACATAGGCAATTAGTACTCACCAGGGTAACCTCCAGAGAACTCACTGCTCTTTTGCCAACCCATGAAATCGCAGACTATTCCTGGTTACTTTGTCTTTCAACACAATTTTTTTTTTTTTTATCACAGGAGATCATGATTTCAGACTGGGCCTCCAAATTTGCAAATCGAGTTTAATATTCCGCTCTCTGGGTTTGTAAGTCTTCTGCTTTCACAAACCGGATAATGGCAAAGGTGTGCTTGAGTGAGATGGCTCAGAGACAATACCCTTCTCCTGCTTATACACAGAAGTGAAGGTCCTGTGTAAATGTGACCTCCCTGCATGTCTAGCTGGAGACATGATGACAGTGTCACTTCTTGGTCTGCCTGTGGCACAGGGCAGCACTGCCACTGGGAAGATTGCAGGTGTCCCAGCCAGTCTCTGAGCACCCTCACAGACTCTGCTGTGTGAGATTGCTCTCATCAACTTTAAACTGAACTTCTTGCTTGAGCCCATTACATCGCATGCAGGAGGAGAAATGGGGCTTAGTCCAATTAAATATTCTGATCAGAAGGTAGAGTAAAGACGTCCAGTTAATGCCTGGAAGACAGAAGTAATGAATCTTGGTTTCCCTGAGCACCTTCTAATGGGACAGTTGCTAATGCAGCTGCTTTTTCTTCTACAAATACAAAGCTGATGCACTTCTTCACAAACATTCCCCGTTCCTTTTCCTGCCAATTCGTTCCCATTGGAGTCATTGGCAAAACCCCATTGATCACATAGACAGCATGATCAATGTCTCCTGTACCTGCATGTTTGTCTCCTTAGAAGATACCTGACTGCATTTCTTCTCACTAGCACACTTGTTCTGCTTACTTGAAGGGCTTCCCTTTATGGCACTGTCACAAATGAGGATGGTCATCTAACAGAAGTGAGCAAAACCTTACCTGTGAGTCTTTCCAGGTGGTAAAGCTAGAGAAAGAGATAGATAGGCAGGTAACAGTGTGCAGGTCAGCTGGTATTTAGCTTAAAAGCAAGTATAAAGCTTGGTAGGGAAGAGGTGGCCCAGCTGCTGACTTGCAGGGCACATGCATCAAAGAAAAGCATTTTCTTAGATTCTTGGGATACACATGCACCATGGAGCAGCTCTAAGTCAGAGCTTTCCAGAGGTCCAGGCACATAGCTCTGCCAGCTGAAGCCCTGGGAGAAGAAGTCCATCCTTCCTTCCTGGTGTCCGGAGCGCTCTCCTTGGGCGTGGAGAGTTTGCAGCACACCACAGCAATACAGATATGGTTGGCTTCTCCTCCTCCCCACACCACCTGTCCTTCCCAGCCAGCAAACAAATCAGCCACTCCTTCCGTATTTCTGCATCTTCCTTTTGCATTCCCTGTCTCTTTGCTGTGTCCCAGTGGCTCCAGTCCTGAAAGCAGTTCCCTTCAGGGCACGCTGTCTGGAGCCCATTTCTTTCCAAGAGCATGAATTTTCACTGGGTGAGAGACAAACGCTGAAGTCAGAGAAGGATTCTCCTTATTTTTATTTGGACATCTGTCAAATAAAAGCAAGCATGTGCTGTCTGAGCCGGGTCCTCTCACTATGGCAACAAAAGCAGCGTTTTGAGAGCTTGAGCTCCTGGAAGGGAAAACAGGTTAGCGAGAAATCTCACTCGGGATGGTGACCCCGAGCTCATGCTTAATGGCTCCTTCACACCCCATGGCCTGGGGGAGCTGCTGCAGGATCCCCCGCTGTGTGAGGAGTTTTTCCAGCCCCTTCTCCACCCTCACACCACCAGTGCCTGTGCCAGGAGCCCCCCCCACCAGCCAAGCCAGCCACCGAGCTCCTCTGCGCCCCTCATCTTCCCCAGGGCTCCTGAGGCAAAAGAGCCTCTTCCTCCCAGTCGGTCTCTAAGAACCAAGCCTGGAAGGTAGGCGTGCATCCCCTCGCAGCAAGAAGACTGTGCTTCCTTCATTTACAATTAAAATACCATTCTTAAGCACCACATTTTGAGGCAGAAGTAAAATAAACAAGAAATCAACAAAAGCGTAGTTTGTTCGTTGAGAGAAAACTGCTAAATTCTGCCTTTGCTGCTAGCTCGCTGGAGTATGAATCCCGTCACGGCCTGGGTGCCAAGGATTCAAATAAAAAATACATACATAAAAACAGACAGCTACTTCTAGCAGAAAGCCAGGATTCGTGCACGATAGACTCTAGAATAGATATTACTCAGTAGCTGCATCTGCTGAAAGTCTGGATCTTTCCCTGGAATCTGTCGTCTTACCTTCAAGCCCTACACCAAACCAGGTGCTTCTCAGGGACCGTGAGCTCGTGCTGTGGGGGTAAAGGTGGTCACAGGTGCTCGGCACAGCTGAGACAGCGACATGCAACCACAACACTGACAGAAATGTTAGCCGCGCTGTCGGAAAACCAGGAGCAATAGCATAACTTGTGCCCCTTGCACACAGGCTACCTGCTTCATTGGGTATGCTTAAATTGTCTGTGCACATCTGAATGCCCTGCGCTTGGCCACATCCAGCAGATCAGTCTGTGGCGTGTGAGCCACGTGGAAAGCTACGAGTGGATGTCTTGTCCCAGAAAAGGGCCAGGCTGTTGGAAGCGGCCTCAAAAGGCAGTCGGGAAATTTGCTGTTTCCCTGAGCCCCCTACGCGCCTCCCCACTCAGTTCTCCCTCTGCCTGCACTTCCCGTGCTGGAGGAAATACTCCAAGCCGAACTGAAGCACCCGATACTCTCATAAACCACCAGAAACATCTGCGCCCGGTAAGAGCGTGACTATTCACGGCGACAGGAGTCTGCAGGGCCTCAGCCCGCGCTGAGCAGACGCCCGTTGCAGCTGATAGATGAGGCCATTACCACCAGAAGCGCTACCCAAAGCAAGGCAGAAAGGCAGCTAAGCGCTGAAGGTATCCTGCAGTCAAGTGGCAACCGAGTCACAGAATATCAGTCTTTCTTGTTAATTGCTGTGATTTTGTTCTAAGACAGCTGGAGGTTGGCAAGAAAGCAATTTGTTTCCTTCGGTGGAAAATAAAGGAGCTTCTGTGGTGTAATCCAGAAAATTCTTCTGAGAGAGCACTTACTTGGGCAAGGTAAGGCCCAAAAGTGCACGGTTTTATCTGAAAAAGAGTTTTAACAGAGGAAGAATACTGTGGCAAGTATGACAGCCTCTCTTTGGGGCTGCCTGGGACTGAAGTTTTAATGAGAATTAACCCTTGTGGTCTGGGCAACAGGAAGGAAAGTGGAAAATTCATTGGCAAGTGAGACATTTGTTTCTTTTCTGTGACTTATTGTGCCAACTCTGGCGAGGAGTACGGTGACAGCCAGGAAGGACAGAAAAGATGTTGCCTAGTAATAAAAACAAAATGCTTTTTGCAGGAAGCAGAAAGAAATGAGTCAAAAAGGGAATTAAGAGGAAGCTTCAGAAAACAGATCACACACAAACAGAAAGATAAAAAACACCAAAAGCCACTGATGCTTTAGAAGGAGTAGGGGAAAATAAGCAACGGGGGGGAAGGACCTAAAAATTGACTGTGGTCCAAGAGAAGAAAACAACTGACCATCGAGTAGAAACTGATCAGTCGAAGAGTCCGTAGGTAAAAGACGTCGCAAGACAGGTCTGTATATCTTGCCACATCCTCAGCTGCCTTCAGTAAATCAGTAAATGTCAACTGAAATGACATCAGTGGAGTTTCTGGCCCAAAGATTTCAAATGGTTGTGATTAGCTGGCTGTCAATAGGCAAATGTCTAGCTGAGGTAAAATCCTTTCGAAAGGGAGACTGCAACTGTATCATCAAAAACAAATCATGGTGAAACCCAAAAGATGGGGGAATCATCCGCATTGACTCAGCGATGTTTGAGAGATCCAATAGAAACCTGGAGTCCTACTTTTCAAATCGGGAAGAAAAACTGTAGAATCATAGAACAGAATCATAGAATCGGGGAGAAAAATAGGTGATCCAGATAGGATCAGAAAAATAGGCTTCCCAGATCCTGGGAAGCCTCATGGCCTTGGGTTTGAGCAATATTGTATAAAGCTGGGCCAGCTAATCAGATCCCACTTGAAGGGCAGGATTACAGTCACATCAGCGAAGCCCCTTGTTTCTGGTATCACACTGCTATCACTAAGCATGCTCAGCTGCCTTTCGGCAATTAATTTGCAGCTTTGCGTTTGAAATGCCTCGTTAGAAGGAAGTGAAGATCGCATGTGGGAGGTCAGCTGACATATTCAGCACAGGAAGCATCCTGCGCTTGATGGAGAGCAAATGGTGAAATATGACAAAAAAATAAGAAAACTGCAACCACCAGTGTGAGGGTTCATCAAGCACACAGATTTTGGGGACATTTTGAAACAAACCTGACCAGCATGGCTACCTCCTATAAGGAGTTTGACAAAGCAGGGTCATTAAATGTGACTTTAACACTGTTCTGTGCTGCCTGGAATGACCGTAGTGAAGATAGGTACTCTAGTCTGGGTTTGCAGGGCACAACAGCACTGAATTCACTTCGCCTTGCATTGCTCAAGCAGTATTTCTCATGGTGCTACCAATGACTACCTTTCCTCAGCACAGAAAGTCTAACAAAAGTCTGCTATTGACATTTACAAGAAAGAAGTCCTTTCTTCTCTCATTGCTAGTCTACTCCTCCTGGAGGACAAAAGATGGATCCACATGTTGGTGAGAGCATGTGTTGGCTAGCAGTCAGTCTGCATCTCAGGGGAACTTCATGCAATCAACTCTGCGTGGAGGAACGGTCCCTTACAGGACTCTGAAAAGCCTAACAAGAAATTCACTGAACCTAAACACCAAGCAAATGAAACTGAAAGTTGGAAATGTTTGTTCTTTTCTATTTTGTCACCCTTTCATTTTGCATGTTATGAAAATCTTCCTACTCTTTTAAACAGTCTCGCTTCAGAGTATCTGCAACAGTTTCAGACCAGATGGAGTCATTCATTGACAAGCAATACTGTATAGCAAGTGTCCGATAATTAATAATTATCTTGGCATTTCATAATTTGGTATAAAAATCATCATATACTAATTTGTTGCAATTATGAATCCAACAGACAATTCCAGATGCCTGCTATAGCTTGGCACCAGCTAATGTTCTTAATGTACTTATGGTACAGCATTTTCATTAAAAATAAAGAGCTTTAGCAAAAGTTTACAACCAAAATACACAGGAAAACAGCTCCATTTCTCTCCCCTGCACTCAGACCCAAACGTATTACAGCTCTTCTCTGCCAGTTGAGTGAGTGTAGATCTTCTCTTGCGAAAGGGAACTGAAGTTTTGTGTCTGCCTGATGGAAACCTTGCCACCAGCTCCAGAGCCATAAGCATTTCTCTGTGCAACAAAGTTAGGCTCAGATTTTGCTGTCTGTAAGGTGCACCAAGGATTTCTGGTCCATGGCCTGAGATGAGAAGCCTCCTAAGAAACATTTTTACCTGGGGTAACTTCATTTTGGCTTATGGTCTAAAAGCATCTATCAGTGCAGTGAAGTATCTGAGCATTTTTCAGACATGAAGCAAAGCAGTATCTAAAATTACACTTGCATTTTTCCATGACAGATTTTCGCATGTACAGAAGTTTCAGATACGTCTGTGTACACTAATTAGATAGTTAACTGTAGAGTTAATGAAGAAAATGCCTATATGGGCATGCAAATGAGGGGTATAATTACAGAAGTCTCCAGAAGAGCTCTGAGCACACGTTAGGGTTGGTTTAGGGCAGCAGGACATTGGCCTTCCCCTTTCTAGCGGGATTCTGCACACACATCTCTGCTCCATCCCCACTCCAGCCTCCCCCCAGCAGGAGCAGTGGGGGATAAGAGTGCCTAGACCACATATGGTCCTCAGTTTTGCTGGTGGAATATTATGAGTCCTTTGCAATACTTGACAGTGTTTCTTCAAGTCATCTCTTGATCTTCTTCATCTTTGGGTTAAATAGTTTCATCTACAAATATTCAATATTCATTAAACAAACAAAAAACAACAAGCCAACGTGTTTCCCTCCCTGACATCTCGTCTCTAACCCTAAGGGGAACTGCCATGCAAACCCCATGCACATGATCCAAGCGCCCCGAAAGCAGATAAATCTGAAACAAAGTGATGGCAAGCCGTGTGCCTGCTTCTCTCAAAAACCACGCTCACGGGAAGGGAAGAGCCGAGCTGTGGTTATGGAGGACTCACGCTGATTTTCTAGCAAAGTGCCATTAATCTGCCAAAACCCACGGGCACCGCTGGCAGAGGCGAGTTTCATGCCATGCCTCCCTGCCCTGCACACCCTGGGAGAGGGAGGAGGCTCCCCAGGGCTAGGATGGGAGTAAGCCCCAGCAGAGCAGCCCCAGGCCACTGGGGAACAAATCCTTTGCCTACCAAATGATGTTGGTGGCAGGAACATCCATCCCTGCAGCTACCTGGCTGCTCCCCCCGCTCCCCCGCCTTGGTGCTTTTAGTTAAAGGAGCTCCTCGAGGCAGAAATTCCTCAACATTTTTTCATGTCTTATTTGTAGCTCTGCAGGATCCTTTTTGAATAAGCCTCGGTTTCGGTGTTTTCTGCCAGCTCAGACAAGCTCTACAGACCTGAGGTTCCAACTTGTTCTTAGCCTCCAGGCAAATTAGAAATTCATGCACATTTTAGGAGACTGGAAATCTCAGGGGGGCGCCTGAAGGGAACTGGAACACTTTCACAGCTAAGTCACACCAAGGGATGTTACCTTTATTCAAATAACCTTTACATAAGTGATCATTTGTACTGCCGGCAAGATGTCAAAGCAGTCGAGATAATCAGCAAAATGTCAGTCCTCCTGCCGATGACAGACCTCGCTGCAGAGCCGGCAGGGTCCCGTGCACCTCTGGGGACAGAGTTGTCATACTGCAGGAGCCAAAGCGAAGGTGGGGTAGTTATAACATCCCGAGCAAAGCACCTGCATCGGTCGCCAGTCAGCTCCCACCCATGCTCCTCTCCGCGGGATTAGGGTCTCCCCGAAGACCACCTAGCGGACAGGCCGTGATTTGAACCTCTCCAGGGCTTCTCCATCAGCACCTCGCTGGGGACAAACAGCCAGCATTTCTCAGGCAGCTCTGCCCTTTTGCTTAAGGCTGCTTCGTGCCTGCTAACCAAACTGATATCTCAATAATGGCAGATTAACGTCACTTTGCTCTACCCTCAGGAAAAAAAAAGAAAAAGAAAAATTTTTTTTTAAAAGATATATATTTTTTTATTTATAAAGGCCACTAAGTGAGAAGTGGCTGAGATGGAACTGCACCAGCCATTTGCCCACCTGTCAGTCAGGTGCTGGATTTTCTTCCTCCTTAGCAAGGGAGACGCCATCCTGAAAGCTGCGCTATGATGCTGGGTGACGCGGCTCTAAATGCCACCAAGCCTACAAAGGGGGCCGTGAGTGATAAATAACTTACTTTTATCAGAGCTACTGAATCTTAGCACAAGTTCAGCAACTGCGTGTCCTTTTAGTCCACGATCATGCCAGAAAAAGGGAATCACTTCAATAGTCTTGTGGTTGGACATATTGACCGGCCGTACAAGCAGGGAACTTAACCTTTCTTTTGCCTTTTGTCCTTTGAAAGCCAGTGAGGCTGCTGTTATGGTAGGGCCTGCAAAATGCAAAATGGAAACCATTCCGATTTGATTCTTGGAGAAGATTTAATCATAAATCAATGACAAACTGTCCCTGGAGGACACTTATATCCTCACTTTCTTTTCAGCCCCACTCCAGGGCTTATTGTATTTTATATGACCAGAGATATATGAAACTGCTCTGTCTCTCATTTCCCTCCCCACCATTAGTGTCTATGTGTATAAAAATATGTGTGGCCACAAAGAAAATTGGGTAACGGAGCCTCCATTAGCCCTGCAGTCTGTTTCAGAAGTGACAGCTAAACAAAAAAAAAAAAAAGAAACTTTTCTAACATTTCAGGCCTGTGGAAGACCAGTGCATAGTGCCCTTCTTAAACTTCCACTTCATGTTTTAATAACCCAATTGTGACAACAGCAAAAAAGAAACCTCTCCCATCCCTTCTCTTATTCAGAAAGCTGGAAACATATATATATATATATATTTTTTTTTTTTTTGCTTTGCTTTGCATGTTGATTCTCATCTTGATTCCAGAGAAGAAACAGCTTGGGAAAGCACATGCCTCCCGTGAAATAACCAAAAGTCCAAACCGCTTAGTGCTGTCTGTTCTGCTTCTGGCCTTCTGATCTCTGCTAATTGCTAAACTTTGAGTATGCACTTGAAATTTTCTGTGGGCAATGTAACTCTCTTCAAATAAAAATAGATGCCAGAAATTTTATTCTAACTGAAATATAGAGAATGACATTTAATGTAAGTGTTTAATCATTATTAATTGCTTTGGTATTCATTGAAATCATGATGGGTTCATCTGAATGTGCTGCCTCGCTCCTGAGAATGCTCTGAACATGTAGATATAGCAGATAACAGTAAAAAAGCAGAGTAAAGCCTTCTAGGAATATTATTTAGTCCATAGGTGTATATGTTCTAGCTAGTTAATCCAAATTATTTGACGTAAAATGCTTTAAATAAATAACCCCCACTACTTCACCCTATAAAATATATTATTGAAAATCTGAAGCCTAAAATTTTGTCAAACCAAACATATTTAAATTGCTGTTTTCTATTTTTGAAATAAATTGCTCCTGACAAGTTTTGTGATACAATCAACCAAAAAGAAAGCAACCGGCGGCAGCCCTGGCAGCCGGGCACCAGCTGGCCAGGCAGACGACACCCATCTGGCACAGAGTACGGCACCCCAGAGCCTTGCCAAAAAGGCCACCGCAGGCTCTTGTGAGACTCACCAGCCACTGTGGTGAGACTCACCAACCAGCTGATGGGCACGGAGACACCAGAGTACACCAAGAGCACAACTTTTGGCTGCTAACTATTCTCTCTTAAGATACATCCATGTAGCAAATCAGGGCTCCAACCTCTTAACACAGGGTCTGGTGCAAATTTCTCCACTTCTGTCTTCTCTGAAAAACCCTGTTAAAACTTTCAGCCTCTTTAAAAAATCATAAATGTAGATGGACCCAGAGTTGCGTCCCAACCCCAAGCATTCAGCATCACAGAATGGTTGGGACTAGAAGACACCTCTGGGTCCATCAGGCCCAAACCCCTGCCCAAGCAGGGCCACCCAGAGCTGGTTGCCCAGGACCACGTCCAGGTGGCTTTTGAAGATCGCCAAGTGTGAGACTTCCAAGTGTGAAATCTCAATGGGAGGTATGAATTCTCTTTCTCAATTCTGAGAAAACATTTGAAAATATATGTCTTAAACCCTCTCCTTATAAATTTGTTGACAGAATCCCTGATAGAACTGGAGTCTTGCTACTACGCTTCTAAAGGATCAATATTGGAATTGGTAGGATTTTTTTTTTTCTGCTAAAATAGCTTCCTGTCACAAATATGTCATTTTCACAGAACCAAAAATTTGTGGGGGGAAAAGAAAAAAAAAAAAAAGGTTCAATAAAGATGACTATGCTGAAAGCAAACAAACAAGTAAGCAAACAAGGAGATTCAGAATTGGTATTTGCATCTAAGCCTCCTTGTCTCAGGTGAATGGCCAAAATACCGTGATTGCAGTCATTCTGAGGTGAGCAATGCCAGAGCCAGAATTGCAAGGAATAATAGGCTGTAACCACCTTTCTTACATAGCATGACTTGTGATTTTAAACCTGAGACAGGGAATGAGCTTCCCCTTTCACGCTCCCATCCACATAACATTTATGTCTGTCCTGAATGAGAACTGGTCTATCTAATATTCTCATTTCTACAGTTTGAAAACAGGTGAACATATTTGGGTTCATCCCCGTGTGGAAAAAGAATCAAGAAAACTTTTCCAAGGAGGTTGAAAAACATTTTCCATTTGGACCTATTTAATATTACTAGTGGGTAGAGAGCATTTTCAGAGCCTTAAAAAAAAAAAAAAAAAAAAAAAAAGTCTTTTTACAGCATCATCTTTTTACTATGTGAAAAAAGCTGGACAGCAAGACAGCTACCTTAGCAATTAAAAACATCAGCAAAACTCTAGCTAAGTGTGTTTCAAATTCAGCTCTATTATGTGTCAAACTCCACCAAATTATATGAATCGCCTTTTAACAGCCAACTGCTTGCTATCTAGCTGCATAGCATCCTGGCACGTTTATGAGGACACATAGTGAAAACCAGGCATTTTAAGGTATTTCATGCCATTTTTTCAAGTCAACAATGAAATTCAATACTCTTCAGCAGCTGTTACTTTCCACAGTGGTAATACCAGCAGTCATATGGTCTCCACAGACACTAGCAATGTGTACAATTATTACATTGCTAATGCAATTGCAAACTAATAACGATGTCCGAAGCCTTTCAACGTACTTACTCATGACACTAAGAAACAGCTTTTTAGTGGTAAAGATGGAGGTACAAGTTGGACAGTTCAGACACAGAAACTAAGGGCTGGAAAATTGTGCCTCTGCTCAATACTCATTGTTTACTACACAGAACACCGAGCTGTGATGTGTGCCATTATATTATACACAGTTGGTAGAAGAGGTAGAAAAATTCCCCAAATTCTTATCAGGTTTCCTCATTTTAAAATTGGTCCTTTTAAGACCCTGCACTGAGGTATCTAATTAAAAAAAAAATGCAGAAGAGATTAAGAAAATATCCCCTATCCAACAGTACTGAGCTGATCCACTATTGTTCATCAAGTTGCAATCAGAGGCTTTGAGCTCTAAGAGAAAACCAATAGGAAGAGAGACGGGAGATATTTAAGAGGACAGAATAAAAAAAGAGAAAGGAGTAGGCCATGTGTACCTAATATATATGTACACGTGGAAAAATAAAGGACCAATGTGGTGAAACTCAATATTTAGGACTACAAGATCTTTGCAGACTTGGACTGATAGAAAAGATATATGGAAGTGTAGTTATCTTGGTTTTGATTCTCAGAAATGTGAACATCTGCAGGCCATTTTTTGGTGTCTAAACATGAAAATCTAATCTAGAGAAACAAACCAACAGAACAACAACAACTAAAAACACAAAAAAAAAGGTTTTGTTTGTACTTTGCTGTATTCTTGTCTTCAAAGCTAATGACCTAACCAAGTAGAATGGAAAAGAGGTGGGAAGAGAAGCAAAGGAACAGAAGGATGAAGCAACTAGTCATGGTGCACGTGGACCCTGGGTTTCCAGATTCCTGATGCAGTACCTGGATGCACCCCTGTCTTGGGGAGGTCCCACTATTCCACTGATCCATGTGAGAGCTGTTGGTAGAAAGTGCTGGAGAACTGTCGAGTGTTGTCACTGAAGCAGAGAGACTGAAAGCCTGAAAGAGAGACTTAAGAGACTACAAGAGGGTGAGCATTTATGGAGCAGAGAATTTTGTCTCAACATTTCAATATCACAGTCACAAGTTTTGTCTGAGTGACTGTGGATCATGTACAAATGCATCGTTTGATTTGAAACCAAGATCATAGAATCACAGAATGGCTTGGGTTGGAAGGGACATTAAAGATCACCCAGCTCCAACCCCCTGCCATGGGCAGGGACACCTCCCACCACACCAGGTTGCCCAAAGCCCCATCCAGCCTGGCCTTGAGCACCTCCAGGGATGGGGCATCCACAGCTTCTCTGGGCAGCCTGTGCCAGGGCCTCACCACCCTCTGAGTGAAGAATTTCCTCCTAACCTCTGATCTAAATCTCTCCTCTTTTAGTTTAAAACCATTCACCCTTGTCCTATCATTATCTGCCTGAGCAAAAAGTTGCTCTCCATCTTTTTTATAAGCCCCCTTTAAGTACTGAAAAGCTTCAATGAGGTCTCCCTGGAGCCTTCTCTTCTTCGGGCTGAGCATCCCCAGCTCTCTCAGCCTATCTTCAGAGGAGAAAAGATATGAATAGTTTGGTTTTTTTCCCTAGATAAATCTTTCCAGTGATCAATTGCTTTTACTTGTAAAAAAATTGGGTTTTATTTCTAATCTCTTTTTGTCTAGCTTCAGGTTCAGTGTTTTTACTTTTCCAGATGAAGAGCTGTATACAATTGGTGATCTCAATACACAATGATCATATTTTTAAATCTTATCTTTGATAAGCAATATTTGAAAACTTACAGACTGAGCTTTCTGAGCCTCTTTTTTTCTCATGTTTTCTGACCTTAGACTCTTTCTTGTAATCCTTCCCTGAGCCCGTTTTGTGTTTTTCAGTACTGTTTGTGAAGAGACAAAAAAAAAGAGAAAGAATAGTGAAATAAGACCTGAGGCACTGCCACTACGGATTTGAGGTAATTCTATCTCCTACTTCTATTTGATATTTGCAGGTATAAGCACGGAGGAATTACATTGCTGTCTTGCATACAGCATCAGAGGGGAACTCAGCTTCTTTTGATTATTTGCTGTGATTCTTATCTCATTTTCAGACTTGTTGAATTCACACTCTCATCAATACTTTCTCTGGGTCAGGATCTTTGTATGGGGTTGAACTTAAAAAAAACTATATTATTTAAGTAAGCACACCATATATAATCTATCCCATTATGATTTTTGTATCTGTAAGTTTTAGTTTTATGATTCAAAAATATTTAGTAAGACAATTGAACAGCAATGAGCCAAGAACAGATGTCTTGTCCCTGCCAGATAATTATTTTCCCATTTACTGTTTTTTCTGTGAGACTTACTACGTAGCCAAGTTCCAGATAATATGGGTAATGTCAATCACATGTTCTGTGGTGTATTTTTCAAGTTTCAATTTGTATTTCTAGAAATTGTTATGAGAAGTGGTCAAATGTAAGTGCTGACTTTTTTATCTCTTGTGTGAAAAATACTTTTCCTTTTTTGAAAACAAAACAAAACAGAATTTTATGGAGAAAAGATACTACTCTGAAAAAACTGAGAATCTCTAACAGCCACTTTCTGTAATAAATGTAGCAAATTCAGGGGCACTCTATTTTTTTTTTTTTAATGTAAATATAGAGTATTCATCTCTTTTTTTTTAATGTTCAGCCTATTCAAGGAGTAAAGCCATGCAACAACCCTGGAACCAATATCTGCAAACTGGTGTCATCCATAACTTTGACTATAACTTTGCTCACTCAGCAGTTACAAAGTCTGTGTGTCTATGGGCTAAACAGACTCATGTTAATGTGTACACAGCGTTATTTCAGCATACAATTATAACTAATTATTTAATATGTTCTCATTACAACTTGAACTTGGGAGAACGAAGACTAAGGCTTCAGAAATATAAACTGATCTTGTATAATGCATATTGCATAGCCGATGATTTTCTTGAGCTACATTAAACAATCTCACGTGATAAAAGGTATTTTACCTTCTTTCTTTTCTTCTGCTTAAGTACCTTTAAAAAGAGAGATTACAGGAAGGAAAAAACATATTCAAGGACAAGTGATTTAGAGAAGGTAAATACTGTTTGTGTTCACTCTATAATGAGGGCAGGAACTAAATCTATGACCCAAGGTAGCAAGGAAATCCCCTTTGTGAGCATCCACTGATTCTCAGACTTCTAAAATGCAGACCTTTTGTTCAAAGAGATGTAAAGTAAAAGTATTTGAAGGGGGTGAGGGAACAGACTTGTTCGGAAAAAACACATGAGAGTGAGGTGGATCATACTCAATACGACAATTTATTTTCAAGAGAGGAAGTTTCTTAAAATGAGATGTTTAATATTTTAGCAACTATTAATCGTGTCTACATTTTTAGATCACAAATGAGAGAATTTGCTTGTATTTGCTCCCCTAGTTATAGAAAATAGCCCCATTGTAATAGTCCACCATAGAAAGACACTAGAGGCCTAGGTTTAACCTAAAAGAAGCACCTTTCCTGATGCCAAGTTGATTTACATGCTCTTGCATCCTGTGCCTAATGACAAAATACAGGCAGCTCGAACCTGAAACCCACGAGCTATTTTACAGTGCACACCAACACTAAACAATACTTCAAGGCTTGAAAATGAGAATGCTTCACCCTAATCCATAACAAGGAATTTGGGGACAGCACAACACATACCTACTGCATTTTATAACACATGCTTACACCCTCAAAACCTGTAGGACTACTTTTGGCTTAGACCCGAGACTTTGTGTGTAAGTTAGCTACACCAAGGCACGTTTCCATGAATATATCAAACTGCACCAATTACTTTATGCTGGTACTATGTAGGTCTGATATATTCTGTAGGTTCGCATCAGACCGATT
Source organism: Anser brachyrhynchus (assembly GCF_964034855.1). Lineage (NCBI taxonomy): Eukaryota > Metazoa > Chordata > Aves > Anseriformes > Anatidae > Anser > Anser brachyrhynchus. The sequence goes on along the minus strand of NC_137695.1, from coordinate 22,587,885 downwards.
TCCTAGTGAGCGAAGACAGTCCCTCGTGCTTCAGTACACCGAGTCTCAATGCTAACATGCTGATGGCCTGAGAAAAATGATGTCTCTTCTGATGCAACGCTTACGTGTTGGAAGATCAAATACCGCTGAGCTCTGCTTTGCCTTGCCCCCTCCCTGTTCCTGACCCATATGTTCACTGACTCACAAGGCAGCTGGCAGAGGAGACAGCAGTGCATTCACCAGCAATTTGGTACCAAAAATCAGTAAGCCTCCTCTGGCTGTTGTTGGGTCAGCTAACTATAGGAGAAAATTTTATTACTGGTACAGGAATCTAACCCGTAGATCCTGAGAAAAACCTATCGTGATGCTACTGATAATGTCGCAGTTCCTTCCTGGGTATTTCACTGAAATCATAGTTTTAAAAATGCTTCTGCTGATCTTTAAAGAAAAGCCAGAAAAATTCTCTTGATGCCCCCTTACAACCCCACAGCATGTGTAAAACCAAACCAAACGAACAAAAATAAACCCTATAAAGTTTTAATTAAGAAGAAAGATTTTGGGGCACTCAACTGCACTGAAAACTAGTTTTCCTCCTGTACCTGCAAAATGAAATGCAGGTACATTTGGGAGTGTTTGTACTGCTGCCTGTTTGACTGGCACCTTCAAATAAATTGTTCATGGTCCAAGTACTCAGGTGTAAACTTTACACAATTGAATTCTAAGTGCAAGGAGCAGGCAAAGCTTGACACCTGCTATATCATGGTTTTAAAAATATCTCTCTGCGTCTGAAGTCCTATCTGCACTATCTGATAACGCTTGCTTATCAGTCAGGATGTTAGCTCCCAAGTCACTCAAACACATGTGAAAATATCCTGTACCCTCAGATTTCTGCGTGTTTTGGTACCTAAAAGAGAAGCTATGTCTTGGACTTAAATTATTTTATAAAGGGTTACAAGAGGACTTAGTTATACTACCCAACAACTCTCAATATTAATCAAAAGTGATTAGCAGCACAAAGCTGTTACTAACTTAACAGTCTTTGAGAACGAGGTCAATGGAACATTTAACTATGTCTTTAAACCAAAGTAGGCACCCAACCTCTTCTGTGGGACCGTGTCTAGCTGCTTTATGAACTCATGGCTACTTATCCATCAGTGTACAGCACTTTTTACCCAAACCTACCAAAACACTTTCCCATAGCAAACAGACCTGGAAAAGCTGTGAGGAAAATCCAGTGACGTGTTATGAAGGAAGATGTGGCAGATGGGCAGATCTGTGATTTTAGCTCTCAGAGCTGCACAGCACTGCGATGCCTCCTTTTTATGCAGCGCGAGCAGGACAGGCAGAGACCCGGCCGCAGGAATCTGAACTACCTTATCCTTCGCTTGGGGTGGTCAAATGAAAGTCACATTTCTGGGGCAACATAGTGAAAACTGGAATCTTGCTGCTGACCCTCTGAATGTCCTCAGGACAAAGAAAGGAAATTCTCTAGGGCTGTTAATTTGGAATCTTTCATGAACACTAAATTCACACAAAAAAAATTAAGAGGGGAAAAGTCATCAGCCTAGCTTAGCAGAATGACACGAGCTGTACTGAGCAGTGGTAAACCAATACAAGTGTGGAAGTGGGTCTATTTTCAAAGCAGCTGAAAAGGTACTGTTAGAGCACAGCACTAAACATAAGTAATTTATTCTGGTAGCAACTTCAGGCTGCCAAATGCATTTTAAGAAGAATCCCACTTAAAATGCATCCTTATAGCAAAACTTACCAGTGTTATCTAATTGGAAAACAAAAGGAATGAACTGCTGTCTCCTTTTCAAGCAAGAACAGAGCAAGAAAAGAATATTTCTGTTTCATCAAAACAATAAACCTGTAGGTTACAATTGCATTTTCCTGTTTCAGTCTTAATAGGTCAGTGCAATCACTATTATGCTAAGCTTTGGCTTGCTACATCAAAAAAATTAGAACAGACAGGCACCACTTTAAGGTAGTTGGTACAATTTACCTTGACTTAATAAGGTCTTTCTGTGGAAGGATGGCTAGGAGTATAAACAGTCCTACAGATATTTTCACACCTTTCTTTCGTGTTTCATAATACTGTCTTCTTTCATAGAGAAGAAAGAGAGAGGGGGAGATTTAGCTTTCTCAGAACATCTGCTTAGTCTCTTTTGAGAATAACATCCCAGTTTTCATTCTATTAAATGTTAGCAAATATTTTTTTCAATATTCATCAGGTTCTGATACAGGCAATTACAATGTTTTTCCCAGGTTTTTCATGTCTGTGTGCTCTCCGCTCTATTTTATGTGCAGATACATTTTGGAGCCGACGTACTACGTATTTCTTCTCCTGTGCTCTCAGCGGAAACACCAGCAGAGCTCTGCTGGCCCCACACCAGGCCCAGTTTGAGGGCCTTCTTTTCTAGACAAGGTATCAAACTATTTTAGGCAGGTTGGACAAATGAGCAACAAATGTGCTGTTGTTTTGGGGAACATCACACTTGCCAGTAATGTAAGGGCATTTTAGTACAAGTGTGCGGGTGCCCTTGTCAAAGGAGGCATCCACTTCTCAGGGCTACTGAGGAAGGTGGCATGACTGGGGGGGAATCTACGCCCAGGACCCTCATCCTCTTGATGGTGTTTTGGGGGCCACTGGACAGAAGATTTCTGTACATCAAGCACTGAGCATCGAGACTGGCTGGGTCCAAAAATCTGGCTTGTAATATCACATATTATTGTATGTATTGTAATTACTTGTAATTAATGTATTATTGTATGTATTGTAATATCACAAAGTATTCCTACTAATTTGATAAAGGAAGCCACAATCTGATAGAAACACAAGTAGCTGGATCAGACTCTGAATATTTCTAGAAAACTGGCACCCATTTTACAGACAATTGTATTAAATATTCATACCAAGTTAACACTTCTGAATTGATAGCTTTTCAAAGAGGAAACAAAAATAAAACCAAAATTTGTAAAATGTGCCTATTATCTCTGATTAATTTGTCCCATCTGTTTTGCTCAGAAGATGATCTCTCTGTAAGCATGGCCTTCCATGTATGATTGTTGTCACTGGTACAAACAAAGGAGGAATTTCAGTAAGTACAGTTTTCACAACCCTTTTGCACAAGGGTAAGTGATTTTATAATCTGCATGGCTATATGGGAACTCACAGCTCGTGCACGGTGATTAAAAAGGCAGGTACAGTGTCCCGAGTGCAGTGTCTGAGCTAGCTACTGTAATATTCAGAACAGAAAATGGTAGTTTTGTCTCCTAAAATGTAAGCTCCTCTGATTTATCTATCACTGAGAGAGGAGCAAAAAACACTATTATTCATAATAGGAATATTGTGACTTGAGACTTGGTAAGTTGTCCAACAAAAACCAGGCAACAAATCATAGAACACAGCAGCCAAATTTTTAAGGAAAGAGTGCTTTCAGCTGAAAGGGAACTGTACTTGCCTTTTTTTTTTCATCTGGATATAAAACTAAGATTCAACAGAAAATAGGAATAGAAATAAAAATGCAAATATATACACTAACTGTAGCTATATCCTCCGAAATCAAAACATAGGGAAATGTGAAAACTCTTCCTGTGAGATTTTGCAACTGATGGACGCTGTTTTAAGATATGAGGGGGTACTGTCAGCTCATAATTTAGACAACACAAAAATTCATAAGAATGGCTTCTTTTGGTGTCTAGTCCTGTCTTCATGCATGTGTACTTCTGCATGCTTGTGTTTGAGGACGCGTGTGTGGCTTTCAGTTCTTTGCTACCTTTTATCTTCCTTTTTTTTTTTTTTTTTTCATGGAAAATCAACACAAACAAACAAGAGAAGAGTGACTGGCACACCTCATGCTGGAAGTCTCTCTCCAGGGGGAAGTGCCTTTGCCCACACAGCACACCATTAAAAATGGCGAGGCTCTACATGGGAGCACAGGGCTTCCCACGTGCAGCTGCCTGCAGCATCAGGGGCCAATTAATGATGCAAAACGTTGTCTAAAGCAGGAACTTGACTGAAGAGCAATAGATCTAAAAACTCAAGAAATTCCTTGTAAAAGCAAAATAGAACACAGATTTTTTTCCTTGTCCTTCCCCCATGAACATTCAATATGAGAAAATCCCTTTTATTTGTTTGCCTGGTTTCCAGCTGGTTATTCTTGAAGAGCTGTCAATTCTCTCCTTTCCCCATGGCTACATCAATCCCTGCATGGTGAGCACAAGGCAGAAAGGAAACATTTTCACTTTCAAAGCTGGATTCCTGTCCCTGTTAGGGATTTTGCAACTGAAGAATTATGCAGGAAAAGGTAAATCCAGGTCACCCTCGCTCCAGCAGTCCCCAGCTACTGTGATAGCCCCTGGAAGTGACAGTAGTCAGCCTTGAAATTTCTATGGCTAAGTAATATGGCTAGAAGCAATACCATCTAGTATACAGTTGGTATCATATAAATTAATACAGTGCAAATCTTGCTACTTTGCCATTCAAACCTGTAGCTCCTTCATTCCCTTTCAGAAAAGTTGCTGTGCTGATCGATAACTAGGAAATCTGTAAGAACCAGGGAAAACTGTTTGCTTTGTGAAGACTGGTTCTCTCCTGTAAACATTTGCTTTTAAATAACATGGACTGCAGCTGCATGCTAGATGGAGCAAGCCGGCGGAATTGGCTCACTGTAGGTTGACTTGAGAGGGGCAGTCATTTCTGTTCCTATCAATCAGCCTCAAACTCGACCCCTTTCCCACCCAACTTGTGGTCAGCGCCAAGGGACTGCAGGATCAGGATCATTAAGCAGTGCTGAATGGACAAGTCCTAAAGTGAAGCAGAGGGACAGTCAATTGTAGGCAGAATGCAGCAGATTTATATCCACGAGGTGAAAGAAAAATGACTCCTAAATGGGCTGGAGCAGCTGTGAAAGTAGTCTGCCACAAGCAAGGATGAAGCATGGGAATCTCAGAGTAGAGCCTCTTTGCTATCCAGCTCTAAAAGCAATTACCATAGATAAAAGCAAGTTCCTTGCAGTGCAGGCAAACTGACAGGGCTCAAGTCTTAAACAGCAATCCGGTCCCGGGGGAGCTTCCAGGTCACTTACAGACCTACTATCATGGCAGCTTTACTAGCTGGAAATATGAGAGCAGAGCAGGAGTGCAAGAGGCTGTCCCTACAAATGCACAGATGTTGTCCAAAAAGAGGCATTAAAAAGAGGATTCCATATGAAAAATGACTGTTTTGATGCACGTCAGCTGTTAGGGGAATAGAATATAGCCAAGGTTGCTATACGGTAAGAATGAGCTTCATCTTTACAGACCAGAAGTAAAACCCTCAGGCATTTAAATGTTTAACTGAATCCCCTTTTAGCAAGCTAACTCTGATCACGATTAGCGTTCTGTAGTTAATTTCACAGATCAGACCAATTGTTGTGTAATCTCCCAAGCACAATTCTATAAGGCCTAAAACTGAATTATATTTTCGCTGCGAGCACAAACTAATTTTATTTCTCCAATAAAAGATGAAATAATAATATGTTGCATTGTATGGGGAGGCATCTCCTTGGTCTGATGTTATGAATTGGTTTATATAAAAATTAAAAAAAAAAAAAAAGAGAGAGAGGATCAAGGTTAAAGTGAAGAAGTGAAGAGACTGGCAAAAATGCAATATCTTTCATTTCTCTAAAAGAAAGTTTTGAACCGTGTGTCTCATGAGCCATGACAGAGAGCAAAAACTGAGAAGATAGAGCAGAGCAAAAGGCTGGACGCTGAAGCATGGAAAGATATATGCTTAGTGTTACTTAGAGAGACAGGTGAAAACAACGGGTGAGCGAACTAGTGAGAATAAAAGTCCAAGAAGATGCTGTTAAAGCTGAAGTGGTCATACTGCAAGAAGGGAGAATAAAGAAACTCCACTTGTGAAAAAATGTAGACCAATAATATAAGTTTATAAGAAAAAGCCATCACAAATGAAACCTTTAGGATGTGGATGGCTGGAGACAGAGCTATTGAAGTTCACTCAACAGGGAAACGGTTAAAGGCATTGTGTGATACCTCCTCTGCTGTCTATGTAGCTCTCTGGATCAGGCTAGCTTGGTGCAAAGTACAGGCAAGCCAAAGCGTGCAGGAGTGCATCACAATCACTAGAGGTAACCTAGACAGCATTAATAAGCACAAACGCTTGGGCTTTACTTGATTGAGCATCAACCAGTTTCTGATCCATCTGCTCCATTTGGGATAGCAGTCTGGATGTTTTGTGTTAACTGCACATGCTCCTAGACTGCCATCACTTGTACCTTCTCCTGTGATAATGCTAAGAATGCAACACCCATCTGGCCACAACAAGGGCTTTGTTCTCCTCACTAATTTCAAAAGGGCTACATAGAGGATGGGGCTTGGAAGACCTGATCCCATGCCCTAAATTCAGTCCTAGGTTTAAAGAACACCACTTACAGTGGCTTTCTGTGCCCAAATTAGCAGAGAATCACATTTAAACAAAAAAGAAATGTGCTTTAAGCAAGCAAGCAAGCAAAAGGTTCATGAGACAAATTTTGTCTCTTCTTAAACATAAGCAATCTCATGACCTTCAAAGGCCTTTCCCTAAGCTATGGTAATCTGAGGCTATAACGGACAAATCTTGTTTACAACAAAGTAATGGGAGGCTGGGAATTGATTTAAGGAGATAGGATTTGATCCAGGGAGTTAGTGGGAAAACAAAGCTGTCTGGCCTCCCTTCCTGGTTTAGTTTGAGTTTGTAGAGCCATCTCCATTTCAGTTCCTCTCATTAAGGAATTTTTCTCATTCTCAGTTTCTCTCATTAAAGATACAAAGTTTAAAAGGTGGCAACTAACTAGAAGAAATTGTGTTTGTACAGTGAATTGAAATCTAATGGCCTCAAGTTTTGCCCTCAATTACATCCACATGATGATATTTGTAACTTTGGTACTAACTGCAAGTACAGAGAGTACCAAAGTAATTTAACTGCAGCTCTTGGGTTTTATCAAAAGAATGAAAGTAGGACGGCAGGCTGAAGTGACCACTCTTTGTTTACCCATGTGTGTTATACCTGATCACTGACAGAAATAAGCTGCATTTTGTACTCTGAACGAAGCCACCATACCACAGAGACAGAAACAAAGCAGTAGACGTTTCCAAAATTCCTCCACATAGTACTATAAAATATGTTGAAGGCAATAATAGTGAGTGAAACAGTAAAAATCTCACTAATTTATTTATTTATTTATTTATTTATTTTGTGTGTACAGGTTAAAAAATAAATATTTCTTGAAAAGAGACTGAAATATTTATTTGGGAACTTTTTGCTCTCAACTGGAAGCCCATTAAGACTCATGCAAATTGCCCCACCATCCCATCTTCCACTACGGCAGTGCAACCAGGAATTTCATTCCTCTCCTCCTGTTCCTTTACTGTGTGACCATCAGTAGTAAGACACCTGCAGCTTAAGGTTAGATGTGACTAGTAAACCCGTCATTTTCCAAAAAAAGTCTGTCTAGTCACTTGTCATCTAGATCAAGTAGATTTACATGCATGTCTTTGGTAAGTTCCTCTCAACCCAGAAAACAAATATATATTTTTTGTCGCAAATACCTCAGAAGTTTACAGACCCCCACCAATACTTGTAAACAGCAAGTTTACAAAAAAAAAAAAAAAAAAAAGACATTTTTCAGATCAGACAAAAGCTTGGCAATACCTATACTCCTCAAATATGAATCAACAAAAAAGGTACCACTATAAAACTCTCTTCTTGTCTAGTCAGACAAAGAAAAAACGGGTGAAGGTGGTGAAAAAATTGTATTCTACAGCTGGAAAGCTATATTGTATTCTAGAGATGCTTGATCCTCCAAACTCTCTCAGTTATAACAAGCAATTTATTTTCTTCTGTACTATTTCCATGGATTTTAAGCAGATGCTGAATCTAAATACAAAGAGAAAAAATGTCATTCAGAAGTAATATTAAAGCTGAATTCTTCGAAGTTTCTTAGTGATCAGCCTAGCTTGGCTTTTTCTAAATACCCCCCACCATCTTAAATAATAACTAAGACTGTAATATTAAGTAACTGTTTAGTCAAAAGCCAACAGTGTTCTGCTTTTAGCTCCAGAAAACTCTAACTTAGTATTCTTCAGAAACAACAGTTTATTTTTGCTGTTAATGAACAGCTTTGTGCTATTTTCTGTTAAATATTAGGTATTACCTAGTTCTTCCTGTTCTTTTTGCTCCTTGGAGCACCTGCAATTCAACCCTCACTGGTGCAGCACATCAGAATTCTTCAAGAACAGCTGTTGTCAGCTTTGAATAACATTGTTAAACAAAACAAAACAAAACAAATCGACAAACAACCAAACCAAAAAAAGCCTTCCAAACAAAACCCTGCCTATCATTTAATTCGTCTCCTGCATGTACTGAAGGACTCCTGGCTGTTGTCCTGCCATTTCAGAGCAATGGGTGTATGCCACACTGACAAGTAAATTTGGTCTTTGCAACCCTCTCAACTCACGCAACCACTTTGAAAGGGGGTGGGTGGGAGGGGGGAGTTGATTTATCATGCTAAATAAAGGCGTTTTCTGAAGGATTAATTTTGCATATTTTAACTTTGCTGGATGAATTTTCCCATCGTTCTGGGGGTTCCATTTATACCTGCTACCAACTCGCAAACTGTGGAATGTATTGCACATGCATGCAAGTCCTCCTCTCACTTCATACTTTTCAATGGTATGTGCATTCACGTTTGTTATGGCACTTGCACAAAGGTTGCTTTAAATGACACGTTGCCTCATTTTCCTTTCCTTGCTTATCTTTCTGAAGAAAGAATAATAGCAATCTGTGATCTTCAGTTGCTAATTTTTGTTCAAGCAAACTAGACTTCTCTTGTGAGGCCCTTCTCTTGTACAGCCCCTTTATGCCACCTCCCTCTTGGTTAGAACGAAGAGCTCTCCTCGTATCAGGTCTGGCATTGCACCTAGTGGTCTGCTCTCTTCTTTGTCTGCCCATGGAAAGGACAAATGATACTGAAGCTAATGAACCACTGGTATTTGGACCTTATTTTGTGTCTCCTATTATACATTGGACCCAGTTTACAACAATGTCCAGATGGGAAAAATATAATTCATGGGCTGCAGTGCCCTTTTTGATAATTGCATGATGGAGGTAGGCAAAAGAACGGATGTTATTTAGCCCTTAGCAGACTGTAACTTCTGCAAAAGTTCTGCAAAAAAAAAAAAAAAAAAAAAAAACAAAAGCTCTGCATCAAGCTTTTCTTTAGTGCAGACCTGGTAAAGCAAATAACTTTTTTTTTCTTTTTTAATAGTAAGTTGCTGACTCTTGTTTCTGAACCATGTAATATGGATATTCTAGTTTGTGATGTTACTACCAGTTGCCACTGCTGTTTGTGTGGCAACATAGCTGAAGTTTCTTTTGGTTTTGTTTCCCACAGTTTGGTAACCAATTCAATATTTCTAGGAAGCCCACAGCCCGGCTGTCAGACTTGGGAAAGGGGCTACAAAAGCCAGATATACTACATAAGGTTGTGTATCACATAAATTGTGAATGCAGTGTCATATGTACAGACTCTGCCAGATGCTGACTTGTTTTCACTGTTCACTACACATTTGGTCTGAACAAGACAGTCTCATTACTTTATGTTTACAAGCCTCTGTTTTGTAGGAGAGTGAAGCAAGGACATAAAAAAATAGTACCTTACTTTGCTTTGGACATACTGAAGATTGCTTTAAAGAGAAACTCATTCTATGTGTGTAAAAATGCAGATTGAATATGGTTTTACTTTGTACCTACCCCAGTTTTAATATTGCCTTTATATTTTAAAACACAAAAGAGATGTAGAGTTGCAGGCCTTATGTAAAATTCATCGCAAATCTTCAAAATAGGTTTGATATGGCCAGTGACAAATGATGTCCCATAAAGCGCTGCATGACTATTTTTAACATAGCTCTCATACATAATTTCTCCTGCACTGATTGCCCAGCAATATGAACATGGTGAAATACACGGCATTATAAATGACAGGCTTTCATATCTCCACTTAATCTTTGCTGGACCCATGCTCACTTGACTCCATATGAGAAGCAAATAAAAACAAGTGAGGCTGACAACTGGAACTGTCCCAGCAGCTTAGCTCTAGCCATCCATCTGTATTAATAACTGTTGCATATATGTGGTGACTGGCTGCTAATGGGAAACATCCCAAACATTTCACCTGCCTCACCTTCTCCACCTTTCCCTTCCCTTTACTGGGCAGTAATCTCCCTTTCGGCTGAGTCCCTACAGGCCCAGCCCTCCCCACATCAATACCACCGGTCATTGTGGACTCTACCCCTCATGGTTAGCATGCCCTTGACGCTTTCTTTCCATCTCTCTCTCCCCCTCTCTCTCTCTCTTTCCTTGTTTCCTTCCTTTTCCTTCCTTCCTTCCTTCCTTCCTTCCTTCCTTCCTTCCTTCCTTCCTTCCTTCCTTCTCCATTTCTTCATCACTTTTATAAAAGTACAACTTTCTCTTACCTCCTACCTAAGTTGTTTACTCCCAAATCCTTCTCATTTTTCATCCACTGCCTCCACTTTTGTCCTTCACAGTAAGATAGATGATAAAAGGCCTGAGCATCAGAACGCTTTGGCTTTCATTCCCAGTTTTGCCCACTCACTTTCTGCATGATGCTGAAAACGTCGCAGGATTGTCTGGGATCCGTATAAGAGCTAGGATCCAACTCCCCCAGGCAATGAACACCTGTATTAAAGGCAGGCACATGGGAATCTGTTCACAGGCACTGTGCTGTACCTCCAAGCACAGGCTGAGGCTCTGCACAGTAAGGTGCCGGGCCATTGCTGGCCCCATCAGGTAGGAATGGGGACTGGGAAGGGATCAAAGTGGAAGGGAGAGGAGCGAGAACTGCAATAATTCTCTCAGAAAAGCGCGAGGTACCCTTCCCGGGTTCAAGCGACGTGTGCACAAGGTGGCTTTGCTGCAACTCTGACTGTGCGAGGGCTGGAGTTTGTTGTCCTTTGTGCCTTTGCCAGTTATTTTGCCAGTGTCTGCTTACCCTTCTGGAAAAAGGACTAGTACCATAGCAGGAGATGCTGTGAGCCTTAGGGAAATAAGACACTTCTGAGATCCAGGTGGGAAGTGTACAAACTTCGGTGTCAGACTTGTTTTCACTTCAGACTTTGCATCCGTGTTTTTACCCAGAATCACTGTTCGCGCCCTCCTGCTTGTGAGCACTCAGAAGCACCTCTTCAACCTTGCTGTTAGGTGCATCGCAAGGGCAGATTATAAAATATAAACGCATTCAGCGCAATCCCACAGCCCCTCACCCTCCCCCCAAGGACTCGGGGGATCCAAGCACCCTCCCTGCTCTGTAAACGTGGGCTGCGAGCAAGGACGGGCAGGGTTTGTCACTTGGAGCCACCGCTGCCCGAGGCGCGGCTCCACGGCACGTCCAGAGGGGGCGGCCTGCTGGGGGGCACAAATTCCGGCGGTTCGGGCACGGGGGGCAGCCGGGGACGGAGAACGAGCGGCAGGGCCCGGGCCCCGGGGCCGCCCTGGCTCCAAAGTCCCCGCCGCCCTCACGGCCGCCTCCTCCGAGCCCGGCTCCGGGTAAGTCCCGCCCCGAGCGGGGCCGGGCCGCGGCCGAGGCGCTGCCGGCGGAGGGCCCTGCCCGCGGCGGGGTGAGCGAGCGCGGCCGGGCCCGCGGCGAGGCGGCGGCCCCCCGGTGGCTGCCCCCGATGCCCCGGGCAGCGCCGGGCCGGGACCCTCGGCCGGAGCTGCGGGGCGAGGGCGGCTCCGGTGGTGAGGGGCGGCCGGGTCGGGGCGCTGAGCAGGGAGCTGGAGGAGGAGGAGGAGGAGGAAGAGGAGGGCGCCTGCGTGAGGCGGAGAGAAGCGGGAAGCGGGAGGGCTGGGGTCCGGGCTGGGGAGCGTCCCCTCTCTGCCGGGCAGCCGCTGGGTGGTGTTTTGCCAAGAGTAGCCCGCCGGCTGGGGCTGGCTGAACAGCGTGGTGGAGCGGCGCTGCTATTATTAGCGCTGGTATTTCGTGCTGGTACGCCCAGAGTTATGTGCTGGAGCCCCGTCCCCTCCGGCACTCCTCTCCCGTCAGTCCCTAAGGGTGGGTCCGTGAGGGAACAAGCGCCTCAGTCCAAACCTCGGACCTTCCAAGCCTGCCCTCGGCAGCCCCTCCACCTGGAAGCGCCCGCAGACCTCTGCGAGATGCTTCCACAGTTGCTTAAACTCGACAAGGCTCAACAGCAAAGCTCCAGGCTTGCCTGCAAGCCGCCTTGGGATCCAGACACCATGTGTTTTCTTCCTGGGGTACCCTGCCCTTTAGGAAGCTCAGTCCTGGCTGAAGGGCCGCTTTCTCCTCGCCTTGCAGCGGTTTGGGGAGCTGCAGGGACGAGGGCTCACGGAGCGCGGGATGACCAGGCTGCCACCCAGCAGTGCGCCCAGCGGTGCCTTGGGCACGGGGCAGCCTCCGTGCAGCAGGTCCTGGGCTGTGTGAGCGTGGACCTGAGCTGAAGCACTGAGGTCATGGGGGCGAGGAGCTCGGCTGAGCACTTTTTGGCCAAACAACTGCATCGATATACATGATCTCCAGGAAACTTGCAGGCACAATTCTTTGGGTTTTAGGCTTGGTTGTTGCTGAGGATGTTGTTTTCTCTGTGCTGGTGGCTTGGATGAAACTCTTCAGCTCTTGGATGAAACAAGTTTTTTAGCCAGAGGTCACTTTCTTTTGGGAAATTGTGTTTTGCCTGTCTAGAATGCTCCTGTGGTTTATAGTGGATGCGTTATTCGACGTTCTCTGCCATAATACGTTTTGTAGTGTTTAAAGGTTGTAGCCTTCTTTCTGCTGGGGGCTGTGTTTCAGTGATGGGCGAAGCGACGCTTGTAATAGGTAGTTTTGTATCATTTTGTCAGGTACTGTGGGATTGTCATATGAAGGACTGTGCGCGTGTCATTTATTATTATGAATGCCTCTCGTGTTTTGGAATTTAACAGACATAATATTTACCCTTGTGTCACCATCATCACATTCGTTTCTGTAGCCATAATCAAAGGTGGCAACAATGGCATTCAGATGCTTAATTGCATTTCATATAGGTGACCAGTGTTAACTTATTAAATTAATGCGTGGTGGAGCAGGAGCAAGTGTCACTGCCTGTGGTTAGGAAGCCATCAGCTTGCTCCTCACATATCACAATCAGTATATAGTGAAGCATATGGCATCAGAGAGTGTTTATTAAAGAGTCGTTTCTCTGAACATTCTGTGTATTTTATTTCTTATTTCACTTTATGTAGATCTCAAATATTTTTTCCATCTCAAAAATTAAAACATTGAACAACACTAATTTTTCAGTGAGCTGAAACCAAGATTTCATAAGGTTTCGTGGGAGCAGAGAAAGGCAGTCTTTTGCTTGCATCCAACACGCCACCTGTGTGGGAGGATTGGAAATCCTTCTAGGATGTGGAACCTAAGGTTCAAGTCCCTGGTTTCTGGTTTAGAGCAGAGTTTTGAACTGTTGAACTGTTTTTCTGGGGAATATCCAAGTCATTGCATTATCAGCTGTGTTTTGGAGGGAAAGGGAGTAAGTATCCTACCCCCCTGGTTATAAAAAGAAATTTCATCTTTATCTCAACTGATCAAGGAGGTTTTCTTGTAGGATTCTGCTTTGACATCTTGTTGTTTTATGGTCACAAATTAAAAAAACATACCCAGAACCAAATGAAAGGAAGTTAACTCCTTCATCACTGCTGTTTGCATACCACCTGGCATTTTCAGATGGATCTGGAAATGTTCCACTAGTCTTACTGCTAGAACTATTGAGGGCTGTAAACTTTATTGCAAGACTTGGTTCTTTGTTGTTTGCTTTAGACTGGGTAGCAAAGATTTTTTACAACACAGCTAATTAATAGTTTCCAGAATAAAGATACTGACTTTGTATCTTCTTGCAAAAATACTTAGTCATTCTGTAATACAAAAAGCCAGAGCAGTTGCTGGCTTCTGTGTCCAGTTCCTGTTAAGACTGAAGATTTAGCAACGCCTGGTGAGAAAGCAAAAGGCTATGCAGGGGATCTGACAGTCGTGTCAGCTTCTGTGTGTTGGCTGTGCCCGCTGTTCCGCTATTGTACCCAGCCAAGGGAGAGAACTTTGTACCAGCAGTTGTACAAGCAAGAGGTCGTTGGCTTTGACCACTGACAAAGCATGCAGACTCTGTAAAGACAGTCTCGGAGTTAAAAAGATACTCTCGGAGATACGCCTGTCAGCTTCAAGCTTTTAGTTGGCTCACGTTTTCTTCTGAGAGCAGCTGTGGAAAGCTGTGTGGCTTCCATCTCGTAACAACTGCAGCAGAGCAGTCACAATGGGAACTATGAAGCCTTTTCTCAGGGTATTTTCTTTTCGGTAGGTCTTCAGCTTGCTTGCAAGTCTGGGGATCCAGTTATTTGCAGCAGCAGGAAAATGAATGTGGTTCCATGCATGTAAGCCCATAGAACCACAGAACGGTAGGGGTTGGAAGGGGCTTCTGGAGATCATCTGCTCCAACCCCTCTGCTCAAGCAGGGACATTTAGAACACATCGCCCGGGATTGTGTCCAGGTGGGTTTTGAGTATCTCCAGGCAAGGAGACTCCACAGCCTCTCTGGGCAACCTGTGCCAGTGCTCGGTCACCCTCGACCCATCCAGCACAGTAAAAGAAAGTGTTCTTCTGGAATCCCTGCTTGTCCCAGTTGCTGCAGTCTGCCATTTCGAATGAGGCACTAAACCTTTTCTCCATGCTATTTTCCTCCGTGTGTTTCTTCACAGCCCTCAGTGGATCGAGCTGGCCTTGGGTTTCATTCATCTGAATCTTCTAGTTAGGAGTGGTTCCAGTCCTTGGTCTGGTCTTGACCAAGAGGCAGTAGTGAACATCGCCCTTCCATTGCCTAGATTTGTGTGGTGAGAAGGAAGGTGTTGGGTCTTTGGTATCTCACGTCTCCAACCCTTTTCTCTTTATTTCTGCATGTAAAGATCTAGGGAGTGATTTGCTGTGGCTTTTGGTGAAACCAATTAAGTCAATGAGAATAATGGTAAAGGTAGTTAGGCATATGCTTAAGTTTCAAATTTGAAATTTAGAGGGAATGAAGAACGAAGACATATTCCTAAAAAGCACAGGCTGCTGTCCTGTTTGGTGTTCTCATTGCAAGAAGGGGTGTGTGCTTGTAGCCCAGCGCCCACGAGGGGCAAATACGATTCATCTAGGGTAAAGAACACAAGTGCACGTAGCAGCATGCAGGACTTGCCCGGCCTTGCATGGACTATTATACAGTGTAAAGTCTCCTCAGGCCTGATTTTTGGCCTAAAAACACTGTGCATGTAAAATATAATTAATGTAATGTTGGACCCTAGGGGAGAATTTTTCTATGACCTTTTATCAGGAGTAGTTTTGGAAGCTGCCCAAAATGTAAAATCCCCTGAAGTTCTTGTAGAGGAGCTGCTGATGAAAAAACATTTATGGGGATGTTGGTCTCGTATCTCTGAGGAAAAGAAACTTCAATGTGACTTTGCTCAGGGAAGCCTTGATTTTGCGACCCTTATCTGCACAGAAATAAGGTAAAACAAAAGTCTGACTCTGTTGCATTAACAGCAGCTGAACTTTAACCAATTTGAGAAAAAAGCACTCAAAGTATTAAATACTAAGGCAGCAGTGCACACATGGCCCCGTGCAGGTCTCAGGGGCTTCCTTTGGTCCCAAAGGTCTCCTATGAGAGCCACAGGAGAGGCTGCCCTCTGTCCTGGTGCAGCTGTTGAACTGCAAGGCAGAAACCTGCTTTGTGCGTGTCTGCTCAGAGCCGAGGGGGAGCGAGAGCGGCAGTACGCAGGGAGAGTTTTCGCTTACCCTTTCAGGTGAGCATTTAAAAGCTTTGCTTCTCACTTTTTGTATATTCCCCCAAGAAATCTCTAGGCTTTGGATCTATTGGCCAATTTCTAGGCAGTTGAGAGATTACAGATACCTGAAATGTTGAGGTTCTTACTTTCTCCTTGAAAATACAGCCACACAAAGATGAGAAACTGCAGGTACCATGTGCTCCAACATGCTCCTGCAGGGTTAGATGAGAGTGTTTGTAGGAGAGAGATGCTGTAAGTGTTCCCCTCCTCTCTGAGAGCTTTAGTCAAGGCGTGGAAAATCCCCCATGTGGCAGGTCCTTAGGACACGAAGCCTTGCCTCGGTGTTATATGCAAGGAAATACTAGTATGCCACCCTGATAACTAGGAGGAAGGCCAGCACTGTACATCCTTTTCCCTTTACTATACTTTTGCACTAAACAAACGGCTATGAAAAACTTTCACAATACTTGCTTGTACTGTGAAAAACTGCCATGATACGTATCATACTTGTTCTTTGTTTTTGTTTAATTAACAGAGTGTGAAGCTGGTGAAGAAAGAAAACACCGCCTCTGAATAGGTAAGGTTATTTGCCTTGGCTCTATTTTCTGAGTTAGCATGATGTTCAGCAAATCATGTTAGCCTCGTAGTTCCAGTTTGGGAGAGGAAAAAGATCAATGTCCCTTCTGATCACTGAGCTGGGGAAGGATGTTTAGGACTTTAATGGAAGTAATCTGCTCCATCTTCAAAGAAGCCCATCTGCCATTTCTGCAGAAGAGACAAGAGTTTACCCAGAAACATGCA
The DNA here is from genome assembly GCF_964034855.1 of Anser brachyrhynchus. NCBI lineage: Eukaryota > Metazoa > Chordata > Aves > Anseriformes > Anatidae > Anser > Anser brachyrhynchus. The sequence goes on along the minus strand of NC_137695.1, from coordinate 22,571,240 downwards.
TTCTTTCATTGTCCTTTTACCCCATTCCCAAATTCTGGGGCAAAATAACCCAAAGGAGACACTCTCTGGCATCTCACATAACACAGAGACAACTGTGTCGTGAGAATGCCTGTTTAGGAGGATGGCATCACAGGCCATCAGCCACCTTTGGCACCAGAGGAGTGTCTGCACTTGCTGACACTGTGCATGAGCAAAAACGTCGTGCTTATTGAAAGCGGCGTATGAGAAGGCTGTTTTTCAGGCATGCTTGTCCTGTAATTAAAGCTTCTATGTATGTTTTTGAAGGTAAAGTCGATGTGGAACCTGTCGGTCAGAGAAGTAATAAAAATTGCTTGTCTGATGGGTATAGGGGAGAAAAGTCCCTGCAGAACTGAGTTCCTTTCACCCCACAAAGCTCTGCAGAGCTGGCAGAAGCATGTGAGAAGGGAGAAGGAAGTTCTCTTTTTAACTTCATCCTGAAACAGCCTGCGTGTGTTCTTATACCCTGTGCCTCTCCTCTTGCATCGTCTTGCTAACATTTTCCCTCATTGCAAAATGATCAAATATGGGGGATGCTGAGATAACGCAGGATAGACTAGCTAATGGGCCACAGATGTGTCCTATATTTCTGATATGGGGCTTCTCCATGCTTTGCAGTGGTCACTCACAGTAGAATTGAATGCTCAAAGCATTTCCTCCAGCTGTGACTGCGTATTGAACCTCTGCTGTGTCACCTTTCCTCAAATTGCATGACTATACAGGGAAAAACCCTCTTCATTTGCCCTCTTCATGCAGCCAGGGCAACCCGTGTTTCTAAATGTCAGCTGTGTGTAATTTTTTTCTGAATATAATAAATACCCATTCAGCCATTCATTTTGCTTTTCTGTAATTTTTGTCACAGCAATCTCCACTTAGTGTCCCTGTAATCTCGCATTGTAATGTAACAACAATACAATTATTCTCATACAAGTGGAGAGAATCTGTGCTAATACCATTCCAATGTGCTTACCGAATCAAAACAAATGCAGCGTTAGCATGTGGAAACTGCGTTTATGCGATTATAATGTTTCAGCAATATGAAATTACTGTAGGAAGCAACTAATCCAAACCTAGAGAGACTTCCCATTACAAGACCATTAAAATGACACAATGACTGAAGTGTGCGTTTCAGATGGGAAAAGCAGAAACACGACTCTTGCCATCAATATTCAAGGAAAACATCTCTTGAATTTAGCGGAGTTTTTACCAGAGAGAGGAACGCAGTACCGTGACCTTTTTAGCAGCAAGTTTCTTTCCTCTTAATAATACCTCTAGGAGAAATATTTACTTCTCCAGTATTTAACAGGAGGGTGATGGTGAGAGTTGTATTCCACCATACAATGAGATGTAAAGCTTAGTCCAGAGTTTTTTAAGGAAATGTTAGGTAGTTGTTTCAAGGCTGTTGTGAAAAAAAAATAATCAGAGTTTTGATTGTATATTAAAGATTATATCTGTTTTCTTTTTATCTGAGTATATTTCCAGGAAATATAATTTATTTCTCTTTATACAGCACCTAAACAGAGAAACCTTAATGTGTGGGGGAGCGCCTTGGCAGTACCAGAGTATAAATTAGTGATTTCCAAAGCCAAAATACGTCTTATTGCCAGATAAGAGCCTACCTGTTTAATTTTTGTCATAGAAATATGAATTCCTTTCCCCTTTTTCCTCTTCCATTCTCTCCCTGCCCCTTCCATCGAACTGGGTGAGGATTCAGGAAGTTTAACTCACATGTCTCATGCAGGGCCATCTAAGATATACTGGCTTGTCCAAGATTGTTTCTTGGCTCCTTCCTTAGTCCATGGAAGGAGGCAGATGTTAGAGAAAGTAACTTGTCCTGTCCTGTCACAAACATTCAAAATAGGCTGGATGAATTGCCTGTGGATATGTCTTCCCATCTCCAGTATGAAAATAGTCTAGACAGTTATTTTATAAGGACATGTACCATTTTAGATGGCTAAATGAGAGGGTATGAATTCAATCCCCAGTGTACGAAAGAAGAAACTTTCCCAAAAAAAGAAAATTCTGTGTAAAACGTGGCATACAAGTCATTAGAAAACCGCATGAACATTAACGTATACATGTTTAAATTAAGCAGCAGTCATTATTCAATTTGAAAGCTGTTTGCACATAAATCTATTTTAAAGACACTAATTAAATTATGGTTCCATCAGGTGAATCTTATCAAGAATAATGTATCATTATAGCATATTCATGGCATGCTGTCTATGTAAATGATGGTAGAGAAGATACCAGGACTGTGTTTTTAAAAATAATTCTAGTCACGATTTGTTGGCTGTCTCTATTTTTCTTTTTTTTTTTTTATTAAAAGTGTTGGTTTTCTAAAACTGTTAGTAAGCAGGCACTGACATTAACGTTAATCATATTTTTCAGGAAGATAAAATTAGGCCTGCTTTAAATGCTGTTTATGTCAGTTTCCATTTCTGTGATGCTTCTTATAGTCATAAAAGCACTTGGGCTCAATCAAAAGGTTCAATAGTAGGCATTGGTTTTGTAAGCTCTGTATGTATGCTATAATCTGAAGTACAGAGCCTAAAAATCAACAGATTCATGTCTGCTGCAAGAGAAACCTGGCACTGGAACAGGTAATTTTAGATGTTTCCTGCTGTTATAAATCAGAAGACAGCAGCCTCAGGCTATAAGATCTCACACAACCATAGGTTTTCACAGTGTATGGGCCAGATTAATTGATGGTAGTCCAATTTAGCTATGTCAGAAAGGAATTAGTGGGAGCAAATGTTGAAAGTAAACTTTTAATTATTGTACTTCTTACATTCAAAGGAGGAATCTGAAAGTGAGCAAAAATTCTGAATCAATTAGAATGGCTGCTTTGAGCCACTGCACTGTCAAAAAAGATAAAGTGGAAATTTTTTAAGGAAACTGACTGTAATCACTTTGTGTCTAGTTTTATTAACAGAGCTTCAGTACTTATATACTTAAATAAATACAAACTTACGTAGGTCTGTTTTCCTAACTTAATAAATAGATTTGAAAATTGTCAATAAATGTGGAGGAAAAAAATGTTTCTCCAGTAGAGAGTGGATATCACTTTTTATGCTATAGGGACTTTATTGAATACCAGAGCATAGATACTTAATGGAAGAAAAATAAAAATTAAAGAATACATTATCATAGTCACTTTGCTGTGGGTATAACAATGACCTGGATCGCTGAGCTTTTTTCAGACTGGGGCGCTGTTTTACAGAACACTGGCTTTATTCAGGAGTGGAATTACTGGCTCAGTTGGACAACTTAACTGAATTGCAGTTAGCAGCAGTTTCTGACTAAGGCAGGTATTTTGCTTTTCATTATTTTCTCAAGAATAATATTTTCTGAAATCATGCACTTCTTAATTTATTTGGCAAAAAAAAACCAACACAACATTATATTAATCAGCCAGCAGTCTGTTCCACGAGAGTTATTATTCTTCTGCCTTCTCAAACAAGTCAAGACACTAGTCTACAAATACAATTCATAAAAGAACAGTTCTTCTTACGTGGGATTATTATACATGTCTGCTTATACACAAGACAAGCAAACACAGTCAATCAGTCCTTTCTTTTTCTTATGGATGGGTGACTTTTCATGTTAAATTAACTGCCAGCACTCAAACATCACTAGACGGGTGGTATCTGCCTTTTGCGGGAGCTGGGTCACTATTACATTGGTACTCTGGCAGCGAGTTTTTCTCATGAAAAGAAAGTATCCCCAAAGAGATACAGGCATTCTTGTGCCCTTTGATATGTAGAGTTCAGTGCCCTTCAGATTTCAGTTTTTCTGTCATCCTGGTAGATTAACGTTAGCAGTTAAAAGGAAGATGTCCTCTGAGGGCTTTACCAGTAACAAACCCATGTTTATGATATTATTCACTAAAAGGGAGACAGAAATGGGAAAGACCTCTCTCTTTAATCAATAATGCATGCTCTAGTAAGTCCTGTCCTCTGGACATGATTAAACATGTATTTTGTTTCATAACTGATGATTTTGGCTGACTAGGGATTATAACTACATATCCTCAAGCCTTTGCAACTAGCATCAGGAAGATCTAACATGAGCTGAGTAGTCAGCTATGCTTAATGTTAATACGGCACATAGACTATGAAGATCATCCCCACCCTCAAAAGAAAAAAAAAGTCCCCCCAAATCCCAATGGAGACAGCTGCAGCTAATTCTAACCTGTAGAGATCCAGGCTAAACTTTCACAGAGCAGATGCCTATGACAAGAACCAATTGTAGACAGCAGCCCCAAGGTATGTCTTCGTCACCACTCATTTGATGTTTTGAAAATAACCTGGTTTCGTTTATATTAAAGATGAGGGAAAAATCATCTTAGGGGCTGAGCCATGGAAATGAAATGTTAGGCTAAGGTCTGTTCTTAACTGGTAAAACATTTGGCCAATGAAGCTGACAGAAAAAGCACTTTGGAACCAGATGGGAATTTCTGCCCAGCTGGATGGGGGCCAGGTTGTGTTTTCAGTGACTGTTGTCAGCTTTGGAGGAGTTGCCCTGGGGCTAGGCCAGGCTTCCCCAGCAAAACTGGCAGGAGGACTCGAGCCCCTGCTAAACGCCCGAGAAGATGTCACCCCATCCCTGCGTTCCTCGCGTGGAGGGGCAGGGGAGGTGCCCAGACCCAGGCGGGTTCCTTGGCTTGGGAAGGGGATAGCGAGTCGTGGAGGACACAGATAAAATGAAAGTACCAGTAAGGAGTATTCACTGTTGGTGCCAAGTATGTTCATCTGGTGGCTCAAGCTGACAAAAATTGACAGCTGCTGAAGAGTAAAGAATCCTAAATAAACATACAGTGGTTGTTATTAAATAGGAAACATTTATCTTAATGTGGCACTGTAAAAAAACTGTAGCACAATAAATGATGACAATTTCCTTTTACTGGAATGTGATATTTTTACATTGTTAGAGTACTGATGAAAGTGTAATTGGGTAAAATAGCTGCTTTGTTTTCATATTGACTGCTCTACTTGAACTTACCACTTGAAAACATTCTAACAAACACACAGCATATAGGTATGTGCGTGTGAGAGAGGAGAATTCAGACATTTTCCAAGAAATGTTGGCTTTTTCTGAAATTTCCTTTCTTCTTCCTTCCTAGACTTCTGTAGAATCTGTATTTTCTCCTTTTGAAATTGCTGAAGAAAGATGCCTTCCCTGAGAGGAAAAGCCCAGACTGTCTTGGGCCTCGTGGAGCCGGACCAGCTCGGCTACACGTTGACTCATGAGCACTTGTCTATGAACTACAGCAGCTGTTTTTGTCCGCCTTCACCAGGCCAAGAGCCTTTGTCTGATGGGCCCATTGAGATGAAGAACTTGTTTTGGATTAAGCAGAACCCGTATAGCCACAAAGAAAACCTTCTTTTGTGTCAGGAAAGGGATGCTGTAAAGGAGGAGCTGTTGCATTTTAAAGCAGCAGGCGGCGGGACTATCGTGGAGAACACGACCACAGGAATCGGTCGGGATATGAAGACTTTGAAGAAACTCGCTGAAGAAACTGGAGTGCATATTATTGCTGGGGCTGGGTTTTATGTGGATTCCACTCACTCTTCTCAAACACAGGCTATGACAGTGGAGCAGGTAAGTCTTAACCATCTCTTAGGAGCCTCTCTCCTGTGGATTATCCCTGAATGAGTCAAAATTGGAGAGAAGTTCAAGTAAAACAGATGAAATCTAAATGTTCTTAATTTGCAGAATTTAAGAGCACTGTTACTGCTGGTGTGCTATAGCTGGACCAGCCCTACTTGTGTGTACTGGGGTTATCTGTCAGCATTTCCAGTTCTTAAACTCCTTATTCTTTCAGGGATTAGTTACAATGCAACAGTAAAGGAAAATAAAATATTTCATATGCGGGATTTTGGTACAACACCATTTATCCTGTGCATTCTACAATTTTTTAAGGAGGAAACATTATTCCTTATTCCTCATTTGTCTATTTTCCTGGCTAATTACTTCCCAATTAGATCACCCAGAATTCTTGTAAAAAGCATAACTAACTGCAGTATTTATAGGACAGTTGTAAATCATCGCTCTGCTCAAGCTGCCTGTTCTCTCTCTCTTTTCTGCCATTTTCCCGTTTTTTCAGGGCAGAATCTACATCCAGTTGTTTGTGCAGTGCCCAAGACAATGTGTTAATAATGACAGAGGTCCCCAGATACTTCTGTAATAATAAATATTCATTCATCTTTTATTAAGAAAATGTGATGATAGGGAGAAGGAAGCGGAATTCTCCAAGGCAGGAGGCTGTGAATGAGAATGTATAGGGCTGAATTATTATTATTTTTTAAGTCTATCACAGTTTACAAATGAGTCAAGTTCATTTTAATAATAAATGCTTACAGCTTCAGCAGGTGTAATGTGACATAGCACTGTCAGCTCTGTGGACCATATTGGCCCAAGCTGTATGGTCCAACTTTTCCTAAATATTTTTACATCACTTGGAATTTGATACAAGTAGATTTCCTTAGGCAAAGGTTTCCCTTCTGTATCTGATGGACTGCTGAAGACCCACAGATGTCCTGTAGTCACAGTTCATCAATACTTAATGCAGTCCAAACAACGATCAGTTACTTAACAAGGGTTGTGCAGGGACTGCACCATGATAACTGGTGGTTCCTCATTTGCTGGTGAATTTATCATAGTGATACTTTTCCCGATTAAGCAAAGATAATTTGAATATTCTGTTGCTTGCTTTAGCTGAACAAGAGAAGTGTTGAGGCTTCTGGTAATCTGTGTTCGTTTAACACGAGTGAAGTTGCAGAGCTGTTTGGTGACACAAGGGTGTTGCTGCAGGAGAAATGTTCTTCAGGTTGCTCTCAGGAGAGAAGTGAACTCTGTGTCTGGATGTCCCTGGAAGTGGTTGGTAGATCGGTTATACATGAAGCAGAAGGTGTGTGATCATAGGATAAAGTGTGGGGCAGAAACCTGCTGTAAAATGTGTTGTGTCAACCTGTTGAGGAGACAAGACGTAGAGTAAAGGTAAGTTAGAAATTTATTTGAAAACTGGTGTGAGCTTTTTTGATTTCCTGGGTTTGCTTGAAAACCTTCTTCCTTTGTTTGCTTTATTTTTCCTTAAAATTGTAATTTCTTTAACGTTCAGGGACAAACGTTTAGAACGTCATCATCACTGCCATTTTGTGCTCTCAATTCTGAGTGCGTTCTTGAAGATACACACCTATTCTGGAAAAGAAAAGCGAAAGATTTTACAACAAGCTGATTTTATTCAGAGATTCTGATGTCTTTTCTGCCTATGAATATTTTAAAAGCAAGCTAATTTTGACCCTGTAAGTTTGTCAGCCGAGCTTTGTTCTTGTAGTTCCAAAGTCAGCAGAGTTACAGTAGTTTTACATTGGCATTCCCAAGAGCAGTATTTGCCTTAAACTTGTCTTTTCAGGGTCTGTGGCCCAGAATCTTTGCCAGACTTTCTTCCTTCCCTGTTTCAATGACAAGGATTCCTTAATCTCTGAACCCTTGTTTAGCAAGAAATTACCTGGAATTGTTTCTGGATCCAGTCTAGGACTGTGAGGCACAATGTTTTATCCTGGAGTTGTTTGTGTTTTTTTTAAGAAAAATTAGTCTTAGCTTAAAGCAGCATTCAAATTATATGTAGACAATCTTTCCTTGCAAACCCAGGCAACTGTGTGAGTGCTTACTGTTAAATTGATTTGCTCCTGTGTTTATTTTGGTCTTAGTTAATGGCTAGGTTGACGTTAGTTGGCAGAAACCAGATTTTAATGGCAGTGTTTTCACACACCCAACTGTTAATTAAGTAGGGTCATAAGGACCTCAGGAGTATAACCAGTGCAGTGTCCATCAGCCAAACGTGGTGCTGTTTAACACAGACAGTGTTACTAACCAAACATCTCATTTTCCTGTTCTTTAGCTTACAGATATTATTGTTGGTGAGATACTCAGCGGAGCGGATGGGACTAACATCAAGTGTGGCGTGGTGGGGGAAATAGGCTGCTCCTGGCCCCTGACCCAGAGCGAACGCAGAGTGCTCCAGGCAACCGCGCGCGCCCAGTCGCAGCTCGGGTGCCCCGTGATCATCCACCCCGGCAGGAACAGCGATGCGCCCTTCCAGATCATCCGCGTTCTGCAGGAAGCTGGGGCTGACGCTTCCAAAACTGTCATGTCTCACCTCGACAGGTAAGGAGACTGCTTGTTTAGAGCTTAATCGGCTTCCAGCACTTCAAACTGGATCAGCTCTTAGGTTCACACTGATAAAATGCTCTAGGGGTTTTAAACACTCCTTTTGAAGGTTTGGATGCAAGATTAGGAATAACCATAACCATATCAGGAAAAAAAAAAAAAAAAGAGGATTCCATTATTTGACATCCCTGTACAAATCACTGCGTTTAACAAGTGCCGGATGTTGAGAAGCTCCCGCCAGGCTGGGTGGGAAGCTGTTGGGCTTCCAGCACTTTTGAAAACAGGACTACTCTTAAGGGCCTGACCAAAGTCTCACAGATGCTAACGCACTCATTGATCTGACCGGACTCTGGATCTTTTCAGTTCTGCTACCAGACAGAAGAAATAAAAAGAAAACAGTTGGATTTTGGATAATTGTCATCTTAGACCCCAGAGCTAACTTTTAGTTTCCTTGACAGCAAAAACCAGAAGCCCTACAGCAGACATGTAAAGGAATTGGGGTGCTTTTCTCTCTCCAACTTAGAAACACAGCCTCTGTTACCAAATCAGTTTGGTGTGACCTTGTGTTGCTCGTGATGACTTGGAAAATGTCCAAGCATTGATTGGTTTGGACAGTTGCTGAATAATCGAGACTGTGGTCGTATGACTCTCAGCAATCGGATTGTTTGTCGTCGATGTGAGTGTAATACAGGCAAAAGCACTGTGCTCTAAATTTCTAATGATTATAGGCTCTTATAAATCAAGTGTCAGGTTGGGTTTTTTTTGTATTCATACAGAGCTCAATGTTGCGTGGCGATTTTAGGAGCGTAAAATTCAGTGCCATGAAATTTTATTTATATTTGATTATATAGAAATGATATGGGCTTTCTTTATTTACCTGCATTCCATTGTATGTTTAGCTATATTTTTTCTCAATTATTAAGACAATCTGACGGCTTAAATCTTTTTGTGAAAGAGGACTGAGCAAACTGCGGTGTCAGTACTTACGTAGCCATTTTTGCTACAACATAAACATCAGTTCTGATTTTTTCTTGCTTTTATACACTGTTGTAAATCATTGAGTTCAGTGATTTATTGGTGGAAAAAATAAACAGCATGAGTAGGAAAACAGTCAAGGTAGAGGTGCAGTTTCACTAACAGCCGCTGATACACAATATGGCTTTTCCTTATTCTGCTTCTATCATTATTTTCACACATCCAGGTTGGCACTTGCTGTAACATAGGCTCTGAACTGCTGTGAAGTTTGGCTTTGCAGTGTGCGTTTAACATTTTAAGTCTCTTTCAGTGAGAAGAATCCACGTGGGAGCATCCCAGTCCCTTAAATGTGAGATAAATTTGTGCAGAGCTCCATATTTCATGCCTGCTTTTGACACAGACAGAAGGGCAGTTTTCAGGTGGATTTACAGTCAGATACAGAAACTAAAATGCTGGCTGCCACGTTTTGCAATGTAATATCTTAGAGCAAAAGGTTGCAAGTGTCCATCGTGAAAGTACAGTGCCCATGCAGGCTAGGGAGGAACAGCTGCTGAACCTTGGCTGCCGAATTGCATCATTTAATTGGGATTAAGGTTACAAAGGCGTCTTAGTAGAGATCAGCATACGCTGAATTCAGCAGCTTTTGTTAGAAGACTCACTGCAGCTGCGAGGAATGCTGGTCTGAAGATGGCTTGGTGGGTGTCCCTGTGGTGACTCGTGGATGAGGTCCAAACCACTTCCCTGTGTCCCATCTCCTTTTCCTTGAGTTCAGGACCACTCAGGGACATGTTGCCCAAACACCTCACTCCAGCACCCGGGCTGCCAGCTGGAGGAGCTGCCAGCTACTGCTGTTGCTGTATCAGCAGGGCTTACAAGGGGAACAGTGGCTGATGGAATTAAGTTCTCCTGCCCCTTGTTGGAACAGAGCTTCCAAAAGCACAACACTAAGAACAGTTCTCAAAAGAAATTGTTCTGGCTGTGATTTTGAGATACACTGTTAGTGGGGTTTTTTTTGTTCTTTGTTTTTAAAAACATGTAGGATCACCTGCACAGGAATGAGTACTCCTGGCTAGTTTTGGTTACCTATGCTGCCCTGGTGGAAACCTGTTTTTTTCCCTAGATGAAAAAAAATGTGTTGTCATAAATATAAAAGATAAATTTACCAGGTATCATTTGAGGGTTCTGTGGTGGGGTTTGTTGTTGTTGCTGTTTTTCATTTGGATAGTTTATGCTATTGGTAAAAACGTTTCATAGAAAAAATATTCCAGAGAGCTGTTATTTCAGTTGTCATTATTTTCCAAATGAGGGATGGGTTTTAGCAGCTTTGATCCTTTGCTTTCCACATCTGATGCAGAGCCCATGCCTCGGGTTCTCACAGTCCCATTATATATTTTGGTAAGAGCATTTCCTTGAGGTGTTCTGGGCAGATCCAAGCACAGGCTAAGATATATTGCAGTTCTGGTGACAGTCTGGAAACATCACTGTACATTATAGAAACTGAAGACAAAGTTGTGTATTAACGGTGTTTGATGGATGAAACAGGTCCTGGATGTAGCTGTCTCCGGTAGCTGTTAAGAACGTAAATCTGTCTTATGTCAGTAATCTATTGTCCTTTTTTTTTAATGTCACCCTGAATTAACCTCCTCCTTAAATGTCCTTCCTTGTTAGGTTGTCTATTGAGAGGTTTAGTGGTACCAAAAGTAAGTAACTTTTCTGTTTCCCTTTAAAGATGATTGTAAATGTGTTTTTTTTTTTTTATTATGTCACGGGGGAAGAGTTACTTTTGCTTCGTATTTGTTTAATGCATGAAGTCCCAGCTGAATGTAAGAGGGACAGTGTTGGCTACCAGGCTCAGTTGCATGTGCCAAATGGCAGTTCTGTTTTTCAAAATCGTCGCTAGCTGGTTTTGTTCCTTGCAAATAGGAAGTCACAGAATACCTCACCTTCACACCGTGAGACTTTTTTCTTCCCGTTACAATGCTGACTTTGTGTTATATATGTTCTGCAGGACTATATTTGATACAGAGAAACTTCTGGAATTTGCTAAACTTGGATGCTATCTAGAGTATGACCTATTTGGTACGGAATTTCTTCATTACCAGTTCCATCCTGACATCGACATGCCGAGTGACAATGAAAGAATTGCAAGGTATCTGCTTCAGTGCGGTTTGAGCAATAGCATTGCCATTGACAAATGAATATTATTGGTACTTGTCTGAAAGGGCATCACGGAGTGATTCTGCTAGCAGTTCAAAAGTGTCTTTTTTCATACTAAAATAATGGCAATTTTTTCTGCTGCTGTCACTTCTTTAGGGCAGCATGTATAATTTCTTCTATCTGCAAAGCAAAATGTGGAATCAGAAAGTCATAGAGTGTGACTTGAGGGAAAGATCAAAAGCTACTCTAACTTCATTCTCTGTCCTAATTCCATGCTGATTTGGTTGAATTTTATCATTTACTGCGTTTATATATTAATGTATTATAAAAAATTAAAGTGTTATAAAAGGAAAGGCTGGAGATACAGGATTTATGTTAGGATTTGGCTTCTGTTGGAAACCGAGTGTTGCTACTACGCCTCTTCTGAGCCTATTACATCGTCTCACGAGTGTCTTATAGGAGCAAAAGTCATTAGTTTCATTGGGTGGATTTGGTCCTGTGCTTCCATCCTGAAAAACAGCCTTTTGTTCTTCCATGCATGTCATCATTTATCCCGCCCCTCTCCTGTTGTCCTTTCCCACTTTTGAAGGCTGAGTCCTCTCTCCTCACAACTCCTGTGCTCTTCACAGCCACACTGTGACAGTATTGGCCCTACTGGCCAGATACCTCGTCCCTGTTTCAGCTCAGCTGCATGACAAATCTCTGTGCCGTGCTAACACAACATATTGCCAAGGAGATGCATTCCTTGCAGAAGCTGCCTGAGGCAGGTATGGTCGGCTGGGAGTGGGCTTCTCCCTTCTTCCAGTCTGTCCAGGGGTGTGAGCCTCCTTCACCGTTCATCCTCAGAATTCGGGTGTAGTCAAGCGGCAGCTATCTGAGGGGTGGCATGCCATCCTGCCCTATGTCTTGTTTCGCTTCCAGAGTCAGAAACAATTCTTTCCTTCTCTTTCAGGAGAAAGATTTTAAGGTTCCTGATGACTAATGAAGGAGCTTTCTAGCTTTCACTTACATTTCAGACAACGCTTTGCCCCTCACTCTCAAATTAGCTGCAAATCTTTTCTTCTCTGTTTTCAGGCTGCTCTCCTAAGAAGGTATTGTGGCTACTGTTCTACTTACTGCCAGGCATTTGCTGCTGCTTTTCACACTAGAAATAGCTTCTCTCTCTAACAGGTCTCTCAGTCTTGCACACGGTATTTTAAACTGCTGTGATGAATCTGCAGTTTTTATATTCAGAATCGCTGAAGTTGCTCCCATCTCCTGTGCCACAGTAGGTCAGCGTGTACAGAAGCACTGAGGAAAAAAGGTGTAGAATGGAGCATGCCCTGGTTAGCAAGTGTTTGTTCAGCCATGGCAAAGCTTTTATTCCATCCATGGTACTTGCTTAGCCACCAATATTTCTCCTTAAATTTCTCTGGCAGTTGAGTGTTTATCACAGCAGGCTGCTTGTAGGAAGAACATACTAAGAGTTTGTCCTCTCTTTGTGTGATGTGGCTATCTGCACTCCAGTTAGAAATGCCATTGCATGGATTTTGTTTAGGTTTCGATGCATCCACCCTGGGCATATGTTGACAGTGGAAGTCTCCTTGGATTGTTGGTTTTGTTTGTGATTTTTTTCTGGTCTAGCAGCGCCCCAGAGATGGAAATCAAACTGATCTTTAGATGTGTCAGTGAAACATATTTTGGCCAAACTAAATGGAGAACATACGCTCAGGTCTTGTCTGTCCAAAAGATAAGTAAGCTTCTGTAGCCATACCATACCTAGTCTAACACAGTTTAGCTGTGTGTGTACTGAGGCATTTATGCTGTAATCTACTGCCAGTGCCAGTGGAAAACTGAATTTTTTCAAGAAGAGTTTTCCTTTGAGACAGCAGGAAGTACTGACTAAACTTACAGAAGCAAGCAAGAAGAAGCAACAAATAAGGAATATAAAGGACCGTATGCCTCCACACACCACAAAATGAGTCCAAATGTGAAAGGAGATCATTCTAAGATGATGTTTGGTCAGCCAAGAACTTACACAGTCACTCCAATGCCATTGCTTTTATTCTCTTGTTAGCTTGTGTTCTCTTTGTATTTCAAGGTGGAGAAGATACTAGTGGTGTTGTAATCCTATAGCATACATAGAGCTGTGTGCTGTACAGCACTGTTTGTATTGTTTTTATGAAAGACACTGATTTTTTACTAAGTTCTATCTCACTTGCCTTCTTTCTGCTCTCCATATTGATTTGATCCTGCTCGATGTATCTCCTCGTAAGTAGTTGTAATAAAAACTGACAGTAAAGGCTTTCAGATACAGTGTGGTTACTTATAAAACCAGTGTTTGCTTTCTTGCTGATCAAAGCACAGGCAAGAAGGTGAAAATTAGAATTTCACAGTGCTGGCGTCTGGTGGAATTGGGTGGCTTAGTGAGGAATGAGCACTTCCAGGCCTGCTCTGTCTGTCTCTGCCACCTCAGTGCTGCAGCTTGCCGCCAGTGCAAGTGGAAAACCGAAACTTAGCAGAGTCATGCAACAGAGAAGTTCAGACACCTACCAAATAAATTCTAAAAACTGAGCTTAGCAAGGGATTAAGGTTACCTGAGTGCAGTGTAGAACAGAAGGACGCCATGTAGGAGGCTTGCTGCAAGGGAATGACCAGAAGGATGAGTTTCGTTTTGTTATTTTTTCAAGCTGACTTGTCAATTTGCCAAGTCTGCTTAGTTGGACTGCTGAATTAACTCCTCTAATTTGCTGGCACATGCTGGCACTGTACAATGCCTGTCTTATTTATCTTCTTTAATGAACATCCTTGAAACATGTTTGGTTGATAATTGCCTGCATGGAATATGATGCTGACAACCTGGTTATTCTAATTGGGAATAAAGCACAGATGTGAGAGTATTTGCCTTGTTGAGCCAGGCTTCATAAAGGACCTGTCAGAGGCAGAGTCTGGTCCTCCACAATTGTTATGGGACCAGTGCTGTGACAGCAGCAAGAGCTAACCCCATGAGTAGCTCGTGCTGGCAAGGAGTTTTTGTAGGAAATGATTACTTACTCATGTATATAAAAACTGTGTCCCGTGCTTGGCTATAATGAAATTCTTGAATTCCTCCATGGACCCATGAGACTGGAAATTCAAAGTCACGCCAGCTGGAAACAATTTTCCTTGTCCACATTGCGATATTTGTTGGTATGTTTTTATTATTATTATTATCATTCAATAAAGTAAGTGTTTTAGGTTTAATTAAACATCAGGAACATGTCTTCTGAGTACCTTAAAGTAGTTATTTTCTACTAGTAGTTATGATGCAGTGTAGGAGTGCAATAATGTGAAAAGTTTAACTACTGATCAGTTCTGTGTTGTTGCAGAGTGAGAGCTGTCAGTGACAGGTACACTTTTTACCTTTGCAGGGTTCGGATGCTGATCAATGAAGGCTATGAAGACAGAATTCTGATGGCTCATGATGTGCACACGAAGAATAGGTTGATGAAATACGGAGGTCATGGATATTCACATATCCTTAAAAACATAGTTCCTAAAATGCTCATTAGAGGCATCTCCCAAGATAAAATTGATAAAATACTCCTAGAAAATCCAAAGCGGTGGTTGACTTTTAAGTAAGAATAATGAATAAATTTATAAATTCCTATTTTATAGGGGAGCTTGACATAATTCAGATTTGTTTCAGGAGAGCAGTCATTTAAAAACATGCTTATTGTCAGAGAAACTGGAAGGTGTTCATGTTACGAACAACCTGATTAGGACTTTTCTTTTTAATTAGAACAACAAAACTGTGTTTTCTCCCTTCTGAAAGTCTGCTCATGAATGATTTACTGGATATGAGCCTACCTGCAAAATCTTTTCAATGTATTAAAATAGTTGTTTCCAGAGAATAAGCTAATAATACTATTACATTATCCAGGAATATTTTTGAAGATGCATCATCAGGGCTTTGAAGAAAATTACAGTTTTCAGTTAAATCCCCCTTTTCCACAGGGTGATTTTAATTAATTAATTCTTGTAATATTGATAATCCGCTAATTACCCTAATATCATTTAAGTAATGCTAGATAAAAGGTCTGGCACTTTGAAATACCTTCCAAGTAGAACAGAAGGCAAAAGAAATTTCAAATAATTCTGAAAAGATACTATTTCTTTTTCATTTAATCATTTACTTGCTTTAAACTGAACATGTAAAAAATACATGGAAAGAATTATTTTTGAATAAAACAATTCGTAGACCTTTTAAACTGCGTGTAGTATTGTTAAGGATGTCTATTTTTTAACCACATTAGTTTTTCATTTGGAATTGATGGAATCTCACAGCAATCATGTGAAACTGCAATACAGACCAGCTTCTTTTTGCAAGGATGCAACACCAAAAGGCAAAATATATTACATAATACGGTTTTAATGAGTTGCAATAGTTATAACAAAGGTTGTGATATAAGTCTTTACAAATCAGTATATCAAGATATGATGAAAAAGGAAGAAATGTTTGCCTTATATGTGTTTTTCACATAAAGTGTGTTCTTTCCTCTTGTCTAACTTTAAACCAGGGCAAGTGATTTATCCAAAAAAAAAAAAAAAAGGTCTTACCCAGTAGCAATGGTAGCCTGATTTTGAAAGCTTCTTCATATTTGACCTTATATGTCTTGTAGTATTGACCTTTTCCAATAAATACCTCAGTAAATATGCGTTGTTAGTTGTAAATTATCTCTAGCTTGGCACATTACTGCTTGCTGCTGCACAGACAATCTCCAGCTACACTGCTGCGAGTGCGCTAACCATGGAAAGCAGTTGTGGACTGAACAGACGTGAAGTCAGTTACACGTCTGTTATTAAAGTATGTTACTTAGTAGAAGAAAAACAGAAGTGATCACTACAATGTGCAGATATAGTTTGGCACTTTGTTATAGACTAAAAGCATAGCCATTCAGATGAGGTGATACACAAGCAGCTTGCAGCACGATGTCCCTTTATAAAACCTAAATGAATTAAACTGGCGATCCTCTTAGTCTAGACTACCTCAGCATATCTTTCAAACTGGACAACTCAAAACAGAAACAGAATGAGCAATATGTTCCGTTTAAGAAAAGCTTCACTCATTCAAATGAGATTTTGAGAGATTCTTAAAGTCTTCGTCAGTCTTCTACTGAGCAATCACCACTGAAGAGCTTTTTGTCTCAATGGCAGACACTTCAGGCGTTTTAGTGCAGATAAATCTGAGTTTGTACCCTTAGTAGATTAGACAAGGTTGCTTGTGGCAAATTGCATGAAATTGAAATGCTAGGGGTAGCCTCTATTACTCTGTAACGATTTATACAAATGTTACCTTCAATTTGCCCAAATGTTAAAAATAACCTAACCAACTCTGTTAAGGAGCTGGGACCTTGCTTAATTTTTAGATTGGAATCTGCAAGTTTGAACCTGAGAGAAATAGACAGCCTCCCCTCCCCAAACCAAAACAAATAATAAATCTGATTTCTGAAGACAAGTATTCTGTGGCTATTAGTGGTATGACAGGTTTTAAAGCATTTTTATAACTATGTAACTCATAGTACCTGTGTTTAGTTTAATTCTCCAAGCCATTAATCCTTTATACGTATTAAACTTCTTTCTTTGAGCCTTAATATATATATATCTCTATATATGAATGAGAAAAATAGGTTCTAATACACGCTTCTTTTTGCAAGTAAATATCTGCTTCTTTCTTTGCATATGTGTTTTCATTTTTGGTAGTATGCTTATCTGTGTCCATTTCATAGGCACGCCTTACCCCAAACGGCTAACTAGCTACCACGGAAAAGGTCTGTGTCCCACCGTTCTCTCTCAGGTCACATCTCCCACTCTTCCTTTGTGGGGAGAGTCTCACCAACTCCAGTGAGACAAGACACCGAAGACAACTAAGGTTTTGACCCATTCCTACAAAATTCTAGTTGAACATCTGCAGTATGCTGTCGTTACTATTTTATTACAAATAGTACCCACGTACAGGCTAAGTGTTGAACGACTAATGAAGACTAATTGCTGCAAAGAAAACATTTGACCTTGGTCTGAGGATGTTGATGCTAAGCTTGCTAAATATTTACACAACTAACCATCAAGAATGGGCCTGTAAAACTGGCTAACTGTATATTTACACGTTTACAAATGAAGAGCCAAATCCTCTTTCCACTAACATCAATGGGAGTTTTGCCATTGGCTTCAGTGTAATCGGGGATTTGGTCCAATATAATAGTTTGTCAGCTGTTAAATATTTCAGAAAAAAAAAAAAGTGTTTCTTCTACCCCTCTTTTTCTTTTAGAACATAGCTAAGGGGAAGACAAAATTTAAACAACTCCGGTGGTTTGACTTTATGTTAAAAGTCTAATGTAAACCTACAAAGCAGGAACATTGAGTTAAGGCTTGAAGCTGATTACTTTCTAGTTTTAAGTGGAAGAATAAGAAAAGTACAAGGCAAACAATTCCTTTGGAGAGAGAAAGTGTATTTCGATTACCTCTTCCTTTTATTGTAAAATCATTCCTCACCACACTATGAGTGGACTCTAAGCATCATTGTTAGCGAGTAAGTCACAAGAACCAAAGCTGAAGTATGGATAAAGCAGCAAGATCATAACACATCGAAGTATCATATACACTGAAGAAATAGCTCAGTGTCTTTAGTGGTTTTTTTTTTCTCCTATAAAAATTTGACCTGTGTAGGACTTCATTCACATGGACACTAACAATGAGGAAGTATTTGCTTTGGCGGTAGTGGATCACACATCTGTTTAACTCGCTTAGTAATTTTTTTAACATAAGGTTTCTCTGTGTTGTACAGATGTGCATCAGGTAGCATTCGACTTTTTTTTCCCCACTAGTGAGGTGTTCTGTGGTCGATCTCTGCTGGGGTGCTTGTTTCATTGACTTCTGCCACGCAAATCCATTGCTTAGAAGAGCGAGCTTCGTTTTTGGACTGGTTTGGTGGGTCTTTTTACTCGTTATCAGTCGGCATAAATAATAAATCCAGAAAATGTGCTGTATTTGTTGTTGTTTCCTCCGTGTGCTTTTCCTCCATCTAATTTAATGTAAACTTCATCTCCTGGCTCCAAGTGAAGAACCACGCTGTTACTGGCATAGTCGTAATTCTGATCAGCATCCTGAGCAATTGCACTAGCTCGAACCTACATGAAATACATAAGGAGTGGTTAAGAAAACTCTGATATTTTTTCCTGCGTGGTGAAATTAAAGCATAGCCTCACCATTGTATTCAGCATGCACACATTGCCGCTTTAAATGTCTAATAACATATATTGCAGTTTTTTCTTATGGGCACTGCTTATTTTCTCCTACAATACAGTATTTGAAACTACAGCAGTAACCTGCTTATATCTCAGTCCTCTGATCGATACAAAACTGCTCTGCCGTAAATATTTTGTGCCTTTTTAAATACACGTGTAGTAAGAGCTAGAGTTGGGAGCACCGAATCTGGTCGCATGCCCGTTTTACACTGGCGTGACTTTTATTTCAGCGGAACAATTGATTGGCATTGGTGAGGGTCCACAGTGAGGCCCTACTGATACCAGGCTGCAGTGTTTCCAGAGGCGATTTATTGTCATACTGCTAATAGTATCATGCTGTAAAGAGAATTTTAAAAAATACCCACCCACCCACCCACATGCTCGCTCCAATGAACACAGGCAGGTAAGGTAATCTAGTCAGGGTTTGGAAAAGCTGTTAATGCCACATTTCATTAAACAAACATTTAATTTCTGTGTAGTGTAAAAGATGCATATTTGAAAAATCAGGGGTGAGTCGCTGTTTACTTTGAGAGCTCTTGGAATTTACAAGCAATGGAGGACTTCTAATTTCATTTGCAACTTTCACTTAAACATACACTTTTTTTTTTTTTCATTGCTCCCTTGCTATTTCACAACTGATTAAATTTGACATTAGTAGCAAACTGGAAGTAGATGTATGTTGGTTTCCAGCAATGAATAGTCTGTGGCACTGTAAGTCTTCAAATCATTTATATATAATTTGACCCTGTTTGTTAAAATATTTAAACTTAGTTGTATGAGATTTATATCGCATCATCTGCTTGTTGCTCGTCTTTGTTCTGGCGTAGTTACAGAGCAGTAAGTGATTTAGTGGCACTGCAAACCTGAACTAAGTAATAATGCATGACTTAGCGTACTATATGTGGGATTTTGTCTGTTCTGAATTGAAAAAATAGGCTATAAGTCACACATTTCCATGGATTCCTTTCAAAGTTTAAATGATAAATTTCCAAATTAAACTTTCATGTGATATGGTCTCACATTAATATTGAAATGTTAAAAGGTGGGGGGGGGGGGATGTCTTTACCATGGAGGATCTTATGGTATTACGCAGCTTAAACATCGCTGTAGGTGGAAATTATTTATACATTTCTTTATACATCCTGTATGAGTGAGAAAGGCTTAAAAATCTTGCAGTGGTTTGACAGGCTGCAAATTTAAACTGATGCATCGCATGATAATAAACCGCATCTATTTCAGGACTTCTTGATCCTGAATCGCCTGGTATTGTTTACAGGGGGCATCTATTTTGCTAGTGTTTTAGCAATAACAATTCTAAGCACAAGGTATTTCGTCTGGATTAATGACTAGCAGGGGGGAGTTGAAGGCTGTGGGCCATTAACCCTAGAAATGCCCTCCGAAGAAGATAACGTGGGCTGAGACTGTATTGCTAATAGAGACGGAAAGGGCAAATGGAAGGGAGTAAAAAGGCTACAGCTGAAGGAGAAAAACTTTCACAGAAAGTGACTATTATCTTGCATGTTGGCAAAATGGTTTAAATTACTTTCCAAATTTCCATGCAGACCATAATTAAATGCTGCTTAGTGGATTTCTCTACAATTTTGTACTGCTGTGAATAGTAAAAGCAAATTCAAATTGTGTTTGTGACTGGCGTGAGGAGGTCAGCATATGGACACTGAATACGCCAATAATGGACATTTCATTTTAAGACCTGAGATCGCATGTAGTGGCTGAAGGGGGAAAAAAGGGGGGGACCCTGGATTCGAAAGCCTGGAAAGTAAAGTGCAGGTATTACCGCCCTGCGAATGGTGACAAACGTCCTGTAAACCCCAGCGTGCTATTTTTAAGTTTTTTACCTCGTTTGGTGAGGCACCATAATTATTTTTTTTTCCTTTTAGAGCCCGGCGGAACGGTCTCGGGTGAATTCTCAGCGTAGCGCCGCAGGAGTGCACGCGTGTCTCGGAACCAGCGCGGTAAGGCAGGCTGCGTCCCGCGGGCTGCTCCCGCGTCCTTCGCAGGGCTTCGCTGGGACAGCCGGGCTGCGGGCACAAACCAGCGGAGCTGCGCGAGCGCAGCACTTCCCCGGGCGTTACAGCTATTAAAGAAGGCGATGTGTTAGCACCGGGGACCCTGAGATTCCTCAGAGGCACTGCGTAGGAATGCTGTTTTCTCCTCTAAGTCTCACACTTTCCAACGGCTTCTTCTTTGTCGGAAAACACTGAGTTTACAATGTCATCTCTGTCAGACGCCATTTAGCGATTTACTTTCGAAACTTCCGAGCTTTCCTACACATCACACGCGGGGCTGACTGCGGCCACGCCACATCAGCGCTCAGCGTTTCAGGTATAAATCGTAACCAAAAGGAAGCGCTGCTGCACCAAAGCTGTCGATTTCACATAATTTGTGTGTGGATATTTACCTAAATATTTAGCTTAGCATAAACATATACATGCGTATACCTAGACATGCTCCCCTTTTTTAATTTTTTTTCCTTTGAATCGGTTTAATTTGTCTGATGTGTTTATATACTGGAAGTGGTTATATTTGGGGACGCTTAGACTCCAGGCTCCGTTTAATGTTTGCAATTAGTTACTTTTTTTTTTTTTTTAAGTAGCAGGTCTGGGAAAAGTAAACACTTTAAAACGCGTTATAAATAGGGACCAAAAATGAATTCATGTCTTAATTGCCGGTAAAACGGTATCCCCGCGGTGGACGGGACTGCCTTTACATGGAAGTGAATATACCACACGGCGCTTTGTTTTACGGCTCCCGGTTTGTCTGCTGCGCTCGTATTTACGGCAGACATCTCCTAATTTAATTAGCGGCTGCTGCTGCCCCCGTCACTCCGTTCCCCGCTCCCTGTGAGGAGCCACCACCCGCAGGAGCCGTCCCGGAGCCATTTGCTCCCCCCCGGCACAAGGGCGCGGGGCGAGGCGCCGGGCCGGGAGGGGAGCGGGCAGGCGTGACGGGGCTTAAGGCCGGTAACCCCCCGGGACGGGGCTTAACGCCGGTAACCCCCCGGGACGGGGCTTAACGCCGGTAACCCCCCGGGACGGGGCTTAAGGCCGGTAACCCCCCGGGACGGGGCTTAACGCCGGCCGGGCTGCGGGCACAGCGCCGCGCCGCCCCTCGGCGTCCCTCAGGCAGCCGAGGCGGAGCAGGGGCGGCGCCCCCAGGGCGGGGGCTGCTGCCGGCCGCGGGGCGCTGGGAGCGGGGGGCTCCGCTCGGCTCCCCCGGCCCTGCCCTGCCCGGCGCTGCCCGGGTACCGCTGCCCCCGCCCCGCGCCGCCTCCAGCGGCCGCCGGCTGCCGCTCCCCGCCCGCTTCTGCCGGGCGGCCCCGCCCGCTCCCCTCACGGGTCCTTGTTCCCTCACGGCTCTCCCCTCACGGCTCCCTGTCCCCCTCACGCCTCCCCTTCCCCTCAGGGTTCCTTCTTCCCTCAAACGCCTCCGGCTCCCCCCTCACCGGCTCTCTGTGCCCTCACGGCTCCTTGCGGCTCCCTGCCCCTTCACGGCTCTCTGTCGGCTCTCGGCGCCCTGTTCCCCTCACGGCTCCCTGTCCCCTCACGGCTCTCTTTTTCCCTCAAGCTCCCCTGCTCCCCGGCTGGCTCCCTGTCCCTTCACGTATCCCCTTCCTCCCCCGGCGCCCTGTCCCAAGCATCCCCTTCCCCTCACGGCTCCCTGTCCCCTCACGTATCCCCTTCCCCTCACGACTCCCTTCTTCCCTCAAGCGCCACCGGCTCCCGCCCCTGGCTCTCTGTCCCCCCCGGCTCCCTCTCCCCTCACAGCTCCCTGTCACCCCCCTCCAGCTCTCTGTCCCCTCACAGCTCCCTGTCCCCTCAAGTATCCCCGTCCCCTCACGGCTCCCCGTGCCCCCCCGTCCCCCCGGGCGCTCGGGGCGCGGCGCCCACCTGGTTGTTCTTGCAGAGGTCTGCCCACATGCTGGTGCCGTCGCCGCCCCGCATGAGCACATGGTAGGTGAAGAAGTAGATGCCGGGGATGGAGCAGGTGAACTTGCCGGTGGTGGGGTCGTAGTGGTTGCCCAGGTTGGTGACCACGTCGTCGAACTTGAGCACCTCGTAGCCCTCGTGCTGCCGCTTCAGCCCGGCGTAGAAGGCGATCTTGGGCACGGTGCTGTAGGTGGCGGCGCTGATGGCCCCCGCCGCGTTCAGCCCCGGCGCCCCGGGGGGGCCCGGCAGCCCCTGCCGGCCCGGCTCGCCCTTCTCGCCCGGCGGCCCCACCGGCCCGGGCGGCCCCGGCTCCCCCGGGGGGCCGCGGGGCCCGGCTTTGCCCGGCCGGCCGGCCTCCCCCTTGGGGCCCTGGATGAAGGTGGGCAGGGACTGCATGAGGCCGCGGTCGGGCGTGGCCGCCGTGCTGGGCGCCTTGGTGCCGCCGTAGGGGTCGCAGACCATGCGGCAGGTGCCCAGCATCTCGTAGTGCGCCGAGGTGCCGGCCGAGCTCACCAGCACGGGGATGAGGACGACCAGCAGCAGCACCATCACCACCCCCAGCGCGCCGGCCGCGATCAGCCGCCGCCTGCTGCCCACCAGCCGGCTCAGCGCAGGGCGATCCTCTTGCCTGCTTTTGGACAAAATCTTGCTGGTTGTGCGGGGACCTCCTCAGAGCCGAAAAGACGCCGAGCCCGAGCGAGCCCGGCTCCCCCGGGGGGCTTCGCCGCCCTCCCGCTGCCGGCGGAGGCGCCTGCGGGGCACCCGCGGGTCCCGGGGCGCGGTGCGGCTGCTGCGGGAGGAGGGGGGCGGGAGGGGGGGCAGGAGGGACGGAGGACGGACGGAGGAAGGGCAGAGGGAAGGAAGGAGAGCTGCCGCCTCCCCGGCCGCCCGCACTTTTATGCTCCCGCTGGCGATCGACTTTTTTTTTTTTTTTTTTTTTTTTGTTCTCTCTCTCTCTCTCTGCGCGCTGTGCCAGTCCGAGTCAACTTTCCCTGGGACTTGCCTGTCGCGGTCGCCCCGCTCTCTCCTCTCTCTCCCTTTCCCCGCAGAGGTGAAGGGGCTCAGCCCCGCCGCCGCCGCCGCCGCCGAGAGCCCGCACCGCCGAGCGCTGCCGGAGCCGGAGCCGGAGGAGAGCGGGATCCTGCCCGGGTGCCACCTGCCAGGAGAGGAGGAGGCTGACGAGCGCGCTGGAGCAATTTATAGGCACCCAAAAGCGCAGGGGAAAGGGGAGCTGCTTTGGCATCTCATTCCAGCATCTGCTCTGCTCTTCCCACTCACAGAGAGTTTGGCATTACTCTGGCAGTGTGGGAAATATATATTTTTTTTTCCTCCCCCCCCCCTTCTCTCTCCCCTCCCCAGTCCCCCCCCTCCCCCCCGCAAACGCATGAACAGTGAAATCGTGAGGCTCACTCACTAGCTGCGTCGTGTGATGACAGCTCTTTCTGGAGCAGACCGAAAGGAAGAGATCTGCTTAGCAGCCTCTGGGCACCCTTCAG
This sequence comes from Anser brachyrhynchus, assembly GCF_964034855.1. Lineage (NCBI taxonomy): Eukaryota > Metazoa > Chordata > Aves > Anseriformes > Anatidae > Anser > Anser brachyrhynchus. Next base: position 22,547,210 of record NC_137695.1, on the reverse strand, counting down.
GTCACCGATCGAGAATTAAAAGGTCAATCCACCTCCTGCTTAACGCATCCCTGAGGCCACCCTGCCATGTTAGTACTTTCTGGGAAATATCACTTCAAATGTAGGGATGCTTTACTGTTACCGATTGTCCAAGTGGAAGTTATTTGAAAATATGCCTCCCACCATGCACGGTAATAGACATTAGCTTCTCTCACAATTTCGGATCTCCCTCTTCCCCCCTCCCCAATTACAATCATAAATGCAGAGAAGGAAACATTTCTGTTCATAAGTTGAAAGTGACATGCTCATAACTGGCTGTAGTGTTTCCCAGTGTTAAAACCAGACGCTGCTTTGCTGACTAAGTGACACAAGGAAAAGAGTTCCCTTTCGTTCGGAAGCTGAAGGAAAGTGTGGGGCATATGCAGATCAACAGATGCCTGGACCTGAGAAAAAACATCTCTCCGGCTTAACTTGACGGCAGCTAAGTGTTTTGTTGAGTCTTTTTTTTTTTTTTTCCTTTGGTGAAAGGTTTCTCCTCCCCCAAGAGCTGGTGGGCACCTCTGTGACAGGGTAGGAAGGTGAATGTGCAATATTAGTGGCATTTCTCCGGAGAAAATATTAAGCAACTTGTCCTGCTCACAAATACACAAGGTACACAAAGAGCTGTTTAAATAAACAAACAGAATTGATTCCTAAATCATACTTCTGTATTCAGGAGCAATGGACGTCAATCAAACGTGGGTGACATTTGCCTGTCAATACAGGGATGATGGCTGGAAAGAGTGTGACTTATTACAGCAAGGCAGGAATCCGAAATGAGCAATGGCAGCAAATAGGACAACAACCAAATAATAGCATCTCCAGTGATGATCAGAGGGCTGTGATCTTGTCTTGGATTTTATTAGCACGAATCCCCTCTCCCCTTACTCGTTCTCTTTTCTTTCTTTTCTATTCCACAACACAATAAGGTCAAACAAGCAGGCAGTGGGAAACAAAGATTCATTGATTCTTCCTTTTAAGCAGAAATGTCAGCAGCTCTTTCCTGAGAGACTCAAAGGCAGTGAGTGTGTCCGCACCGTGCAGAGATGGGCCAGCCCAGCTCCTTATCTCCCCACAAAACTCCTGATAAAGCTTCCATTTCCCACACTCGTAAATATCTCCCCCCACCCACCCTTTTTCTTTCTTTATTTTTTTTTTCTTTAATGTTCCGTCTTTAAAAAATTCTTTATCTGGTACTGACACAAGCTTGCCAGTTCCCTTAGCAAAGGGCTGCCGCTCAAGACCCGGGAAGGCAGCTGGGCACATTTGGAGGATTATATTTATATCTCATCGCTCCCTTCACCCCATAGGAGAGGGCTTTCAACACCGCTCTTTCGTCCTTGCAGGAAGGAAAGAAAAGCTGTGCCAAGAGAGACAGGTCAGTCTCAGGCTGGAGCTGGGCCCTTGGGGTGCTGTGTTTAGTCATCTCTAACCCGGGAGGTTTTCATGACATCAGGACGTGCGTAAACCTCCGCTGCGACTGCCGTGTGACATACCGGGGAGGCAGCAGTTCTTCTCCTACCCTCAAAGAGACACAAACCGATCGCGCTCTGTCAAGCCGTGGTGACTCTGGGTGGCACCTGAGCACTGGCTTGCCGAGCGTACCCTTACTCCAGCTGCAGTAAGCCTGCTTCCTAAAGCAAGGTCCTGCCACACCTACCACGCTTATCTTCCTAATGCTCAGCTTTATCCTCATGCGTATTGCCAGGAGTCTCTGTGCTCATTCACTCGAGACTTGCAGACTTTCTCTCAAAGAAGGCCCGCGAGCCAGCCGCAAAAATCGTGGTGTAAGCATGCAGAACAGAGAGAACAGGGTGAGCCCCTGTGCGGAGCTGTCCACAAAGACCGTGTGGTAGCTGGGAACACAACCTGGGATGGTGAGTGCTAGACCAGTGCTTTAGTTACCAGAGCATCTCAAGGAAAAATATTTTTTCCAAGGAAACCAAGAATGGAAAACCAAAGGGCTGAAAAGTTACGCACTGGAGGTCTCAGTACTCTGGAACAAAGTTAAGGAAAATGTGGAAACATCTTTTCACAGTGGGACTGTTTTTTTCCTGAAGTGGCTTGCCATAGTATCAAGTCCCTGTAATTAAGGCCTGGGTACCATTTATGTTATAATGCAACCTTCTCTCCATGCTTATAACGAAGACTGACAACCCATTCCCAACAAAACCGTTACACCCAGGCTAGCCGCTGCGGTGATCAGCGTTACATTTCTTTGCACCTTGCCCCAGCTCTTCCTCCTGTTTCCTTACCTCCCCGCTCTCTTGGGGCCTTTACACATTCAGCCCCGCAGTCGGCGTGTAAGCTGTATCCCCTGCAGCTTCTGCCATTTGAAACAGCCTGCCCACAGCTCTTCCCCTTACTAATTAGTTAATGTTCATACGGAGCCTCAAAGATGTAAGAGCGTAACATGCATGTTAATTCTACTGGCGTGTGTGAGAAAGCATGTGCTGTTGCCTCGGCACTAAGATAGGGAAAAATCGGAGAAAACCGAACCAGAACTTACGCAGGAAAGGCGTCCTGCAGTCGCCTGGCACAAAACGGCTCCTTCTGCCTGTGGTGCTAAATCCAAAGGGTTAGCCTGGAAAAAAAAAGTCTGTGAGAAAGGGCGACCCTTCACCAGCTCCAGCGAGCAGGAGTAAGGCAGAACAAGGCGTATGCCGAACAAAGGACCGCGAAAATGTCCTGCCAAGTTCCACCTGGCTTCTGCTCGCTCCTAGCTGCATCTGTTTGGCTTTTGCCTATATTTTAACACTTTAAAAATTGGTTTAGACAAGAATTCTGAATTCCCGACAATGTAAAACCTCAGGCATTGCTATGCTGTATCTTAAGAAATGCTGGTTGAACCATGTATGTAAAGGTCAGCGTTTCAGCCTGGGTACCAGTGGCCAAATTCAGCTGTGGTGTGGTCAAAGAGCAGCGTGCACTCACTCCAACAGGCAGTCGGGTTCAATGCTACAAAATAAAGTTATGGTATAAATGGGGGAAAGTTTCGTGTCGGTATAGATGGCTCAAAGGTGCCATGATGAGCAGTCGAAATGCCATTGCTGCTATCCTAAGCCATTCCTGTTCCTGTTTCAGTTCTGTGCACCCATCTTGCTAATATTTCATGTCACAGGTCTCAGAGAGGCTCCCGTTCCACTTTCTGGTAGGGGCTAGTACAGGCAGCACGAACGGAGCTCTCCCAGAAATTTGTTTCCATCAGCACTGAAGAACGTCTGTATTTGTTGTGATGGAAGCTGCCCGCTGGCTTCCTTCACAAACTTAAGGATTTCATCCTTATTCAAGGAAACTCAGTTTCTGTGTACAAAAATAATAATAATAATAAATGTTTTCCTGATTATTTGGAAGCTTTTACCTGTCATTGGGAACATATGAAGCCTTTCAGCAAGATGTTCTCAGCTATTCAAGGATTTAAGCCTCTTGTGCGTGTGTATATGTGATTGAAAATAATGTAGATTAAGGTTTTTTTCACAATTAATTACACCCTTTGATAACACCAGGATGAGCAGTCTCTGACCCTGAAATCAAACAGGAAAATGATTCTGTGAAAATGTGTTTGGCCTCGAAAGGGTTACAAGCACTTCTCAAATCCAAATGGGGGGGGAATTCAGGGAGGGCTGTCACTAAAGTGACAGGGCTCAACAAGGAGAATTTGCAAATAAATTCCACATCTTTTCCCTTTTAGTTTTTAATCTGAAAAGATCAGTCAGACATGACTGGTTACTGGAGGGGAGGGTGGAGGAATTAAAATGGAAAGATCTGTACCCAACTCATGTTTTGACTGCTGAATTACTGCAGATATAAAAACTACTGTGGAAGTAAAAATAAGCCTTAAGCACACAGAGAGCTAAAGATTACACATTTAACTGACCAATTTTAAGGATATAAAACAATCACATATGACACTTGGTAATTGCTAACATAAACAACAGCAATTAACCACAAAAGATCTTCATGATTGCGTGTGCCCTTGTTTATTCCAGAGACTAGTCCACCAGTTGGAGATGTAAAAGGTTGTTCTTGCAGGTTTCTCCTCTTCTCCCCGCATGCGTGTGCCCACGAGCTTGCCTCTGTCTTTGTCTTCCGGCTCCTACCTTCCCTCCCCATTCCCGAAGGGGCAAATATGTGGCTGTAGTGACGCGTGCCAGGCATGCGGTCAGTACTTTCTGGTAGTGATACTGGTACTTCTTTTCCAGAGCAGCTGACACCTGCTCAGTTGATGGCTCTTGCATTGGTTACAGAATACGGCCACAAGAGCTGTGCTTGTTGCCTGGGGTCGGTTTCACAGTCTCTAGGTAGATCGGTACCTGCTGAGACCCTTCCTCTGACCTGTCACCCCGCCAAGCGCCAGGCTTTGCTTTGCTGAGGCGCTGTCACTCAGCTTCTGAAGACATGAAGACATCGCCAAGAGCCACGGCACGATGGGATGGCCCCTGAGCAATGGCTTGCACCAACCGGTAAATGCCTCCTCCACAAATAGCCTCAGCTTTTTAGATCCAGGAAATGGTTTAAAAACAATGAGTTGTGCTACACAGCACGGCCCAGCCTTCCTCACAGGATCCCGGGTACCCAGTGCCCCCAGAGACCACGACAGGGCCTGCTTGTGGCAGGTTCCAGCCCTCCCTTGGCCTGGGTCAGCTGCACTTGCAGAAAACACCTTTTTTTTCTCCCTGCTACCCCTCCAGTAGGGCGGACATTTTAACTCATCGCTCTCTTGATGTAGAGGCCTTGGCTTCTGCGATCCCCTCTGTAAGCACACAATCAGCCGAGATGTTTTTCATGTAGGGTCTCTGGTTGACCCCCACCTTCAACTCCCCCTTGATCAAAATCCATAGCAGGTAAACCTGCCATAAGCAGGCAGACAGAAGAACTCACAATGTTCATTAATAAACCCCAACTATACAGATATTCATAAGTGCTATTAAATCAAGGAGTACCGCTAATAGCGAAGGATACGGTGTCGGCATTCTTATGAAGATGTAAATAAGAAACACAAAAGGATGGAAGATAAATGCCTCTAACATGGGAGTAAGATTAAACAACCACTTTGTCCCTGCTTAAAACTATACCAATAAGCAAAGGCATAAATCATGCTGCACTTCTATTAAAAATTATGTCAGTTGTTAGAGTCAATCAGGAGGAGATTTCCAGGTGATTTGCCCATGAGTATGATTCCAGTTACCTCTGGAATGGTTATTAGACTGCCACTGCTATTAAAGAGAGATGTTGGGGGAAAAAAGCAAGAGCAGAGACAAGCTTTTCTAAACTGTCATCCGCGATTTGCCCTGCCTCCTCCAGACCGGAAAGACTCACCTTCCACTGTCACACCAGCCCAGCAATCTTCTGGTGTTTCACGCCACAGTCCTTTATATTCATCACGAGGCTGATGGATGGGCAATAAGAATGGATAGCTGGGAGTGGAAAACTCAAAATTAAACTCCCAAGAGTGGCAAGTTGCCCAAGAGATTTATTTTTTCTTCTGTCATCCTCTCGACTGATTTTCTTTTTGTGCCCAATTATTGATTTCTGGAGTAGTTAATGGCATAATTTACTTTGCAAATTGCAATTATTTCTGACCACTAATTTTTCTTCCTGTGTGTTTCATTTGTTAAAGCAGGAGGCTCTTTGATCCCAAACCGTCTTTGCAACAAAATGGCACACAGTGGAATTTTTCAAGATCCCACAGGTTGCTTAACCCTTGGCTATTACGGTAGGCAACTGCGCTCAGGACTCTGTGACATCTGCCCTTGCATTGTTAACAAAATACAACTTGCCTTACAGATCTGTGGGCCTGACCCCTCACAAATTAGGAGCAGCTCCACCGACGAAGTTACAGCTGAGAAGCTAACACATGCGCCTGGCATCAGAATTGGGTCCATGGTTTGCATCGCAGTTAGAGAGTCGCAAAGCACAGCAAAGTGCCACGAATACTCTCCTCCTCCCAAAAGGGACCGATTATCCCTCCACACTGAGGAAGGGACCGCGATGTTTCCTCACAGCGTTGCAGAGATACGAGCCATTCAGGGAAGCACTGCGTATGCTTCTCAGCTTGGTGTACTGCTGCTGGCATTATTAACAGGCTAACCCGCGCTGCATGTAACTCTGGTTTTGGCACTTGTGAATTTAACTTACGTTTATGCACTTAGCAATAACAACTAAAAAAAGAATGCAGACTGGAGCGAAAAATCAAAGTCTTTATCACTTTCTGAGATATGTGTGTGTTCTTGTGCTGTGCACACATTTTTGGCTAAGCTCTTGGTACTCTTTCTGTGTAGCAATACAAATCTAGTACGCACAATTACTGCACAAACCCAAAAAGCATCAGGTGAGAAGAGGAATGCGACTGGCTAAGGAGCTTGTCTACCATGTGGGGACTGAGATTTTCTACTCTCCAGAAGGATACAATCTCAGCCAGACTTTTCCTTTCATATAGTGAGAAATTATGTATATGTTTATAATACCTACACACACACACGCACATGCACACATACGCACACACATAAAACTGTGCACGTTTTTGCTGGAACCAGAGTAGAACACTAAACCCTGTGGTTACTGCAATTCAGCAAGCATTTTACTGTCGAAATACAACCAAAAAGGAGGACGACGTACTCAATATTCTGTGAAAATATTCTCAATCACTAGTGTACACATGGAGTTACTCTGCTGAGCTAATTGATGTGCCAAATTGCGTTTGCACTTAACACATGAGTGACTCCACTGGCCTAAAAGCAGTGCTCGCTCCCGTATTACTATGCAGTGAAGCTCACTGAACTTGTATTAGAGTTTCCCTGGTATTTGGAAGAGCAGAATTTAGCCTGGGATCTTCTGTTTAATTAACTTCAAATCACTAATGCCAGTCTTTAAATAAGTAAAAGAGAAAAGAATCTTTTATCAAACTTAATACCTGGGAGAGAGAATAAAATGGGATGAATTTGCATGGAGTGTCCTGACAAATGCCACTTCTCTCTGAGACACTGGGAGGAATCAGAAAAAAGATACGCAAGAAGAGAGCAGTGAAAACCAGGGGGACTGCTCTGGGTGAAGATTGCAAAGGGAAAGTCACTTCCAGAGAGCAGCTTTTTAAAAACAACATTGAGACTTTAATGCCTTCAACATAGTTAGGCATTTTTTGGAAAATGAGCTTTGAAGAAGGAGCAGCACAACACGGAAGGGCTGTGTGCTGGAGGAATCCTTGCACTTCAGGGCATGGTGCAGTGCTGTGGCGCAGGTGAGCAGCAGGCAACCTCAGGACAGCTTCGACCAAATTCTTCCTCCAGACAACTCGTCTGGGAACTGCTCCTCCAACATTTGTCTCCCACCAGGTAGGAATACTAACTCCTTTAAGCACAAACCAATTTGCTGCCAAATTTGTCACTCAGATTCCTCTATTCAGGAGGGATGGCAAGCAGAAAGCAACAGGCTGTCACGCTGCAAAGTGCGGACGCCATGGGATCCAGCCAGCAAACAGCCCGCGCCTATAGACCTCGAGTCAGAGTTCCCTCTCCATGTATTTAATCAGCTCCTATTCTGCATTTAACACATATCTGTTAATAGCTTTCCATTCTTAATTACATCGTTACCATACCTTCTCACTCCATTTATTACAACTTTCTGCATTCTGAACTGCTAATACGTGGTCGATTTGAAGCCAGTAGGTCAGTATCTCAATGACACCATCACATCTGCGCTTCCCTTCCTCTTGCTACGCTCCATGGACAGTTAAAAATGCAGACTTTTTTCTATTTTCCAATGAGGAGAGATTCTCACTGGCTCACCGCTACACTCCAGCGTGTCAGTTTGGAGTAGCCCCATTCATCTGCCCAGCTTCAGACGAGTGGCACAGAGGGTGGATTCAGCTGCCCTTTCTGTTTGCTTTCCAGGGTTCCCTCTATGTTCGCTCAGAGGAGAGACTTCAGTGCAGTGGATACTGCTGATGGAGGACTGCGAGGGGACGGTAAATGCAAAACCATCACCGACACCCTGATCACTCGGAGCATTCATTTGCCTGGCCGACCACACCTGCTGTGCTCCCATGTACTCCGGTGCTCGTGCCAGGTTCCCTGAGTCTCCTTGTGGGAGCGCTCTGAACACCCACGGGCCCCCAGATGCTGCTCTGGTCTCAGCTCTTTATTCCCGACAAGCTTCAACAACACTTACTCTCTTCATGCTGGTTCATCTTCAGTTACATAAAAAGTTAAACGAGCTAACTTCCAGTTGCTTCAGGTCAGACCAACTCTACAAAAGTTAAAAATAAAGATAGAAGTTGATTTTCTGTCAGCACTTAACACATTTAGGCTCAATTTGAAGCCCTGACCACATACTTTGTGAACATCTGGGGTCAAGGTGATCTATTGCTTGGCTCTGCTGATGTTTTTACAAAGACTGCAAGGGTCTGAGGACTAGATAGGGTTACAGAAGGCCAGGACTAGATGTTCCAGGTCTGGGCTGAGGAAAACAGCATGACCGGTGCTTTTGTAGAACTAACTCCCAAATCTCAAAATAAGAAGGGAGAAATAGATAAAGCCAGGAGCAAGCAGACAGATCCAAGCCACGCCACAGGATCCAAACATTGTGCCTGCACTGGATTACCGAGCAGTGCCGGGGCACATCTCTGGGCAGAGGACCACCACTGTTTATCCCGTTACGTAGCCAGGCACACGGCAATTTGTACACCCCAAATACAGAGGTTGGCTGGCAGCACGGGCTGAAAACCCTCCTGCCCAGGCAGAGTGCATGAGGCCATCCTAATTCCACAGTGTTCAGCAGTGCCGATGCAGGCCAGTTGGCAAGAGTCCCTGTCCCATCCAATTCAGTCTTATAGAGAGCAACTTCTGTGGTGCAGGGACTTGAAACCCTCTGCAGCTCTTACCCGCAGCTTCTAGGACAAGCCTGGGACACCCTTCCCAGGCTGGTGTCCATGCAGCTCCTTGGGGTCACCTCCTCGCCTGGCCACAAGGTCTGACGGAGGCAGTCACCCTCACCTGCAAGGTCTGGAGGAGGACATCACCCTCACTCATCTGCAAGATGTGATGGAGGGCGTCAGCAGACAGCAAAGGGGAAAGGCGAAAATAAATTTGTAATGCAGAGGTCACTCACCACCAGACAACAGCAATTTTCAGGTGAGTTGGACACTGCAGTTAAGGTACTCAGTTCTGCAAGCAGCCATGTGCTTGCCTAGCTCCACATGAGGGCTGTGGGAAGTGGAACAGAGCAAAAGTCTGTGGCTGAGCTTGCTGAATGGGACAGATGGCAACCCGTGCCAAAAATAGCTTTGCTAGAAGTAGAACACATGGTAAATTGCATTAATTTTAATAATTGCTTTTTATGCTTTGATAAAAACTGGCAAAAACCTAAGGATCCTCTACCCAAGATAATTAGCACAGCTCTCCTTGACTGCTCCCCCTTAAAGAGGATGCTGCTCCTAAGCTCTGCTGAAGGGTGAGGCTGCCCACTTGTGCCAGGGAAATAGTGCTCTAGTGGACGCGGTACCCACAGGGAAAGCAGGACCTGTGCAGAGTGGCAGAGATGTCATCGGGTAGCTTGAGGCCACCAACACAGTGCTGGGCTTGGTCTGCAGGCGGATGCTGGCTGTGGCCTGGCAAGGTGCAACCTCCGTCTGGCCCAAGGCTCTCGCAGAGTCACACGCTGCAGGTAGGCAGATTCAAAGTCCTGAGTATCAGAAAAGCTGCTTTGCAAAAGGAAAGGCATATTTTAGTAATAAATGAATAAATAAATAAATGCAGCAGATAGATATACAATTCCATGTTTGCTGTAGGGGCAAGGGAACAGACAGGCAACTCCTTAACTCACTGAAAAAAGGATTTTTGCCCACCAAAGTGCCAGGTACCACTGTCACTTTGTAGTGTGAGAAGAGAGAAGAGGAAGATTGTGCCCGAGCTATAGCTGGTAAAACAGCCACTGCAGCTTCTTACAACAACCCCCAGTCAGGAATTAAGGACGAGCGTCTTTGAAAGAAGTCCTCATACCAAAGAGAAGTGCCCCCAGCAAAAGTGCCAGGTACAATGTTAGACAGCACCGGCACCTCATTTACACCAGACACCATCGTGCCCAGCTGAATTGGCTTAGTCTTCTGCCCAGCTACAGCTAAATCAGCTGTCTGCTGGCAGACCGTCCACGCAAGGGGCTGTGCCAACGACACAAAATTGGTTTCTAATTGCTGTAGTTAATTCAGGGCATCCGCTGTTCAACCAGTTCTCAAATTACGTTTAATTACCTGGGGGATTTCAGAGAGCTAGCGATGCTGGCTTTTCTCGTATGAACAATTATGCTGGAATACACAATATGCTTCACACAGTGCTACCGAATTTATATATGAATGAAGTGTATTCTCTTTTGCAGATAAAAATCGTGCCTGTCAGCCCGGATCAGAGTCACCCTGGGATAGTCACAAACCACCCAGAGTCAGGTAGGCAACAGGCCAATGTCAAGGAGTGGTATTTGTCCTAGTTAGGGAAGGAAAGCTCAAGAGAACTAAAGTTTTGTCTCCCAAAGAGCACAGTGTGACTGCAGCTGGACCAGGCTGTCCTTCTTCCCCCTGCCACTGCCAGCCCCAGGCAAACAGGCAGGATTTGCACCACCCAACATCAGTGCAGCCAGCTCTGAGTGTGTAATACAAGTGTATAAATACAGAGATATAGAAATAGAAATAACAGCTAATCCCCAAAAGAACACCTGATCAAAACATCGTTGGCTGGTTTGCAAGCCTAATTTGTGTGCACCAAAGGCTGATTGTTCAAAGTACTTGGGAAGATTCAAAATAAAAAGAAAAACCCTGCTAAGTCAGGTCTTCTCAACCCACAGGGATCAAACTGCTCCCTGTATGTGATGCCTACCCCTCAAGCAAGGCAGGGCTCGGTGCTGCCCTTCCCAAGCTGGCACTGAAGCAGGCAGCAGGAGCTCGGCATGGTCGGGTCGGGGCCAGGCTCCAGCCCAGGGAGGAGGCTGCTGCACAGCCCCCGTGCCCCAAAACACGTCCCTCGGGCCCCACCCTCCCCGGCACCCTGAGGACCTGGTCCTTGAGCACGCACATTTATGTGGATTACTCTACTGATGCTATTTGTATTCCATCATCTTTTAAAGCTCAGTGATTTAGACTGACAAATGTATTCGGATTTACTAATATGTTTTCTTCCCATCTTTGCTGTGTTTTTGCATAGGAATTATCCTGTTCACCAGCTCAGGAAAAAACAATCAACAGCTAGGATGTATATTCTGCTTCTGATTTTTGCACAGAATTACAATGCCTTTTCCCTTTTTCCCCCTCTCTGAAAAATGCATTAGCCTTTGTGTTTTCCCCACCAGCACCGTCCTATAGTTCCACATTTAACTTGGTATCCCCACGGCCCTTGTGGGTTTTTTGATGCGTTTCTGTGAGGTATAACGGGTCTGCCACGCTGCCTTTACTTTTGATACCACTTCTTTCCCTCCAACTGCACTGTGGTTTAAAAGCCTCTTCACAGAGTGCCTCAAAAGCTCTTGATGTTTGTACTGCTGCAAGAGCATAGTGAAGCCCTCTTCAAACACAGCCATTATCTGAGCAACAACACAAGAAGAGCAGAAAACTAGGGACAAGTGGACGTACTTGAGCAAACACTGCCAAAGGGATGAGATACTCCAGAGCTGTTGGGTTGAAACATTTGACTGGATCACAGACAGCAGATGAGGACAAATTTTTGACTTTTCTGCAAACCCGTGGGTTTTCACTGTAGCTGAAGACGGATGTTTCAGCATGTCGGGAGATGAGAAATCTTAGAAATAAAATAGAAACAGAAATTGAAACAGAGCACCAGAAGCACTGCAAGAGAACTCTGTTGCTTCCGTTGCTTGTCTTACCTTATAATCAAAGAAGTTACTTTAGATAGCTTGCTAATGAAACAGGCTTTGTAATTTTTCTCCCAGAAATCAGCAGCATTGTTTGAATTACTGTGTGTACACTAATGCTATGCAGGTGGTGGGGCAACTGCATTGTGCGGGTGATTTGGGGTGACCAGGCCCCCTGCTCAGGCATGTATCAATCAGCGCCAACAGTCCATGCTCGTAAGATCCCATAAACGCCAAAAACCAGCTAAGGTAACTAGCACAAGATGCTATTATATCTATATTAGTTCAGTGGAGAGGGTTTGTGTAATGGCAGAGAAGTCATTCTTCAGTGGGAAACTAAAAGCATTAGGTATTGGTGTGCAAAGAGTCTGTGTGATGAGTGCTGACACTTCAGCATTCAAAAGAAATGTGAGAACAAAGATTCCCCACAGTTGGTAAATCATAATGCACAACATGTTTGTCCATTTTTATTTTTTAAATTTTATAGAAGGAAGGGTCAAGCAACACAATTGCTGCAGAGAATTGAAGAAATCCAGACCCAAGCCTTCGTGGCCCCCGGAGCTCTAATCTTGCTGCTCCGACCTCTGCTCCCCGGTTTCTGTGCTGACCTCTGTGCCAGACCCTCTCTACCGAATTATTCATATTCTTCCTAAACTGCATCCAGCCACCGCAGCCCGTCTCATTGGTTGCGTGCACCCAAATGGTAACGCTTAAACGTGGGAGTGGGTCACATCTGAGCTTACTTTTGGCACGTTTGCCTTTTGTATGACCCACCTGTGTGTGCACAGGGGGAGGCCACCTCACAGGGTGCCTGAAAGGGGAGCTGTGACTGACAGAAGCAGGAGTACGGGGTGCGTGCCAGAGTACACAATGTCAAACCAAAGCCCTTCACACTATGCAGAGGCAGTTTCACATAGTATTTTCAGAAGGGAGGTTCACAGGAAGTCCACCAGCTTGTTGGTGAACTTCTTTGACGTTTTGAGGGGCTTACTCTGAGAAGTCAGAGCAGGGGATGCCCACTGTGGTGCCATCAGCCATTGTCACACACCTCAGGAAGAGGCCTGGCTCTCAGCAGTGTGGAAATCCTGCTTTTTGCCATAACCCTAGATACAGAAGAGATTTATTTCGAGAAGCTCTCAGCCTGTGGTAATTCCAGCGGGGTGGACGAGCGAGTGAGATGGTGGCAGGCAGGACAAGGGCCAACGCATACCACACAGTCACCTCCACTCCCACCATGCTCCCTTCTGAGGCCCTGAAGGTTTATTCCTATTTTAAACTTCTTGTAATTCCCACCCAGGGATCTTCCCTCTCCCACCCAGGTGAGAAGCCTGACCCTCCGCCCTTGGTTTCTCTCCAGCTTGCAGAGTGCTGCTGGGGGGCTCCCCGAGGCCCAGGCTGAGGAGCAGCCCTTGCCCCCACACAGGCCGTCAACAAGGCCATGACGTTGCAGGGACACGTCCTCAAAGTCAGCTGAGCCTCCTCTGCTGGCTGGTAGTGCTGAAACAGAACATACTAACCAAGTGAGACAGCACATACTTCTCAGTCACGCTTGACTTTGTTGAGCAATGGTGCTACAGACCTAGAGGCCTCCACCCACCCGGCACAGCTGCCATACAGGCTGGCGGCAGGAGGGAAGCAGACAGGAAGCCCTGACGGATAAAAAGCTGAGGTGAGAGGCACAGCAAATGTGCTCTGGGATTCACTGGCAATTTTGCACCTGGAATGGGTCTGAAGGCTGATTCCTGGGTCATGGTATCACCTGGGAGCCAAGCCGGTGTTTCAGGACAGATGACCCCTCGTGTAGGTGGGATTTCCAAGCTGGGACACAATTTCACTTGCACTTCTTGCCACCAGCCTTTTAGGAAATCCTGCCTTCTGTGTACTTGCTGCCATCAGCTGCTCCTCAGCCTAAATTTGGGGTAACCCCTAGCATCAGAGTGAGCTCTGCACCGGCTGCTGGTGGCTGCCTCAGCCTCCTGTAACATCACACTCCAGTATCCATACCCAAGCAACTGGAGATGCTGTAAGACCTCAGAGCTGTAATGCTTGTAGAGGTTTTTTACAATTTTTACCAAATTTTGTTTATCTTTCTGGAAGAAATGTCCACAGCAGTGCTTGTAGCCAGGAGAGCTGGCCTGAGTAACAAAAAAATGTTTGTTTTCTTCAGTTTAAAGGGTGAATAAAAGGGAAAAGACATTAAGTAAAATACAAGGCGGAAAAATGGCTGATTTGAGAAGCATAATAAATGTGTGATTTTCCTAATAATCCCACAGAAACTGATTATCTCAGTTTACAACTAGTTTAAGGAAAAAGGCACAGAAATTACCAGGCTGCAGTCAAAACCATCACTTTAGAGGGGATTATTTATATTGCGTTATTGGGAGCAGTGAATTACTAAGAAGGCTTCTCCACGTCTGCGTGGCTGCAATTACCTCCCGTTACCGTCACTCACTCCTGCCAGGGACCTCTGGCTGCCACGTCTCGGGTGGCTCTGTGGGGACGGGGCAGCAGAGACAGGGAGAGACCCGGCTGAGGGACACAGCCGTGGCCCACTTGATGCCACTATCCCCCTTTTGCAAGGTATTTGCCCTAAGTATAGCTTTTTTGTGGTGTTTGCTCACAGCTGGGGTGGCACACGTCCTCGTTGGGGACTCGGCCCCTCCGCCCATCAGTCTGCATCAGGGGAGAGGCAGAGAGCATCGAGGTCTCCATTATGTGTGCTCACACTTAATTCTAGCCAGAAGTGAATTTTCTGCCCTAGGCAAGCCTCAGTGTTTGTAAAAAGCTACTGGTCCTGTACCAGCTCCCCTTGACCCGGGGTGGGCTCCCTCTGGCGCAGTCTGTTAATCTTCTTGTCATTGTTTTTCTCCCCTGTTGCTGATCTGAGGAATTGTTATTAACCTGTCTGATTTCAAGACTGTCAAAATACTATCTTGAGACTCATCCAGTTATTCACCCTGTTATATCTCTTCCAGCAGCCAAAACCCATGGAGAAAGGGGGAAGGAGCAGCTCGAGCACAGCGACCATCTCTCCCCTGAGATCTTTACAGCTTGCCTCCCTGAAGGTCCTGGCTCAGCGGGGCACGGAGCCCCTCTTACCTCGCAATGTGCTGCAAGGTATGTGTCAGGACTGAAGACAGAATCACACTTTCGGAAAAGAAACAAAACTCGTTCCTCTTCTCATTTTTAATCTTTTTATTTTGAAACCCCAGCCAGATCCTCATTTCTCTATATTCCCTGGAGACCCTTCTGAATTCTGGGGAGATCCAGGCACTGATGGGATAGAAGCAGTTTGGCTCATTCTTCCCTCTCAGATTCAGACTTTTAACAAGAGCTTGCTATTAATAATAAACCACCAAAATCCAAGCACTTGCCATTATTGGTTTCTTTTGCACTTACTAATGCTACTGCCTTGCTAAGGACTGTTACTAAGAAATATGTGGCACCGATGTGATTTACCTAGATGTTCCTGCCACTGCTGATAGATTTGCTTTTTTATATTCAAATGCTAGAGCCTGTCTTTTGGAGTTTGTACAGGGACAGAGGACAGGAGGAAGACTTCTGGTTTGGTGACAGCAAATGCAGGCCTTTCCGTGCTTCCACCAGACCTGGCCACCATCGCCCCGGATGCATTAGAAATGGTCATTAAGCAGTGCATGGGTGAGGGGGACAAGTGCAAGGGAAGGTGAAGGCACGTTCTGACAGAGAGCCACCAGCATGGCGCAGTGGTAAGACCCACTGTCCAGTCCTGAGGACCGAGGATCAGCACCATACTGGTGGTTAAATCGATTTATTCTACACATTTACTGAAGGCAGGAGATACTGTCCCCTCCAGTGAAACTGGTGCTCAGACCAGTCATTCTCATGTTCACTCCATGAACATCAGCTTGAGAAGTCTAAAATACCCTTGGGTCGCAGTCATTGTGCATCCCTCAGTGCCTGGATGCTCCTGGGGAATCCTCCTCTCATTTCCCAAGACAAATTGAGAGCTTCATGAGCTTTAAGGTCCTTTTCCTCCCTCCAGTCCCTATCCCAGAACAAACCTTTCTCCCTCTACCCATCACCCCAACACATCCTTAGTGCCCTTTAAGATTTTCCCCACCTCTAACCCCCCTACACCTTCTGTTTCCTGCGGTATAATCCCAGTCTGCCTTTCTGTGGGACCTCCTGGTCAGCCTTCTGCCTTGCAGGCTCCCGGGCTGTCACGTGAAAAGGTGGGCGAGCCACGCTGGGATTTTCGGAGGCGCCGACACAGACGAAGGGCTCACTTTGCAGCGACACCTCATAGGTATTCAGGCTGCCCTACTCTTTGCTGACGAGCCTCATCTACAGAGTTTTCCTGCATAAAAAACTGCACATGTCAGAGATGCAAGACAAACGACGATGGTAATAATGTAAGAGAACATCCTCTGAACATCTGAGAGGGCTGAATTCATGAACCACTTTTATCAAGGCGTACAAGAGGCACTTAAATATTATCTGCTGCTTATAAATAATACCGGTATGTTAAATATACACATATTTTCACAGTTTTATAAAGCAAGTGATCTCTGTTTGCTTTCAACTGGAAATCATAAAGTAAAAATCAATGAGCTTATATCAAGCTTATATTATAGTCCTTGAAGAGTCAACCGACTCTATAAAAATGACTGTTTTCTAACGAAGATATCATTAATTGGATTGAGTTGGCAAAGTTTAAGTGCCTTGTCATATTTTGATTGCTATGCAGTGCTAGAGCTTATTGATTTTATAGAACAGCCTGTAGATAAATGTAATGATTAATTTCATTTGGTTTACAAGAACAGAAAACTTCGATGCGGAACTGGATGCACTCTTTTATTTCTTACAGCAGCCTGTGCCTTGCCTGAGCATGGCTCTAGCTGTGAAGCCATGCTAGGTGGCCTGGTCTTCCCGGGTTTCTTAGGATTTACGAAAAAAGAAATTCCACATTCCCCCTAAATCTGTGGGGTTTTCCATTTCAAAGGCTTTGGAGGGATTATTTTTCGATCTTTATCTCTTGGGGTGGGTGTTTCTGTCAGAAGTCTTGCTGAGAAGAGCAACGAGTGGTGGCTGGGGGCTGAGGCTGGCTGCCAGGTGCCCACCCAGCCGCCCCCTCGCTCCCCCTCCGCAGCAGGGCAGGGGGAGAAGATGGGATGAAACAACTCGTGGGTTGAGATAAGGACAGGGAGATTGCTCACCAATTACTGTCACCGGGAAAACAGACTCGGCTTGGGAAAATTAATTTAATCTATTGCCCATTAATTACAGAACAGGACAGTGAGAACGGAAAGAACAAACTCAAAACTCCATCCCCCCCACCCCTTGGCTAAAAAACCCAAGCTGCAGCCTCGCAGCGGGCGCTCTGAGTCACCCTACAACAGGACCTCGGCGTCACGTCGAGGTCCCCAAAATGGGACGAGCAGGGGCCACGGTGTCTCTGCATGCACCGCCGAGGGGATCTGCTGGGTTTTGTGGTGTTTTGTTTTTTTCTTCCTGAGGCTTCAGGGATATTTTTAGCACTTGCGATGGCACTTGGTGCCGCATGGCTGCCTCCAAATTATTTGGTTTCTTAATCGGAGGAGTTGATGTAGAAGGAAAGCGAGGGGAAAGGAAACACCAGCGGCCTCCCTGGGAACACCCTGCCAAGCCTTGGGGTGATGGTCGGGCTCGGTGTGAGCTGTCTCAACACGTTTCTGTACCAGAACACAAGGAATTAAAAGAATTGCAAGGCTTATTTTATATGTATATATATATATATATATATATTTCCTAGGTCTGGTGTTTTCCTTCCTTGCTGTTCTAATTGTATTATTGCACCCACTGCTGGCAAAGGCCGAACACTGCATTTACAGCTGCTGCTGGACATCCTCGCTGCTTGCACGAGAAGCCGGGAGCCTTTGGCAATAATTAAGCTCCAAGCCGATGCGTTGTCTGCAAGGATCCTGAATTTAAATCAAAGTTCTGGTTTTTATGTTGTCCTCGGGATGGATTAATACTGAATTCCCGATCTACAATGTGTTTAAAGGATACCACCAGCGGAGCAGAAATCTTTGGGTAGCTTCAGTTGGCCAGGAATTAACCCAGGAAAGCCACTCTGTGCAATCTAGATGGTAAAATCACGTCCCCAGAAGTACCCGCGCACCTTGTTCCTCTGGATCAGAGCCCACTCCTGCTCCACCACAGCTGCTCATTTCTGTGTGCTCATGTATGCCAGGCATGTTTGAGGAGCTAGCTAAAATAAAATATCTAGATCAATGTGAGAACAAAAAAGAGGTAGCTGAAAGCTCAGATCAGCTGAAAGGCAGGCCGCCGTCTGTATGGTTTCTAAAAAGTCAGCACCTGGCCATCAGGTGGAACAAGTCCTCTGCGGGGGCCGTTTCCCTCTCTCAGATGGAGCTGCCACTGTGCAGCAGTGGAGGGGTGTTGGTGGACAGAGTGATGAGCAATAATGCCAAGCATTTGCTTTTTTATTTAATTATACCTAGGAATAGCCGTGCTTGCTGGCACAAGAGGGTCACCGGGGCACTCAGCAGGCAGGAGATGTTCCTGCTCCTTGGGGTTTGATGTTGGCTCTGCCCTGGGAATGGCTCCAAGCTGTTCTACCAGGGCCACCAGCCGCCACCTCCACACCAGAAAAGCAGTGACCAGCAAACCAGGACAAGCAGGAGTCTTCCTTCCAGGGGCCTGTAGGACTCCGTTAAAACCTCATTAAAGCCATTACTGAAACGAGGGGGGTGTTTTGCCCAGTGCCCGTGTGTCACCGTCCCTGGACACAGACTGCTGCTGGGCTGGGAAGCGGCCGTGCCCGGTGCTTTGTACCCCGGCACACCCTGAGTCGAGGCGGTTGCTAAAGCTGGCTCCGAGCACGGCGATTAAGCGGCAGGGGTGACACTGCGGCTCCTCAGCCTAAAAATACGGAAAAAAAAAAAATTTGCTCTTGAGATCCAGTGTAAAAATATCATCTCTGAGGGCTTTTTCACAATAGGGAAACTGCTCCTTGGGGCGCTAATTCAGCTCCTGATGCAGGGGGATGGAGAGGTGAACTGGAAGGGGTGGCAGTGGTGGTTTCACGGGCGGCCTCGGCCAGTAACCAGCCCCAGGTACGTACAAATGGTTGTGCTTTGCATTGCTTCTTAGACCAGGGGAAACAAAGTACCCAGCAGGGGAAGAAAATCTGGCTTTGGGGAGGCTATAACGGCTCCTTCCCAGCACATCTGCCAGCCCCGGTGTCAGCGCAAGGCAACAAACACATGGCACAGATCCCGGCGTGTAGGGGATGTGTCACTGCAAGAAGGAGTAGGAGGAAAATAAAGCTAGCTGACAGCTCACATCCTGTGCCATAATCCTAGAAATTGTTAATATTTACAAAATTAACAACTAATATAGCCGATGACAATCTCACTCCTCCTGGTTGTCATGAGGATCTTAACAGTTCCCACCCGCTCCGAAGGGGGAGAATTACCCCTCGCCGCGGCTCCTGCTGCTCAGCACCAGCAGGAAGGGCACGGATGTGTCCTCCCACCACACACCGGCATCGCCGGGGCTGGGAGAGCTCCTCAGCTTGCCCAGGAGGTGTCTGGAAGAGCGAGGGAAGGGTCCTGCCTCTGCGGCTCCCCCAGGAGCCCAGCGCCTCCCCGCCTTGCCCACCCGAAGGTTGGACAGCCCAGCAGTCCCGGCTTGGGCAGTGTCTCCAGACAAGCTGCAATTCCATGTGAAGCTGCTCCCGGTGCCGGTGTGCTCTACCAGCTGCAAGGCTGGCAGCTAACTGATGAGCAGATGCTACGGTGTCATTTCCTGAACAGGAAAAGACCTGGCTAAAAACAAAATAAAGTCGCTTGCATTCCAGCGACTCCAGGGGAAATGTACTTCCCGACTGACAGTCAGAAAAAGGTGAATCGTCAGGATCACAAAATATCATTGCCCATCTCCATTTTAAATAAGAAACACAAGTAATGGTGGTGTCTAAATTCTCAGAGCTGATATATATATAGAGATAAATATATACATATATTTAACCCCATCTGTCCCTCAGGAGGGCTGTGTGAGGTTAACAGACACTGCAGGTTCACTGTGGATGGTGCCTGCACATCAGGGTTCCTGCCTTCATTCTGCCCTAGGGTTCACCCCCCCGGACCACCCTTTGCAATAACAGAGCATGTCAGTCTCAGTAACATACTAAAAAAAATTGTTACGGTGCACTGTATGCAAAAAAATCACTGAACTCTTTCCAGTTCACCACATGCAAAATCTAAAGAGAGAATTACCAGCGCTGTTGTTTTCAAAGAGCTCCCAAGTGCCACGAGAAGCAAATCTCCTTCTAATAGGCATTACTTTCTCTCCTTGAAGTGGCATGTTCTTGGCTCTAAGAGAGGTTGGCCCGAAGAGGCAACCTGAATGAGTGACTGGATGGCAAAAAAAGTTCTCTCCAAGGACCATAAGCCAGGTATTGTCAATATAATATTGACATAACGCTGACCAGAGGAGCAAAGCTCTGCCTTGATGGAGCTCTGTGCCCCAGGTGGCACAACCCAACCTGTCGCCTCGGGCAGCACTCGCTGGAGGGAGCCTTGGTTTGATGGATCTGCTGGAGAAGTGACCACGGTGACCACCACAGGGACTATCGTGGGCCGCGATGCTCATTAATTGGTTCAGCGCGGTAGGACGCGGCGCTGCCTTTCCTCAGAGCATAGCGGGGAACTAAGTGTGACCCAGTAAAATGAAACAAGTTGGTTTTAAATATTAAAAAAGCAAGGACTCCAGAGAACAGATACATAACGCCATCAGGCTCGCATTAAAACTGTTGTGTAGCTTGCTCTGAGAAGCTGGCACCTTTTAAAACCACTAAAACATTGGCATGGTACATCCCAGATGAGCTGCTTTTCTTCCCCACTTCTTTTATTCTGCCCCGAACCTCTGAAGAGCAGCACTCCTTCCCCCCATTTTGTTTTCTGTTTGTAAAGCTTTATACATTTTAGTTTTACGTCGTCTTCTCAGATCATTATCTTATTTTTTCATCTTTCTTTTCAAGAAACTTCTCTTTTCCCCATCTGCCACCATCTTCAGTATAATACTTCTCCCTTTAGGATTTCTTTTATCCTTCTCATCTCTATGCCTTTCACTTACTCTTCCCCAGACCCTTCATTCTTGCTTTTGCTTGTCAAAACTGCATTTCTTCATCCTTCATGGGGGAAGAAGTGGGAAGGTTGGGTGTTTTGTTTTTCTTCTTGTGAAAACCCAGGAACGCTCCAATCGATACCTCAGAAGCACCGCAGAGGAGACTTTGCACGATCCTTTCCACATTTTCAAAATCTGCAACAGCAGCTAATGGATGTCTGACTAATCCTTCCTTCAACATCAGCAGCTTATTTAAAGCGGCGTTACAGCTTCCCACAAATAACACTGCCAGGCCTTCCCAAAGCTTTTATTTTTATGTCAGAGCCCCGACTCCATGCTCTGACGCCCTTGTAGCCACTTAGCAGCTCCTCTCTTTAACCCCCAAGGAGGTGCTGGAGGCAGCCTGGGGTACCTCACGGCCATGGCTAATTCTAGCCCCATTCCCATTCCAGCCGAAGGAGCCAGAAGGCAGCACCCAGGCAGACGCAGGGGGATGCCAGCACAGCACCAGCTCCGGGTGAGGTGGCCCTGCTGTCACCCAGGGCTCAGCTGCACCTGCGCCGAGCCCTGCCCTCGGCCATGGTCCTCTGCCCAAGCACAGGTGGCACGCTCAGGGACATGAAGCGAGCACACGTACAACCTCTTCCAGCCTGAAAGCAGGGATCCAGACATAGCTGCAGGCAGCTGCCAGGCCAGCCCTGCGGCCACTGCCACCCCCAAGGGCACAGTGTCAGGAAAGGATGCTGGAGGAAGGGTCTAGAGCCACTCTGTCCCTTCCCAATAGGTGTGCCTTTGCTATTTATTTTGTTCCAAAAGGAATTTGCAATTGGAGTTTTGGGATCTTCTGACATTTCACTGACATTTCTTCAAGGCTTTTTGTAGCCCGAGTGTTATTGTCACTAGAGACCCTCATGTTTTAATGCCTACGTCTAGACTGAATTGTGTGCGTTCTAGCAGCTGGCCGGTTCTGGTTGCGAATGGGTAACGTGCACCCAACCCAGCACCTCAACGGGCCTGTTGCAGTTGGAACTGTTCCCCCAGACAGATCACTTACGAGGTTTGGAAAATCCTCTGCAGAGTTTGCAATAGATAAAATTGACTGTTCCTGACAAGTCTATCATTTTCACCACTTTCCATCTGCCTATCAAGACTGCCTCATTATTCTGAAGTACCAAAGACCACTCAAAATGTGTTTAAAGCTTTAAGCCAACTTCCTATCCCTGCTTGCCAATTCAAAAAATCTGTTGCAAAATATATGTCAATACATTTATTCCCAAACTAAGGCAACCATTTATTACTTAAACGCTGGGGTAATCCTAAACACGATCAAGAGGCTGGTGGTGATAAGAGTCTTTAGGTATAAGATGGCTTTTATAGAATGTGTCATTTCTATCACGAGATATTTAATATCTTTTCATCTTTTATTTAATACAACAGCAGTCTGGGCATGTTTCCTGGCTTGCTGGCTGGATGGCACCAGAAACTCAGCAATGGGTTGTGCTGCTCAGGTATGAAATCCATGAAAGGAGCAGGAAGGTCCCGACTCAGCCTATCTCGTTATGAATACCTGTTCTTGCTCCTTGAGTTTCTTGGTTAACTTTTGCTCTTGCAAGACTAAAACTGTTTGGAAATCCCTGTCTGTATTATTGTTTTTTCCTCCCACTGATAAGACCTGAAGCTACTTCAGATGTTAAACAATTTGTTGTTTAATCACTTCACAAATGCGGATTCTGAGCTTGGTTGTGGTGCGGGCTTTGTACAGATAAATATAGCACCTGTGGCATTTTCAACAGCCATTTCGAACACCTCTTCAATACAAGCATTTTCATGGCAGAGATTAAATACATTATTTGGGTTTTCTGCTTAAAAAAAATCACTTTAAAAAAGTGGCAGAAATACCATTTTCTTCAAATGAGAAAGCTCTCTTTCCCCAAATTGAGGCTGGCAATTGGCAGCTCTTTGCACAGATATATTTTTTTTTCCTTTCCTCTCTCCCCTCCCCTACTCCCTGATTTCAAAATAACCTTCAAAGCAAAAAAGCAGGACACAGCAATGTAAAAGAGAAACAGAAACTGATTAAAATTTTTCACTCTTGAGCAGAATGCTTTACATTTTAACCAACTTGTATCAGACAAAATGCTACCACATTCCTACAAAAGAAATTAACACATTGCAGGAAACCGGATGCTTATGTTCCTCAAGAATATCACCATTCAGAAGTCCTACCAAAGAAATAAAAACACAAGACAAATAGAGGCTTTTATTAAAATCATATGTAATAATATATGAAATTTATTATTGTGTAAGTGCAAAAAACCTCATATTAATAGGATGTGATACATGTGAACAGAGGACATTAATGTACATATAAATAGAAAAGCTAAAATGTGTTTGACAGTGATATATTAAATGGCTACATAAATGTGACCATAATTAGGAGAGCGTGTAATTCTGTATTCCTTCAGCAGAATCTTCTAAAGCAGCACACATAGTGAATTGCCTTTACCTCTAGTCTCTGCTTCCTTACAATATAAGTTATAGGAAATGTGTTGGAATACTATAGGCACATGCAAAAGAGATATAAAAGATATAAAAACAAAGGCACAAGCTGGAGACTTATTTGTTCTTGGCTGCCAGAGGCTTACGACTGATCTTCTTTGACTTGTCATTGTTCTTCTTTGGAGGTTCAGGGTTTGCCTGCATGTGTCTGCCATAAAGACTGTAAGGAAATAAGAGAAAGAATATTTGTGATACAACCATTAAACATAGGCTTTTAATCTGCAGCATGTTAAACAACACATCTGGTTACTAGAAATAAAAAAAAGTGGAAGGTCATTACATTTATTTTGTCTCAACACACTCATTTTTCTATCAAATCTCATGCTGCAGTCCACGTTACTGATTTTTTGTGACTTAGAGTAACACTGTGAAGAGCAGGCCTTTGGAGCAGTGAAGGAGCAATCAGTTTTGCCTTCAGAAACTAGCAACCTTTACTCTGCAGTTTGGGAATCAAGGCTCAGAGGGCTGTGAGGATGCGTATTCGAGTCGACAATGACAAAAATTGGGTTGAGCTGGAGAGATAGAGTGCCCACTTAGAGCAAAGTGAGCATCATCCCTAACTAGAAAACCCAAGGGCTTGATAATGTGACAGAGAGCAATGGTGTCACAGCCTTCTTCGCTGCTCACAGATGATTGATAGTACTGGGACAGCTACCAACACATCACTGCCACATTAGTAAGTACCACTGATTAAATGTTGACAAAGTATCCTACAATTAAGACAGCTAGCATTCACAGCAACACTAAACAGACTACATGGCTGAGAGGATCTTGCTAAATATCACACAGTAATTAATAGATAATTTATGAGTAATCCTGATTAAACTAAATTAAAAATGTACCAAAAATAAACACAGCTCAAACTTAACTTCCCATATCGACACAGAGTGCTTTTTGAAGATGTACTTTGCAGGGGTGTCAGTGTATCTAAAGGGAACGGAGCTGAGCTTTGTTTCTGCTCATTCAGCTGTATAAACACCAGCGATGTTGACACAAATACTGAAACCCCTCTGAAAGGTGTCCCCCCGCTAATGCTTTAGCTTCATGCTGGTGGGCGTCCGCTCTGATCCCACGCTATTGCCAATACGGTTGGACATGGACGTCTAAAACCTGACAGGAATTTTGCTACTGAAAAGGTAACAGTGCTGCTCCCCTGTGTCACTGCCCCTCCCTGTGTCACTGCCCCTCCACCTTTTGGTTGAATTTCTCAAGAAACACAACAGGCCTAGGGGCTTTGGGCTGAGCAACTCTTCCCAGAACTGCCTTTGGACGTGCAGAAGCACGGGTCAGTCAGCGCTGTCGCCATAGAAGCTGGGCCCCGCCATTTCAGGTGCCTGTGGCACCCCAGAGGCCCCAGCTCCCCTCAGGGGGCGAGCTGCCCTGGTTCATCGCACACTGTCGCGTGCACTCAGCCCTGCTGAAGTCCACGTGTAGAGCTCACACGTCAGTCCAGCCCTTGTGGCAAACAGGGACCAGCTACAGATCCTTTCACCGCTTTTGCTTAGTCACGTCAGGACTGGGTTAGTTTCTCATGAATTGTTCCTGCTTGTCCAGAGAGCATGACCTGACACACAGCTCTGCCATGGCTACCAGCCTGAGTGGGCGTCTCGGAGATAAAGCGACCCTTCACTTAAAGCCACCTCTTCAACTTTGCAGGCTGAAACTCACCTCAGCAGCAGAGAACTGGCCTTGCTTCTCAGACATGACCTGGCAGAGGCCTTGGTCAACTGTACGCAAGAGACATTGAACAAGGATCCAAACAGAGGTACCTTGAGTCACCATGTATACAACAGCATGGCTCTGGAGGCGCTATTTATGGCAGATACAGAGAGATTTTAGCTAAGACATACTGAAGCTGGGAGGTTAAACCTTCCACCTGCCCTCGGCTTTATTATTTCGCAGCACCTGGAGGATACTTCAGCCCTGGGTTTGCTGGATTGCAAAATGGGATTAGAGCTTCTCCTAGAGCACCGAGGAGAAGCAGCACTTATTTTCACCTCCTCAGCAACTGCGGCTTTACATCATGCTGCTAAACGGGCTGCTGTCAAGGTGTACTCTACCCAAAACAGCCCCGTGCAAAGAAAATGCAACTGCAAACTAAGGCACGGTTTCACCTTACCAAAATGTTATGTGTGCCATCATCTACCGTCAACGAGAAATTTCCTGACAAATGCAGAGAGAGCCCTGAATGTCTGTGATAACTGCGTGCTGACTGTTAGCTCCAACACATGTATTTTCATTTTCATAAGATATACGGCCCCAACAGCAGAGGCTGTATTTTATCCCAGTACAGCACATGTACTAACCAAATGTCCATCCTAAATACCTGTCCCATTTTGGAAGACATTAAGTGAGATGAGAGAGAGAAGATATGGAAGGGGATGTTTTGGTATGAGGAAATACTATCATTGTTGGAAAGCACAGAAATATTTTCGCTGTCATTCAAGGAGACCGTCTCTTCAAAAACTGATCCAGGATAGAAAGAGTCAGGGGACAAGAAGCATCTTTTTCTCAATGATAAGCGGCGCAGCATTTGAGCCACTGTCAGCAATAATTTCCTAACTCTGAGAAGCCAGCAATAGAAAAGTGGAAATAGATGCTGCTCTACTCTGTGAACACCAAGAGTTAGTTAAATAATAAATTAACATTCAAGTTGTTTTTTGGCTCTGGAGAAATAATCACAGAATCATTAAGGTTGGAAGAGACATCCAAGATCATCTGGTCCAAGCATTTCCCTACCACCAAAGTCACCCACTAAACCATGTTACACCGGAGTGGAATGTGAGTTTTTTCCTATAAAAAAAAGTCCCCACTTGGGACTTTAAGCACTGAATTAACAGAGAATCCACTCATCCATTGTACCTGAGCACACACACAGAAACATTTCTGTGTCTTCAGCATACGGCTGCCTACAGCTTCCTGTTAGTGCCAACCCAGAGAGGACTAGAACGGCTTTGGTGTTTTTCACTGTATTATATGCCCCTTTTTTGGTTAAGGCTCCACTTTTTTGCTTTGGAAATGTCATATGAATTTCCCACTCAGTCAACACTTTTGGCATTCACTGACTCTCATTTTCTGCTTTCTCAGTGCAAATTTTAAAGCTTGTGGACTGGCAGAGCTCTGATTTAGTGAACTACTGAAAAGGGAGGGTGTGGTGGGACTTCTACTGACTACATGCATCTTTTGAAGTGTAAGAACTGAATATTGGCAATTTTGAATCAACTGTGGAGTGCTGGCAAATCTACTTGGGCAATGTCTTTTGACTGGGAAATGAGGTCCAGCAGCCACTGCATGTGTTAAGTGGTAAAAATCCCAATATACCTGTAAATAGTTCTGGTAGCAGTTTTTCTTTGATATTTGCTCCTTTACAATATTCAGTGCTGTTGGTGCTTTGGCAATTTCCTCCCTGTCACCACGCAAATACTACGTTCGTAGCAGTAGATCTGTGTGAGCTGCAGAAATCTGCAGCACTTTTACGTTCTTTTGCCGTATTCTCATGTCCAACCAATTCTATGGGCACGGGCACCAAAACTTCATCCAGAAGAGTACTTATTGGGTTTGAAATAAACCAATCAAACACATCTACTTAGGTTTCTCTGGCAAAATTTCAAGTAAGTTTCAGCTGCACGTTGCTGTCTCAGCTGAAGATAAATGCATTACAATCTATCACAGTAGTCTGCTACGCAAAGAGCAAGGATCAGACGTATTTAGATTATATAAGCCTTCACAGACAGGGACTCTCTCTCTTGTGTTTGCACACATCAAATACAAGGAGACATATGGTGTCACAACAACATTTAAATACAATAATGACTGTGATAATGCCTCTGGGACAGAATTTGCCTTCTGTTACACGAGGGAAAAGAGAATTCCGGATTTTCAATGAACTTCTGGTACAATGACAGACACTACTTTTATAGCTCCCGTGGAAAAAAAAATACAACAGAAAAACAACAACAAAAACAACCAGCCCTAATTGAACTGATCCACATGGAGAAGCAACTACCCGAATTGCACAAGAAGCTAAAACCCTTTGGCTATAACAGACGTGGAGTTCACACAAACAGTCCTTAATGACTTCGATACCTACTGGAAGGATGCAGCCGCGGAAAGCACAGCTTGTAAGTCACCGTCTGTCAGCCAAGCTGTAGTGGCTGGGTGCATGCTCCTGCTCTGCCATCACCGTGAAGTCAAACACGTTGGGCTGAGGCACTCGCACGCTGTCCTTGGCACCGTGGGTCAGCTTAAAACATGCCCGCAGACAGCCTCGCTGCTCAGCTGGTGGGTGGCAATTTACTGCGTGGTGGAACCTTGACATAGCTGCTTGCATGGCAAGACCCTCGGCAAGGGCAGATGGCCTCGATAAACAGGGACAGCAACACTAAGATTAATTGTTCTTACTGTTTTAAGGCAGATTTGTGAGGTAAGTGCTGATAATACATACACGGCAGGCGCCTTCACGCCTGGTATTTGGACCATGACGGGTTCATGGTATAGCTCCAGGCGGAACACTACGCAACCTCTCAGCCCAAAGCCTGGGCTGAGGAGTAAAATCCAGACTGCAAATAAATACTTGAGATACTTGCAGTCTGCAGCAAGTCAGAAGCTAGTCATCATAATCACAGCTCACAAACCGCCGACCCTTAGTAGACTTAGCAGCTACAGCACTGCATGCAGCCTTCTCATTATGTTAAAGTGAAAGGCGAGGTGAAATGCAAGACAGAAAATGCAGAAAAAAATCAAAGAGATATTTCCAGTTGCTTTCTTTCCTTGTATATATTTTTCAAAGCGAACATTTCTCATGAACATAAATGTTTCTTTGTATGCAAATATAAACACAAACAAATTCTCCCTGCATTTTCTATCTGCCCCACTGGAAGTAACAAATGAGAGCACTATGGCTGCTGCAGCAAAACTAACAATATCAAGTGAGAAAGATGCTCATTAAACTTCATCATTCTGTCGACTTTAATGATGCTTTTACTTAATAAAAATTCCCTGAGCAGTTGCAAGGATATTAGGCAAGGTCTTTGGTTATGTATCAAGGGTCTAAGCTGTCACTAGCAAGCATGCAGTTCAGGAGGGGCATTCCCAAGGGGAGAGAGTGAATACAGCTTTCTTGTAATAAATTCAGAGAGAATCAATAACCACAGACTGCCACATTACTTAAACACTTAGGAAAGTAGGTGATCCTTCTAAATTAAACTACAAATTGCTAAATGTTGCAATTTACAGTATAAGCCCAGGCATGAAGCCTTGCAGCTTGAAAGTATACAAAAAATCTTGCTACCAAAATCTCTGAATTTAAAATTCCCAAAGTTGAAAAAGCGTCATTTTCAAAAATCCCCCTCAGCACAATTTTCTCCAATTTTTCTCTCTTGCACAACGTGACACTCACTAGCTGAAGGCTACATACTCCCACAGATGAAAAGAGTGAACTCGTGTGAACTAGTGAACTGGTGTAATGTGTCGCATGCACACTGTTTTTTTCTTGAGTTTAAGCATTTTGAAATAGGATTTCAAGAACTAGCCATAAAAATACATTGCTCCCTCTGTCTATAATAGACATACGGTGTGAGTATGCAGAATAAAAAGGACAGGCATAGACAGATATGATCCTGGAGAGATATTGTCTTCAGATATCTGAGAAACATACATGAGAGATCCCAGTGCTGCTCAATTTTTCAAAATCAGGCTTTTTTTTTCAGCCATGGGCATTTCCAGTGACCTCCAGAGAACAGAACCCAAGCTCACGTGCTGAACCAAGAGAGGAGAAAGAATAAACCAGCAATGATACCATCGGAGACCAAAGTCTGAAAGAAGTATTGCCAGGCTGACACATGCTGCTTAGCCTGCATTAGTTTTAACTCTCAAGCACTTACTGCAAGATGCCTTTGCCCAGGCAGTTTTTGCACAGCTTATTGCTCCTTTGGTACATCCGCTGTGTGACTGAGCCTGGCCTTTCCTCCTGTGGGAGCTGCTGACACGTTACCTTCTCCAGCCACGTGTTCTCCCAGGAGGGAGACAGATACAGGGGTTTAATTTGCCAGTGACGTGCCCACGAGAGAAAACAGGTTTGTGTCTGTGTGAAACTTACTTTGCAAGTATTGTATTATTTTGGTAGCTTACCAATAACTTATTTTTATTCTGTGATGTAAGTCAAATGATTTATATTAAGAGAAACATTACATGGGTAAGTGATACAAATATCTGGTTTCCTTGCACACTCGGATGGCAAGCTGCAGCTTCAGGATTCTTAATAAGGAAGCACAGACACGAGTGACTCATTTTATTCAGCTAATTTTTTGCCCCTTGTTTGCGAGTGCTCTGAGAGCAGATGGCAATAGTGTCAGAGATGTTCATCATCTGAAGCTCTCTGCAAACTTCTTCATAAAAAATCGGATTTTGCCTGTCATCTGCTTGTGTACCAGCTTTTTCTTCATACTCAGAAATTCAGGCAGTGCTATTGAACTGGTGCTGGTGCTTCCCATTGCCTGCTGCTGGGTGAGTGCCTGGGCTACCCAGCCAGCAGTTCCTAACACGCTGTAAAACTGGGCCAGCATTCCCAGGTCTGGAAGCTTTGTCTTCCTACGCTCCCCACTCTCACTCAGGTACCCCTAATATTTTAAACTGCCTCAAACCTCGGCACCCCACGGCCCCAAGACACTCCTCTGTGATACTGTCCTGCTCCCTCCACCTGCCCAAATAATTGTTATGACCCAAAGTTTCTGCAAAGGTGGAGCTGGCACCACCTTCCCCTGTGCCCCTGCATGTTGCCTTTCAAAGAGATTTTATGCGCCAGCAGGCAGAGCACTGGAGCTCTCTAGGGTCTTCCTCTGCTACCTTCACACAGAGACACTCCGCAGGTACCTGGCCACCCCAGCACAGGCTATTCCGTCCTGTCCAGCACCCAAACTCTTCAGGCAGGGGAAGCACGGTCTTGCTCACGATGCTGCCACGCCGCCATCCGCCTTCTCTTGGCTTTGGCCACACACGTGTGGAGAAGGGAACGTGGTCAGAGGAAGCAGCCCGAGCCACGCCGCTTGGCTGTTGCCCACCACACGTACCCACACGTTCCAGCTCTTAATCCCGCTCCCCTCCCACTCCTCGTCCATGTCGGCAAACACAGCACGCTAACGGGGCTGCCAGAGCAAGATCTTTGAGAAGGGGAAGAGAAAGTGTGCCAGAAGTGTGCTGGATTTTCTGGGGTCCACCCCAAATTATTCACATTAAATATCTGAAAGGGGGCATACTTCTCCTGGTATAATAATCATGGCACTAAGGCATAAGCTAAAACATAGGCCCCATTCAAACAGCCCCGTTTAGCTCTTGTTTGTGGCTAGTTTCATTTTTTGGAGGATGATTCAGAAAAGGAGAGGATTCAGGATGAGCGGAGAGCCAGGTGCCCAAGCCCATGTTGTACTCAGTGGAGACCTTGCTAATACAGCCAGCAGGGCTGAGAGCTTTCCAGCTGACCAAACACAAGGGTCTGCTGTGCAGT
The DNA here is from genome assembly GCF_964034855.1 of Anser brachyrhynchus. NCBI lineage: Eukaryota > Metazoa > Chordata > Aves > Anseriformes > Anatidae > Anser > Anser brachyrhynchus. Next base: position 22,516,168 of record NC_137695.1, on the reverse strand, counting down.
GCTCAGTTGCTACATGCTGTTACAGATTTCCACTGTCTACGGTGGACAGTGGGCAGCCAGCTGACACGCAGACGCTCACATTTAGGTATTTTAAAATGCTAGATGAAGTCCGCCCAGAGAAACCACTCCCTCTCTTTTCCCACTTTGCACACACTCACAAGCTGTTAGCTGCGTTACTTTAGAGACTCGGCTGAGTCACACAGTCCAACATTGACTTACTGCGAATTCCTGCCTAAAAACACTCCAAATCTCAATAAGCAAAAAAGTACTCAGCCAAAACTGTCCGGGGGCTCACTGTCTCCGTGACTGTGAAGAACGTGCCCACCCATCCCGTGTGTCCCTCACCGGCCAGACCTGCCATCCTTCCACTTGACCATTCATCCCACAGGGCAACCTTCTGCCAGATCCCTCAACCCCAATCTCTCCCCTTTACGCTTGCTGTGCCTGAAGAAGAGAAATGGTCTCTACTTGTCATGTTTCTGATGCTCCTTCCCTACAGGTTACTGTCAGAGACAGACCCTGACGGACCTCTGGCCTGAGCTGAGGAGCTCCCTGCCGTGCCCCTCACAACAGCACCTCCAGTCTCACCGTGACCACTCGGCAGCCCGAACTGCAGCTGTAGAGGGAACACACTCCAGTCAGTCATATAAGGAGACAAATCAGGTGAGAAATACATGTGGGGAGATTTGAGCTGAAGTAATTATGATTTATAAACATCTGCTCTCCCATAGGGCTGGCAGTTGCAGATGATCTTAATTCTGCCAGACACCAGCTCTAACAATGGTTAATTTAATCCCGACTTCCTTGAACTCCTGCATGTTAAGAACTTTTTTTTTTTCCAAAAGGAATTCCAAGTATGTGTTAGGCATTTCTTTAATTAATATACAGTAATAAAAGAAAGCCTCCTTATATTCTCTGAGGCCAGCAGCCTTTTGAAATGAGTACTTTAAATGAGAGGCTTGTTACAGGAGCACAGCTGGAAGCTCATAGAAATCTTGCAAAAAATATCTGTTTTAAAGGAAAATGTACAGGCCAAGATTTGCAAAACTGGATAATGACTTTGCACATCCAACTTGAAAGACCTTACAGAAACTGTGACTTTTGGCAGAGAGATTTTTTTTGAAAGCACGTGGATCACGGGCATCTGTCTTCTGAAAACTGGACCTACCTAACACCCAGCGTGCTGAGCAATGAGTATCTCAGCCTCCACACAAAACCACAGAGGCATACAAAAGGGTCCTCATGGACCCAGGCCACACATGCAAAGAGAAGCATGTATTTCTGTTTGCACCTTTAAAAAAAAAAAGATAAACACAAAGATTTCATTTACAGACTCTATTAAGTTGATAAAACAGAACAAAACAAACAAAAAACCACCTAGCCCAGAAGAATGAATTGGCAGCCTGAAGAAACCAAGGAGGGACACGCGGGAGGGAAGGGATGCCATCCAGAGGACCTTGACAGGCCTGAGAGGTGGGCCTGTGCGAACCTCATGAGGTTCAACAAGGCCAAGTGCAAGGTCCTGCACCTGGCCTGGTGCAATCCCAAGCACAAATACTGGCTGGGTGGAGAATGGGTTGAGAGCAGCCCTGAGGAGAAGGACCTGGGGGCGTTGGTATATGAGAAGCTCACCATGATCCGGCAACATGCACTTGAAGCCCACAAAGCCAACCACAGCCTGGGCTGCATCAGAAGCAGCGTGGCCAGCAGGGTGAGGGAGGGGATTCTGCCCCTCTGCTCTGCTCTTGTGAGACCCCACCAGGAGTGCTGCGTTCAGCTCTGGGGCCCCAGCACAGGGAGGACATGGAGCTGATAAAGTGAGTCCAGAAGTGGACCACGAGGATGATCAGGGGGCTGGAGCACCTCTCCTGTGAGATCTTATAGTGGCCTTCCAGTACCTAAAGGGGGCCTTATAGGAAAGCTGGGGAGGGACTCATTGTCCAGGAGTGTAGCGATAGGAGAAGGTGGAATGGTTTTAAACTAAAAAACGTTAGGTTTAGATTAGGTTTTAGGAAGAAATTCTTCACTCAGAGGGTGGTGAGGCCCTGGCACAGGCTGCCCAGAGAAGCTGTGGATGCCCCATCCCCGGAGGTGTTCAAGGCCAGGCTGGATGGGGCTTTGGGCAACCTGGTCTGGTGGGAGGTGTCCCTGCCCATGGCAGGGGGTTGGGACTGGGCGGTCTTTAAGGTCCCTTCCAATCCAAACCATTCTAAGATTCTATGAAGGGAAAAATAATTTGTTTCTGCACGTGGATAAGGTCCTATCACACTCAGTTACATAGAATTTCTCACCAGGGATTCACATCTTTAAATACATCTGTGAGGGCTGATCTACTTCTCACACTCCCTTTCAGATGGATCAGTGAGCAGCTCAGCCTACACGTGCAGACCACTCCCTGGATCCACCCCAGGCGTGGAGAAACTGCACAGGTCAGAGCCCAACCCCATGGCTGAGAATTCCCACTGGCCTCAATGGAAAATTTTCCCCGATGTTTTCATTTCACAGATCAAGTGGCCCTTTCTCACTTACCTACGACCAGAAAAAAAAACAATTTAGTGCCAGAAAAAGCCATCAGCTGCAAACCCTGAGGCCCAAGGCACCCACGAGAACAAATGATACCCTCCATCTGATGAATTAAAAGGAACTAAGAGCTGCAGAATCTGCGTGAGCAGGATCAGCTTCCTTGGCAAAAGCCAAGACAGGTGGCTACAGAGTAAAACGCATCAACAAGAAGGAAAAAGACTATTCATGTGAGAAATAAGTGCGCTCTGTTTACTGAAGTCATGTGTATCACCACTACCCTTACCTTTACGTCTTTGTAACACCATGCACATGTAGTAGATAAACCAGATTTGCTCCTTTTCACCAAACTATGTTGCTGGGTCTATATTCGTGGCCACCTGCCTGCTTGCAAATTAACCCCCGAGAAGCAGTGAACGGGGTGCAGAAAACACACCGGCCTGCAGCACAGTCAGCTTCCGTGAGCCAACCCAAGGCGGTCTTCTTCACTCCGTTATTTTAATGCTGTTGTCCACACGGCATCCTCTGGGCTTAAGGAAAGCAGTGCTCATTTTCCTTTTTGACTGCTACGCCAAGGGACTTGCTGCTCAGTTATATCTCCTTATATAATCTTTATTATTGATTTACTACATGCATTTTGCTGTGCATCTCATTAACATTAAAAAAAAGGAAAACAGGGTAAAAATAGCGAAGTGCAAACCAAGGAACTTTCTGTAAGTTACTCCGTGTCTGGCAGGTACGCAGTTTTCCCCAGTAACCAGACAAATTGTACCAATAACATGGAGAGAACAGGGACTCTGGGGAAATACTGACACACAGTCTTTTTTCATTCTTTTTTAAGCAAATACTGAAGTGTCTGAGTTAACCTGAGCTTGCTCAGCTGCACGCTGAGGACGGCTGATTTCTCTGGCAGCAGCAGGGAGAAGACGGGACCACATTTCTCCACAGGCAGGGCTCGCGTTGCTGCCCTGCTCTGCTGGGCTGGCTCAGGCACCCCTCCCAGGGTGAGACAACTCAAAATAGACTCAAAGACTGCACAGTGATGACCTTGGGCAATCTAATCCCCCTGACCCACCACTCCTGAGACCCTCAAAGGTGAAGGACTAAGCCCTGGTCCTGCTGTACAACCCACTCAGGCGGTTCAATATAAGAAACTCTTTCTGGAGTGCCACGCGAGCTCCAGAAAGGTCGTGTAAAGGTGGCATAGGAGGGAGTTCAGGGATTGAGCGAAGGTATTTAAGGATTATACAGGGCTCGTGAGATGTTTAAGGGAAGAGCCAAGAGAGTGGGAGGGAGGAATCGAGATAGATGGCAGAGAGCCAGTGCAGGAAAATGCAGCGGGGTCCGGGTGGCGAATAAAGGAGGCTAGTGACATGTAAGTAGGCGGCCAGTCAGCACGCTTGTTTGGCTAAGCCCAGTGCCAAACCACCTCCACTTTGTCCTACCTGAACTGTTTCTAACTATCTTCTGTGCAAGCGTGCTCTCTGTTCTGAGAGTGCACGTGTGTGACCCATCAGCAAACTTCAGGCATCTGGATGTTGGACACACTGGGTCTGGGACCCAAGTCCCGAAAGACCAAGATTTAGGGAGCCTGATACCAGAAAGATCCCTGAAAGAGGGTTTTCCATGAGCATTAATCCCTGCGTCAGGCTGTTGCTTGTCCTCTCTGGGTTTGTGCGGGTGCCTGTGCATTCATGGCTGGCCATATCTGTACGCTATTTGTGCATATACATGTTCCAAATTTGTGCTTTGCCTTGCTACTGGCAGGGAAGAAGGATAAGGAGTAGCTGCTCACTGCCCTCGGCACATGAATCCCCTGGCTCCTTCAGTCCCCTGGGTTCAGCTGCTCAAAAGCACCACTCGAAAAAAAGGTGAAGAAATGAGGAAACACTTCTTTTTGAGCCCATCGCAAAGGAGAAGAGTAAAGCGTGGAACCACAAAGGACAAGTTTATTCCCACGTCTGAAGCGCTGCACATCACAGACAACCCAGTTTCACTCAGGCACCTGAGCTGGTTTTGTTCAACTCACGGTGGATGCATCTTCCAGAAAGGCTGTTCCAGGGGAACCTTCTTGGATTGAATTTTTGAACATGCGTAACAGGCCAACGTAAACCGAATTTTGCCCTCTTCCTCGTGAAATCTTTCCAGTTGCCAAATACCGCCCTTTTCAACTGCCCCCAGTCAACGCTGGCACAAACACGCCAACGTCGATCTTCCAGACGCTCTGACAAGTTGTGCTCGGACAGGTCCACAGACGTGTGGAGGAGCAAGGAGATTCAAAGCCAGTTTCAAAACCATTTTCACTAGTCATGTCCGAGTGCTGGAATCCTGAAAGCCAGAGATTATGCACTCCATTATGGAAGCAGAAATTAGGGACACATTGGTTTTCCAGTTGAACGTCTACTGCAGAAGATCAAAGGTGGTCACTCAGATACCACGTAATAAGGTGATAGAGAGCATTCACCCCATTTTCCAGCCAATTTTGAACAGAGCATCACGCCGTTAGTGTTTGGCGAACAATTTCTGGGTTCCAAGCAAATCTTTGGTGTTTTTCCATGGCTATTACTGTGCAGACAAAGCTATTCCAGAATCTTTTCAGGTGGGACCGGTGTTGTGTGGCAGCCAATAATCTTTATGGTAACACTGCAATGAAAATGTCGCTTAGTGTAATGAGCAGAGATCATAAGTGAAGCCCCCAGCTGCCTCTCTATTATTTTTCATTACAGTCTTTCTGGGTTTGTTATGCTTCAAGAGTACTCAGGGAATTACACCAAACTAGGCTCACTAGTCAGCTCTTCATTACTCAGACCATACTAAAACTGAGCCATCAGCAAACTGAACCAGCTCCTGAGGCAACACGACACTAACATTTGTTTGAATATTTACCATTTCTTTTTTAGCTTGTCCTCTTTCTTTAAGCTCTGTTCTGTGAAACAAACTTATCGGCAGTTGGAGGTGGTTCTGAAACAACAGGAGAATCGCAGAATATGTTTTCATGCCATTAACGCCTTGAGAGAAGGGCAGGGCTTCCTTCTGACTACCAAAAACAAATTGCAATATACTCATTTTTTCTTGATGGCAATATTTTCCTTTGATTTGTATACCACAGTGCTGCGTGAGCTGGGTGAGACAAGAAGTCTCACCGGCCATGTGAATCCTCCCTGCTCCTGCAGATTTTCACGTTGGCTTCTGGCAAAGCAAGAAGGTGCCCACCACTTCGGAAAGCAACAGTCACACTTTTTAAAAAAATCCTTCTTTGAAAATGACAGCAATGGACATACAGGAGTAAGTTCTGGCATCACAAAGCCTGCATGGTTTCCTGAGCTGCCTTCAGGCTGTTTCAAGGCCCACAGTGAGAAGGACACGGAGCCTTCTGGAGGGCTCCCTTCTCCCTTGATGTCCACTAAAATGAAATGGCAACATGCAGTCAGCCTGATTTTGATCTCAAGAAAAACAACACATTCTGCTTCTGATTTCAGCGGGTGCGAGGTTTGGCCCTTAGTGCCACGTAATCTGTACACAACAACTGAAACTCTACTAGTGCACACTGCACAGCACAGGCTGTCCTGCGAGATATTCTCATCTTAAAATCACATTTTGTATTTTAGCCCTCTACTGAGCTTGGGAAGCGCACAGATCTTTAGGTTATTCACGGCTAGGAATCACAATAGAGGTTTTGGCATAATCTGTGTTGTAGTTAGTGTTAGCAACTGAGGCATATCTTTGAAACTGTGCAAAACCAAACACTGTTTTATGATGCCAATCAAACCACATGTTCTTCATTATTTAAATCATCTACTCACAGCCATTATTATGAAGCCTTTCGATGCAAGCAAATAGGCAAATTGTGCTTGCAGTACAGCTCACAACCCCAGACTACACAGCAACATACAAAGAACATCTAGGCTGGTTATGAGCACCGGAGTGAAAATGATGTCTTCTCATCAACTGTTTGTAACAGCTAGTGCCAATGAGTCACTCCGAGTTCCTTAATGCACACATTAACCAAAATAGTCTCTCTTACAAGGAAGGTAGGCTTATGCATACCAATATGATGGGGTTTTGCTGAACATCTTTTTGCTGTAGGTAGGCAGCACTCCTCCTAAATTGTAGGTGCTTACGTATGGCAGTGAGTTACAGGAACAAATATGGAACTTTTACTTAAAAGGACAGGAACGACTTTGCTTGGTCATCAGACATTTGCAAAAGGCACCCACAGGAGCCTTAGCGAGTGGTGCAAAATAAGCCAGTGGTTCCATCTGCTTCTGGGCTAGGGGAACAGGAGCACAGCGCTGGAACTGTTTGCAGTGAATCAATGTACATGGCACAGCAAAAGTGAAAGGCAGAAAGAGTGCAACAATGGGGAGCAACAAACCTGCTCTGCATATTCTTAGAAACACGCTGGAAAACACATTGCAGAAAGGGCAAACAGGATCCTTTGACTGACTGCTGTCCTTCCTTTTTGCTTCCCCACCACTCTGGCTAATAACATGCTTGCAAAATCCCACTCTAAGCACACAGGGTAGCAAATGGGTCCCCCCTTGCAAAACCATCCCGGTGTCTCCACAGCTTGTGGCAACGAGCAGATTTATGAGAAATGCCAGGGCAGAAATGGGGAAAGCAAAGCAGAAAAAGATTTGTCAACAGCTCTCTGTCGCTGCGAAAGTACTTCATTAGCCTGTCAACTGCACGGTGTCTAGGAGATACATTTATCGACAACTCCCTGCCAATCGATCCAACATCTATATAAAACTCTTCTTATGCAATGGGCACGCTGACATCACCGTGAGATCCATAGAGAACTAATAGTGTTACTAAGCCCCAAATTGCTCTAATGCCTAAACAAAATGAAATCAGAAGTGCTAAGACCCCGCCAACATCTCAGCAGCTGTACCATACTCACTGCTTACAGCACAACATTTTGAAGCAAGATTTATTTTTGATCCACTTCATAGGTGGAGCATGAACTCACGCTGAATAAAAATCCTTACACAAAACACTGTTTTTCACTCCTGTGGATGTTTGTGCTTATTGGATTACTTTTGGAACAGAGGGAGCTAGCATTTTTCACTCCCTCAGCGCAGTATGCAAGTACTGGGAGATGTTAAATGCTGTACACCAAGCAGCAGCTCTGTGCGGTCAGCTCTGCCAGGCTTTCATCGGGTCAGGATAATGCTGACAGTGGCTAACTGATCCTGCAGCAGCTCTAACAACTGGCAGCCACTTTACGCAGCCAGCTGCCTTCTTTCAGTGCACACTCTCCTAACCTTTATTCGCTTTGTCTACCTGTTTTATCATTTCATGATAAGGCAGCATCATAGACAGCAGGAGTAACCTATTCTGGCATCTCCATCTGGCACTATATATCAGGGTTGTGCTGCTCTGGTGGATTAGTTTCAGATCCCTGTTGGCAGATCAAAGGCAGCAATAATAACCACAAATCAATCCCCCTTTACGGCCTAAAACATCTTCTCCCTTACACAGGATGCCTGATTTCTTCACCACCCCAGAGCCCTTAAAAATACCAGCTTTGCCTAGACACAACAGCTCTATGCAGGTAATACCCAGGCGCTGGAGAATTTGGCACTGGCGCTTTTGGATGCTTTCACCTATTCACTGACAAACAAAATGAGCTGCATCCATACCGAGAGGCTCATGTAGACCGAACACTCGAGTCTCTGAAAGTCAAAGAGCTGCTTGGTGCCAAAATGAGGGCATATAAAAAAGACGGCTCGCTTCCTTCAGTCCCATCTCTTGTAATTTATGGTCTAACAACCACTTTGGAGATACTGCTGTGTTTTCACTGAAGCACCCCAGCTACTGTCAGCTCACTGCTCGGTGCTCTACGCTGACCAGCGGGTGCTTTGAGAGCACACTCCTCGGTTGAACAACCAACCCATGCAGAAGTTGGTCTCTAATGGTGTTTCCAGGCAGTTACCCACTCGATCGGTCCATGCGCTGGAAAACAGGACTGTCAAGAAAGAGGATTCATGAGGTTCAAGATTCACGTGGCTGCTCCAACACAGGGTGGACATCCGGTCCCTTTTGTAACGCCTGTGCCTGCATTCTTCAGATCACTCATGAGTTCTTGATGCTCACATGTTAGGTCTTTGTTAAAGGTGGTGAGGGTTAAAATATAGCTCACTGGATAGGTATTAGCTCTCTGCCTGGCTATACTTTACTGTCAAAAAGATTTTTGTCACAAGAAAAGCAGCTTTGTTCGCTCCCTCTCCGCAACATGTTCAGAGTGACAAAGACAAAGCTGTATTTGCCAGGATGCGGCCAGGCACGTCCCGAGGACTGAACTCGAACAGAGATATTGTGGCTAAAAATCTCTGCGCCTCGGATTTGACAGTAGAACAGCTATTATGCTGTAAATGATATACCTGCATGGGCAGCGAAGACAAACTCTTCCCCTTATCTTTAAGTCTTCCAGGCTTGTAACTTGCAGTTTGAACTGTGTCTCCGAAGAGATTGCAGCATCATCTAGAATAACAATGGTTCAACATTCCTACATTTTTCCTAAAATGAAACCCAGTGAAAACGACAGCTGCTTAAAGATCGTCTGAAATTCTTCAGAAAAATATATCAATTAAAAGCAAGCATCCAGAAACCCTTTGGTGCTAATACTGCATACGAATACAGTCTACAAAGGCCAGAAAGACCTAGTAGTTCAGGGTTCCCACATAAGGGTCCATAGAACATTTTGTCTTACAAGTCTCTTAAACATATATATAATATATATATATAAATATATATATATTTATATATATATAATATATATAAAGGAATTTGATCCTATTTTTTTCAGTATTCAGTTATTAAGCCACAGTTCTACTCGATTGACTGTTTATCACTACTTTTTTTTACTACACACATAAAACCAGAACATTGTCTCAACATATGGAAAACGTGGATAGTACATATTACTCATAGTGGCACATAATTTTAAGAAGAACTGTAACTGTACTATTTCTAGATAATTTTAAAACTATGACAAAGATGCATGCTATTGAAGAAAAATGGCAAGGCTATAAAAAGCAACATGGGTTTGAGTCAATCAAGTATAAAGAGAATCATTTTTTCCTTATAGTATGATTCTTTTTACTTGCTAGTGTAACTGGGAAGTCAGAAAGACTAAGCAAAGATCAAGAAAAAAAGATCATCTTCCTCTCCCCTCCCACTACTGAGCTTAGAAAAAGATCCTAAAAGGAAAAAATGTAACACTGGCAGTTTCTAAGACAGTTTAATAAACCTTGGGGAAGGCCTAAGTGTCAAATTTGCCTTCCTGGTAGTACCTAAAGCACCGCTACTAAAGCAATACAATAAAGTTTATGAACTTGTCTTTACTGCTACATAATTTATCTTTGAGAAATGGCTCCATGGCAAACAATTGCTCTCTATGAATCTCTTTGGGGTTTCAGTGGGCTGCAGTTTTTATCACAGCAAGTAAACTGGATCAAGATTGAACACCAAACTGAAATATATATCACAACAGTTTTTTTATTTAATGAAAGATACTTAATTCAGAAGTTAAACATTACTATACTCAAGTGTTTTCTCCTATCTATGCCAACCTCCCAACTGAAGTCTTTTTGAGACACTTTTCACTGACATTCAAAAGAAATAAAAATCCAGAACCACCCATATTTTTCTATTTAAGAAAATTACCATTTTATTACTGTTATATTAGTTTTGTGCCTAACAGAAAGAAATACATCCCTTCATATAAAACACAAAAACAAACAAAAAACACCCCTCTTCTCCCAAAATTTCAAAATAAACTTAACAAAAACCCAACAACTACAACCACAGGTACACTGACTTCGCTTGGGCTAGTGGTTACAGTACAGTTTGCTCAGACGACTTTCCAGTACGTACTTACACTGCTGTAGAAAACCTTTATTTTTGGAGTACTTTCCCTTCTGATCAGCAAGTTCACATGGTGTGAATCAGAAGGTGTAGTCAGAGAAAGGACCACGCACCCACGGTGTCCAGTAAACTCCATCAACACCCAAACCCTATGAGCACATGCAAAGCTGGCACAACGAACAGGGAGGAACCGGCTCAATGGAAGAGCCCTAAAAAATAACGTTCAGCCTGGATTTCTTGCCAAAGAGGTATTCGATCGATCTGTAGAACAGCTTTGTAAGAAAAGCTTCAGTACAGCCTGGAAAAAAACACAAAAACTATTGCACTGTGAGACCGATGGCCTAGGAGTACAGAAGGGTGGTTTTCATCCCTGGATGTTATGATTGTTGGCCAAGTGGCATTTCTCAGTGTGTTTGTCTATAACAAGATAACTGCAGGATGCTGGATTATCTGATGAATTCCCACATTTCGGGGAGTGTTTGGGCAACGTCGTATTGATTTTGGTGAAAACAAGAAAATGAAAGGGGAAAGGTACATATACACAGAGTCTGTGGGTTTGTGACCTCTTGCATTTAGTTAGCAGGTGCGGTTGTTGCAGCCGTCCAGGCCTGTGGGTAATGGTCTATAGATCAAAACGCCAGTGGATGGCTGCCACCCTCCTTACCAGCATTAACAATCCTCTCTCTTTCCTCCTGTATCCTTGCAGCACCTGCCCCCAGTAGAGCTCAGAAATGCCAACACCTGGAACAAACTGCCTCAGGGATGGGCTAGGGAGAGGATGGAAGAGGGGAAGGAGGAGCTATGAGGACAGAAGGGGGTGAAGAGGCATGAGAAGCTTCATGTATGGACAAGCTGCTGCCCTTGGCATTGGAAAAAGGGGATTACACTGGTATATTGTAAAAACCACAGGGACAACTCCTACTGTGGTGAAGAAAGGGAGCATGAAGTGAGTGAAAGAATAGATGAGAGTTCAGACCATGTGAATTCAGGGAGCCTTTACAACGTAAAACAGAACGTGAGGGGCCCTCAGCTGACACGAAGAACAAATCCCCAGATGCCAGGCAAGTTCTCCTTAAGTCTGTTTTCCAGTACCACGACTTCAAGACCAAGAACATGCAGCATAAGCACAGACTTCAGCAGACCCTTCCCTGTTTAAGCATAGATGGTGCTTGTCACTTCTTCACATCCATCTTGTGGTCACATTAGCTCCATTAATGAAAAAATAAATGTTGCAAAAGGGAAGTATTAACATAGCTCATACCAAGGATATTAATTTTAAAGATGCTATTTACTTTGTATCAGAGCAGTCATATATCTTGGTCTCGAGCAGTTCCTAGCCCTGTCCAGATTCAGACTCCATGTTACAGAGACAAACTCTGTCCTGACTCTCCTTCCTGCCCGTGATTCATTCACCTGACATCTTAGTACTGCACCCACTTGATGGGCTTCATGTATTTAGTAAAAGGCAGTAATTCTTATTTAAGCAAAAATTAGCTTCTTAGTGCAGAGCAGATACTGATTTACTTTGAAGTGTAGACACGATACAGCTCGAACTATCTGTGTGAAAAGCAAAGTTACCCGGCTGCAAACACCCCGGGTGGCCCTGTGCTCGGTGAGAAACGCACAGCTCCGTGGTGAGGTGGGGTGGGGCCCCCGCCTCTAGGGATAAGCGCCCTGTGCAGCGAGCTGCCTGCAAGGGTCGCCCGGTGCCTGGCTTTGAAGATCCATGTCACATCCTAACAGTGCAGATGCAGGACCAGAAGAGGCTTGTGCAGGTGTCTCGCCTTCTTAACCTGTTCCCTGGACACAAACCATCCACAGATGCCAGTGCTGCGTTTTCCTTGTATTAAGAGAGAAAACACAGCGAGCCCGAACTACCTCTGAGGCAGAAAGAAGAAGTCAGATGATGGTTACTCTTCACACTGCTCCCAATTTGCCAACAGAAGTAGGCAGCCAGCGTGGGAGAGCACCGGCAGCCCTGGGGACACGAGGTTGGCCCTTTCAAGGCAGAGGACCTGGAAATCCTCCCCACAGCAGCAGCTGTCAGAGTCAAACCCAGCGCTTCCAGAACGGGAGAGGAAACAGAAGCAATTACCCAGACAGGAAAGGTGCCAACAGATAACTTGGGAATAACCTGCATATGTGAGCACGAGGCGGGTTTATTTTCGGATGGAGGGCACCACTCCTCCATCTGTCTGAGCAGCGAGCTCGGTCCCTCGCTGGCAGGCACCGGGCGACCCCGGTGCCCTCACACACTGGCACGGCATTACTCCCGCCCAGCCAGCAAATGCTAACTTAGCATTACCAAAGCCTGAGCTGATATTCTCTTCAAAATTCCTCCGTTCCCCACTTTCTTGGTCACTATGGCAACGACCATCATCCTGTGAACAGCACCATCCGACTCGGGGCTTGTTCTGCACTTATTAATCTCAGCCATTTTAAGAATTGCCTCTTTTCCCTGGGCAATGTTCCTAAGAGCCGAGTTTCACTCCCCACCGATGTCACCAACACTCCGACACGGTTCCTCATGTCACAAATCCACAGCTGCCCCAGTGCAGTCCCACACAAGGCTACGTAAAAGAGCCAACACCAAACACAGAGCATATTTTTTAAGTATTTCTAGGTAGACTGGACACAGACTGAGGACCTTCTCTGGACAATCGTGGTCCTTGTGAGCAGCTTTCCCTTGTAGAAGCCATCCTTGACAAATAGAGATGCTGACAATCAGCTGTTAAAGTCACGTTAAAGATAGTGAGGCAAGGACAAAATAGCAAGTCTTTACTTTGAGCTAGATATTTTCCAGAAAATGTCTCCCTTACTTACTATTTTGTTTAACTGGGCCATGACTATGGCTTATTATTCCTCCCATTACATCCATTCAGTATTTACATTAATCCTGCCCTGCGAAAGACAACACGATTTCATTTCACTTGACTCTTTTCTTACTTTTTTAAAAAAAATATATTCTAAAACTATTATTTCAGTGCAGGAAATGGCAACTTTAGACTATTCTCACAGCCTTTCTAAACGATTTTTGATTTGGAAATTATTTTTGATAAGGAGGGGACAACAGCTGTGAGCACATAGTTTATTCTGGCAGAACAACGTACCTGAGTCCATGGGCTCACAGCTTCAGGATAAAATAATCAGCACATGAAATAAAAACATGTAACATATAATAAACATATATATGTTTGTAGATACTTTTTTTTAAAGGAGTCTTCAGCAATTTTTGCAAGCATTAGTTTAACAGCACTGCTGCTTACGTGTACGTGGATAAAGACTACACATGCTACAGTGGGAGATCTGTAGCATTTCTCAGTACATTGGAAAAAACAACATTTTCTTTCAGAAGGAAGAAGTCATTTTGGTTGAGGCAGTATATAATTTTCCACACACAAATGTGTTCATCCAAACCCAACCTACATGTCTCTGTACCTTATGCTCAAATTTTCTCTCACTGCATTCAATACATTAAGTGCCGCCTAACTCCCACCTCCTGAATTCAGAAAAAAAAATCATTTTTCCTTTAAAAAAAACACCCTTTGGAAGAGAATGTATTCTTATTGTTACAGCCGATGAGTTAGAGGCTGAAAACAGCCATTAGTTAACAACCTACCCATTACCCTGTAAAGTGTTAACAACATGTGAAATGCTGCTCTAAGGAAATTGTCCCAAGTAAAGGGCAGGACATGCTCCCTGGTCCAATGTCTTCTGGAGAGTAAAACTGTGCGAAGGGGCTACATCACTCAAAAAGGGTTCCTCTTCTGTCCTATGCTGGCTCACCTTTGCTAGCTGGCAAATAAAAGGGTGGCCCACGGCACTGCCGAGGGTTTAGCATCTCTTGCACACTTTCATGAGTCTATGGTGAAGTCTAGATACTGCAAACTCTAGATCCTGGAAAAATTATTCAGATAATTCAAAGTAGCCACAGAGTTTAGCAATACAGTGGTACTAAAGGAAGCGCAGGTTACCTAAGGTAGATACGGTGAATGCAAAACCACATAGAGGAAACCCAGAGTCCTAAACAGACCAAACAAGAAAATACAATTTGGTTGTGCCTTCGTCTTTTGTCCATCATCCCTCTCTTCCAAACATTGATTGGTGAGAGAATGAAAAGGCACCCACTACCTTTTTTTATCATATTCTTTGATTATTTTGTGTCCTTGATACCTGCTTTTACTAAATTCTCTGCTTTTCTGCTATTGCTGCATTTCCTCCCTATCTCTTTTCTTTGCCTAATCAGCTGATTCTCCTCATTTATCTTCCCTGTCGAGAAGCTTGGCTCTTCTTATTTCTCTTGCTCGTCAGCCTTTGCTTTCTTACTGGTCTTCCTTCTGCACCTCTTTTATGCTTTCTTCCTTCCTTTCCTTGTTTCTCACTATTTTCTCACTTTTATATACATATATACATATACAGACATACACACAGGATACTCATCTTTTCATCTGTGCTCTCTTTCTACCTCACAGGTGGTTGGATCTGAATAGGAGTGACTCTGTTTTGAGACATTTAGTAGAAAAATGAACGACTCTTTCCTTAGTATTTTCCTCAGCAGATGGACAAACACTACACAGAGGGGATCTGCTATAAGGTATGTTAAGATATTTCCCGGGATCTCATATCATCATTCAAAAAGCATTTTTTAAAGGATTTTAAAGGATTTCACAAGAAGTATTTCCTATACATCTTTATGGGAATTGCAATAAATCCCATTTTTTCCTTAGAAAGTAGGCATGAATTAACAGTTATTACTGACATCTGTCATATTTTAAATACCTTTATAAAATTTAGTAGTGGCAACAACAGCTGTAGCATAAAACCCTGTGAAACAATCTCCTTAATCGAGCATCCTTTAAGGAAAGCAGCTTCATCACTGACAGTCATTTAGTAACTCAGGAAGCAGCTTCCCAGAAGATACTTGCTGCTGTTATATCCAAGGTGATTAAACCATAAGGTGATTTATTTCTTTTCTGACACCTACCTGAACTTTCTAAAGCCATTAATGACACTTTATGAAAGTATCAGCAAACACGGGACATAATTATCCGCAACAGAACTGTGTTTACAACACAGACACAGTCACAGTTCTGCAAAATGCCATTTGTTGGCAAAACATTAATATCCTAAACCACAAAGGATGTGCACCCACCAGTGCAGTAAGGGTAGAAACGCTGCCAAACACACTTTCTCCCCCAGCCTTTTTCTGGCTCTCCTTTCCCCGTGACTGACAGTGACTTTCTGAGAGCAGGCAATATCTCCAGGCTTGAAAATCTGTGTGCATAAGAAATTGTTTCATATTAGTCCTATTGCAGCACTACTGGTTACAGAAGAAAGCTGTAGACAACAAAATAGGTATTTTATTTTTTTTATTTTTTTTTATTATTTAAATAAGGTGTATTAAAGAGTGAAAAAATCCCTATGTATAGAAATCCAAAGGAATATCAATGTCTGACATATTTCCCCCGCCATATTAACTAATCCAGCAAAAAAAAGATCCTTGGTATGTCATTTGCTGATTGATGAGCACAGAGAGCTGAGACCCGAGCACGGAATTTTATTGCTGAAGACATTTTCATCTGCAGCCAAATCACCAGGGAAACACTTTGTCAAACAACTTCATTCTGCCGGGAGACTTTGTGACAATATTGGCAACTTAAGAATTTGTTCTGTTTTTTCCGATGGCATCTACCTGCCCGTGTTGAGAAATATTTACAGTAGCACTGCAATTCATGCAGATGTCCAGCTTCAGACCTGGGGAGAAGTGGTTCACATTTCTTTGCAACAATATGTAAAAACCAGCTAACTCACAAGCTCTATTTTTTATTATATATATATAAATACGATCCAATATATTTCTGGCAGCGTTTAATACCAATCCCCTGTACTGTCATAATAGCAACTGATCTTACATTGAGCATCTGCAGAGCTACAAATTGTTACTTGTTTTCAAGAGCTCAATCTTGGTTTAGTTTTTCTTCTTTTTTCTTTTTTACTGCACCTGGTGGGACTCAGTCAGACAAAATGCTGCTAACTTTTACGCCGTTAGGCAAGACGATAGGCTTCACCGAGACACAATGAGTTAATGCATCCAAACTTATATCCTCTGGCTGCTCCTGAAATTGCTAAGGAATTTGAGTCCTGCTGGTTGTCTTGAAGCTTTAATTATTTTCTGTGTTGAATGAAATTCCCAGGTTTCACAATTTTTTTTTTATTTTTTTTTTTTTTTTACCATGGTGGCAGCAAAAGTGACCTTTGTGAAGTCTTCTTGGCTCAGTAACAGGCATTCGGTGCTCTCAGTGCCTCAGTTATACCATGCACAATGGGCTAAATCTAAAAATCCAGAAACACCATGCCCAGACAGGGGGGTTATGTATAAAATTGAAAACGAATGAATGGCCAAACAAGATAGTTAAGACTATCTGGCATATGGCGGAGCAGGGGATGTGAAGAGTGCTGCTATTCCTTTCCAGTTACAAGTGGAAGCACATGGATGAACTCCCAGCTTCAATTCAAGTCAAACATACATCTCCAATCCCTTGCATTCAATGGGGTGAGAATTTCTCCTTGGGATTTTGGGGTTAAAGTCCTCCAAGCCTCATTGATAACTCTGGAACTGAAAATGGGGGTTAAGGCGAATAATAACAATTTGTCCTCGAGAAGTTTCCCTAGGTAGCGCGATGCCATTTTACCCGGGCAATCTGCCAATGGCATCGTTCCACCGGCTAATTTAAGGGACAGGAGATCAAGTGTTTAATACTAGCTGCCAGTCAGCTTGCAAATAAAAAGGCTTTCATCTAGCACTGTGCATCCATTTCCACCATTCCTGTCACTGCAGGATCCACTCAAGCCCCTGCTGCTGCCCATCTTCCCGCTGCTGTCCTTGTGAAACACACAAAGAAGCATGCTTTAAAAAACAACACATGCCACATGTGCACCAAGCAAAAATAACACGCTGAAATATTCTCTGAAGACTTTACCACCAAGTTTGTTACCTTTTTTTCCAGCTACGAACAGATTTTAATGGTTAGCTCTTTTGAGACAATCCCATAAGACATATTTCACCATATCACCTACCTATCACATGGGAAATCCTCAGGTCAAGTCCAACATCAGACAAATCACCCCATTTCTTTCTAGACAGATTTTGAAAGGGATGAAGGCTGACAGATTTGGTGTAAGGTTTTCAATTTCAGCTCTTCATACCTGCTGTTTCATTTGCTCGTTTTTCATAAAAGCTGAACTAAAAGAAAAAAACGAAAACCCCAAACATTCTCTTCTACCCCATGAGCAGCTTAGTACGAAAAGAAGCAGCTGGGTCTTTTACTGGCTACATTATGTTGTGAATAGAGCCCTGGGCCTAATGCCCTCGTGTGAGATCACCCACAGGTCTGCCTGAAGGACAGCTGTGCTCTGCCCTGCAAGGGACGAGCCCCCAGTGCTCTGCTCCTTTTGCAGTGCTGGTGCCGGCTCCTGCAGGAGTGCCCACTCCTCTGTTCAGCTGTCCTGGGTGTGAAGGAATAATTCTGTCTCCTTTTCGGTTGGGCACGAGCTTGCTGCAGGGAATCTGACCGATTATCCCTAAACATGAAAATGCAGTTATTTTCGTAAGTGCAACTAAAACCATCTGTTAAGAACTGTGCTCAGAACTGCATTCCAACAAGTAAGGTGGTAACCACAGCTTAAAAGTTCAAATGGTGTGCAAATAAATATAATGCAGCAACTCTTACACTCCAGAAGACAAAAAGCACAAGAACAGGTTCACTGGACTCTGTGTCTCGCAGCTAGAAGTGGAAGTATTCTTCCTTTTCTACCAGGATGCACGAATCCAGCTTGTTGCAGACACTGCTGTGTTAATGTGACAAGTTAACAATGCCTCGGCTTGCTCAGCAGTAATGATCTTTCAACTTTCCTGTCAGATCAATGCACGACTTTCCTCAGGACCCACTTACTGGAACACCGGTCAGGAGGGAGCGCAGCTTTGCAAAACAGCGTCCAAACCAGACAGCTCCGCCAGGAATTGCTGCAGTGAGAGACATGAGCCTGCCTGCAAAATCCTTTGATTCAGCGCGCTGAAAGGAGGCATCCCTGGCCCTTCTCAGACCACTCTGCAGCACAGCTTTCCTTTGTGTTACGTATAACCACGGTGGGGTTTCACTGAATGAGCCAGGTTTGTTGCTAGTCCTTGCCCGTCACTGGGCTCACCCCACCTGGGTCGTTGCCACTGGCAAACAGGAGGCAGTGGGGGGCAGCTAAGGTATGGTCCCGAATATACTTTGATAAACTGCAAATGGAAAGCACACATCAAACACCTCATTAACAACATAAAAACCTGCTGTTTTGTACTCGGCCCTAAACGCAAATGTAGCTCCATGCAGCTTGACCACAAAGACCTGATGAAAAAAAAACAGAAACAAAACACCCAAGAAATGACAACTAAGCCATTAGTACTGGGTAACAAGTCATTTCTTGCAGAGCCCAGAGAGCAACTTCTTCATCTGAGACAAAAGGGGGATTGAATGAAGGGGGGAAGAGAAGGGTTTTGATCTCTCTTTTTTCCTCAACACTTCACTGTTACAATCAAACCTGCTGAAACTAAATTTCAGTCACCATGTATGTGGCCTTTTTCTTTTATATTTTAGCCATGAAGTTTCAATCCTCCTGCTCTAGCTGTGAATAACAATGCCATTAGTGCAAAGTGAGTTCAGAAGATAATTATTCACAATCACCTTACTCACAGGCCATACGAAATACAAAATCATTTCTATTTTGAAAGTATTATTCTTTAGACAGTGGAAAGCGTACCACAATTTGGAAGTCATTTTTCTCAAGGATCTTCATTTTCACAGCTCAGAATTGCTAATTTGAAAATACCTTCTCCCAAATGTCAAACAGAAGACACTACCAGTGCATGTGTGTGAGTCCCAAACACAGCTGACGTGTTGCTGACTCTTTCATAACTGTCTTCTCCAAGAGAGAAGACATCACACCTTGCAGAACGACGCTAACGTTGCTCCACCTCAGCAAGCTGAACCCCAGCTTCTCCAAGAAATGTCAGGAGGCCGCTACTATGGAATTACTACCTAAAAACAAGGCTTAGGGCACAACTGCAAGTTTCACCTAAGACGCATGGGTTTAGTTTTAAAATAAGGCAGCTTCACAGTAACTCAACAGGAATGCACACTGCCATGCAGAGCACACAATCTCATAATAACAATTTATCTTTTTGATCTGTTTTAAAAGAAAGCAAAAGCCAGAGCACTGCATGGCATCAGCAGCCAACATGAGAAGAAGAACCTGAGGAGGAAAAGGACCTCCTCACGGGGGTCCCATTAACTGTCTAAATGCCCCCAGCAAAGTCATAACAGAGTAACTGCAAAGGCTGCATTTTCAGTCCTACTTCAGAGCTATTATTGAGCCTCAATATATTGCCAGCTCCATCTGAACACCAGAAATAGTGGGAAATTAGAACTCAGTACTTATTCATGAGCTCAAATTTAAGCAATTCTTCTTTTCAAGGATTACAGGCTTGATTCTCCTCTCCTCTGCTCACCCAGGAAAGGAGTAATTTTGCTGCGGTCAATGTCAGTGCAGGGCAGGGAAGAGTCGTTCTCTAACCGCAGGTCTGCACTGAAAGGGAAGATGTGATTCCCAGCCAAGGCAGCACAGACAACAACAAGCGGTGAAGAAGCAGAGCTAGGAGCTTCAGCAGCACAAGACTGCTGAACCTTATGTTGTTGTATCTTTACGGTTATTCTTACTCATTAAGCTGGCTCGAAAACGTCCTGGCATGCTGAGGATCAGACTTTTCTCCAAAGCAGAGACACAACCAATGTTTGAAGTGTGCTCTACTTAGCTGGATAGGGCTCATCCTTGCTGGGTGTGAACTGGAAAAGCATGGTGCAGTTTGACCTCTTCACCTCTTAGACCGGTGGACAACAACTTAAAGAGGTTAAAAGGCAGTGAATTTACAGCATATATGATTTTATATTTGTACTTCTGGTTTTTTTTAAGCAACAACAAAAAACGTTCCATGGTAAAAGATCTAGCCTTCAACATCAACTGTCAAGACTATCCTCAAGAATTTGATGGATGGAGTGGCTACGGCGATAAACAAGCAAGTCCACAGATGATTCAGAAATATTACCCGCAGAATCAAGTCACATTGGTGAGACACATAGTACGCAAAGATGCCAGCAGATTAGATTAAGAGCCACTGAAATGCCTGCAATGAGGTTTAAATTTAATTAGCAGGATACAAGGTTCGGACATACAGACATGAACAAAACCAGACAAAATGAAACAAAATCCCGAAGCTCCCTCCTTCCTACCACAGAAAAAGAACCAGTAAAAAAAAGCCATGGATATTTTACAGCTATGAGTATTAATAATGTTTTCTATATTCTTTTTACTTCCCTCTGAGGGAACATTTTTTTCCTCTTCTGACAATGATAACTTCGTTGACAGGTAAGAATACTCTAACTCCGTAAGGTACCAACTTAAACTGCCTCTTAGGAAGGCTCAAACACCTACGAGTACCAAAGAGTTTGGGGAGAGCCAGATCTGAAAACCCCTGTCAAAATCTTGACAATGAACACCACAACCTCACACCCACTTGAAATCAGACAGTTGAAAGAACCACCACGTTCGCAAGAAATTTCACCCACAACTACAAAGCCAGGATGATAATGCAATGACACCTGTCAAGCCGGACAGACAATGTATTTCAGAAACAGAAGACTGACATAACAGCCAAGACATACAAAACAGCACAGCAAACAGCAGCAGTCAAAAGGCCAGGATCACCGCTGGGGATCTGCAAGTGAAATAATATGTAGGTAACAGCTCTGCCCCATAGCTGCTCTCGGCCTTCTCTTGGAATGACTAATTTTTTAACTTGATGGGATCTGAATAAATCCCACCAGAACAGAAGAAATTTGTTTTGCAAAGTTTAAAACCCATTGCAGTTTTACAGAAAGGAAAGCACGAGGAGGCCTGCCTGAGTAACAGCATAAAGAATGAAGGGAGAACTACCAATTTCTATTCAGGAAGAATTAGTAACTGTGTCTTACGAGACACAACGATAACATGAGCTCTGACCTCAGAGCACAGGGCTGACCCGGAGCATTAGATGCACCACTAACACACTGTGCTGCTACTAGCAATTATTTTTAGCAGCCACGCATCCCCAGAATAGAGGAACTCACTCACCATCTGCAAGCAGGACAAAAGCGGGCTACAGAAGGCCACACTGGGCCAGGAGACTCCTCACTGGAGAGATCCCTTTGAGATCTGATCTGGGTGGTACGAAGGTATGTGCTGGAGCACCAATATGCCTATCTGATTTCAGCAGCCTGTGAGCGCTGAAGAACGCGGAGAAGTCCCCCTCAACGCTACATCTGCCTACTGCCCAGCTTTAAAATACCTCTCCTCTGCCTACCTCCCTCCCCAAAACAAGCCAGGAACTCAGCTGAGGCACGTCTCCCCTCCTCTGGGCTCCAACGACGCTCTTTTGGAATTGTCTTGGGGAATTTCTCTGCTGCTTTTCATCACTTCTGAAGTTCTCACCTCTAATTTCACAAGTCTGCGGGATGACGTGAGGGGACTTCAAAAGTTAAAAAAATGCAGCTCCTAAATTATCTGGATCATGCCTCTGCCCCGTGGAAATAAGCATTTTGCCTTCCTTGAGAATTACTTTTCTCTTTTGCTTGGCTGCTACCAGCATGTAATAACCATCAGCAGCACCTGTTGGGGAAACTAGCCGCTGCCCCTCAAAAATGTAGTGAAATTACCTCACTTTTCTGCAAAGAGGAGTTTCTAAAAGCCAGCTATTTTGGCCGCTTCTAGCCTGCATGAAAACTCGTCTCCAGCAGGAAATGCAAGAATTTCTCTGTATCAGGATCTCATCTGTTTCTCTGCAATTCCCCAATCAGTACTTAAGGACGAGGTAATTTTTTAATCAAAAGCCTATTCTGCGAGCTGTCTGCCCTCAGGTCCATCTCATTCATCTCTCAGGACACGGGTTTCAGTTTTCTCCTCCAAAGAGGTTACCAGATCGCTGTAATTGGATGGCCCCAAGTGCTTCAAGCACCGTAACAGCAAGGGACAGAATCCAGCTTGTGCTCTGAGGGATGAAAGATTTTCCCCCTTATTAAATATTGCTAACAATGTGTTTTAAGTACTTCAGAGGAAAGTATGTTGCAAAGAGTTAATTCACTCACATCTGGCTATCAGGTCTTCCCTAGCACTCAGGCTAAAACTGTCCATATCCCACCTACAACTACTTGCAATAAGCTAAAATATTGCTCTCGCGTTCATCCTTTAAACATCTGTGGACTTTTATGATCCTGTAATTAACTTTCCTCCCCTTATTGCACTACCAGCAACTACTACTGCCACAGAAGCACAGCTCTTCCCATTTCCTCCTGTTTTATTTGCAAGCCTATCTCCACAATTATTTTCTAAAATTACATCCTCAAAGTTTGAGAAAAGATGTCTTTACTGACCTCTAGCCTTGTGAAACGTGTACTGTATTTTTCATCACTAGAAGTGCACATCTGGTTCTCTGTTCTGGTTTTTTATTATTATTTTAAGAGGCTTGTAACAAAGTTTAAGTGTATTGTATTAAAATTACTATAACTGCAACCTGAAAACAACTTCCAGCTAATCACACGTTGCCAGTTAAACGGACATGCCCAAACTACATGCAAAGCTATGTGAAGCATGATCTTTCCAACAGCGTATTTCTGTACATGAAAACCTCCACTGCCACACACCCCATCCCAATTTAGACTTCTTGACTAGTTTCAACCTGAATATGCCTTATGCTTTTTAACTCTCAAAGGAGTTCCATATCCATAAATATTTTGTGAATATTTACTGAGAGTTAGCACTGAATAATCAAGCAAGGGTAAATATATAAATCCAAGCCTTTATGATGGCTGCGGGAGAAAAAGAAATCATGTGAAACCCCCTAACTAGCAATTTGGATTAGACCTTTCAGTGCTATAAACTAAACTGAAGCCTTCCTTATTTTAACAGAACTGAATATATAAACTCTGCACTGACAAAAACTCATTTGTTATCTGTTGCTACCACTCACAGATAAGAACGGTCTCTTGTATGGCCCAGCACCACACAACTACATCCCAAGGTAGGTGGAGTACGGGGAGTAAGTCCCACAATACCTGCATCAAAGAAGATGCATCTGGACAATGTCTGCTCAACCCATAAATACTGTGACTCACTGAAAGGATAATAAGATATCATATCTTATTGAATCAGGATGTGCAGTGATGGATACCCTAAAGAATGATGGATACGCTTCAGTTAGAGTGAGAATTTCTGCTAGACATACAAATATCTGAGGTAGATCTGAAAAAAAATATTTACAGCCTTCAGATGAAACACAAGTATTATACCAAAACATTCGCTATATCACTTAACTCAGGCAAAAATATAAAAACACTTTAACGTGTCATCTTTTAAAAGCAGATCTTCCAGAAAAATCCAGTTATCCCAAATGTTTGTCCTATTTCCTGATGCTAGAATTCTGAAGAAATGCATTAATCAAAATTGTTACTAAAAAGTGGGGGGGGTTCTTCTTTCTTTTCTCCCTTATTTTTTTAAGGGTTGGGGCAAAGTAGTGAAGTGAAAAGGATAACCGATCCCATTCATTAAATTATACACACAACGTATTATTTTACATACGCACTGTGAAGAAAGTAAAAAAGATCACCCTCACCCAAGTGTGAATAAAAAATGTAATTATATTGAGAGTTCCTGTCTTAAAGGCACCAGAATTACCTGTCACAGAAGAACATTATTCAGCAGGTCTGAGGGACGACTTTGAGAGGCATTTGTCACTGAGCTGATTCACTGGAGTTACTGAACCAATTCATACAGGGAAATTTTAAATCGGCAGCAGCCACAATGCAATTGGACTGAAAGAAAGAAAGACTTGCTCAAAGTTTAAAGTGTGCGACACAGGGACAGGAGAGAGGGAAAAAAAGGTTTCTTAAAAGTATTAGAACAATCAGCTAGGGTTCTTTTATCGAGCACAAGTGATGCTTTCAGGGAGCACAAGCACACAAACACCAGCGAAGCGTTTTTCCTACATTAAGCCCTGATCCGAGCGACATTTACGTGCGTTGGTACTTAGATGATGAGAAACTCTCACAATGCACTGAACTAAGCTTGCTTCATTTGGAGGAAAGCCTTAATGACAAGTGACATTTCTGCAATAACATGTCCTCCTTAAAAACACTGTCTTTAAATCTAACTACAGGTCTAATATATTTACTAGAAACTCTGCCTGAAAACCTGTGATTTCCCAAAGCCTTGCTTTATGATTACTCCTCTGCTCAGACAATGTTTTTCAGCAGGTTCTAAAATAGCCTGGCAGTTTCAAACATAAAAACTAAACATATCTCCTATAGCGTCAAAAAATATAACCAGTAGATAAAAGCACTTTATCTGACTTTTAAAAATACTGTGTTGGAGATACAAGTCTGGGAAACATAAATAAGAACTGGGGCCACTATGTGTTGTTAAAAGAAAACTATTTCATACCTTTATACGGTTGCTTTGAAGCTTCTATAACTCTGTCAAAATGGAGGAGAGAGGGTTCATGGATACAGGAAAAATATTTCTGAAGTTCTAGGTGTTTCCAAACTTGCCTAAAAAGACCTAAGCATACTGAACATACGCAAAAATGGGATGGATGATGGTCCCCTACGTTATCCAAGGTGCAGTAAGAACAGGATTCAATGAACATCACCACAGGTAAAGTGGGCTGTGAATGTACAGCTCACTAGCTGCTCCCTCGTGAACTGCCTGCGTGTGTTCACCAGCCACGTAGAAAATGGAAGATGGCTTTTGCTGGGGCTAAAAACCCTCAGGATGTGAGGGTGTGTTTCTGCAGTCTCATGGAGCAGCTGGCATACTGGAGGTTCACGTGATGGCGCGTCTCACCCCTGCCCTGAACCTTACTCGACTCAGGGCATGGAAGCAAACTTGAGCCAGCTGAGGTCTTAAAAATAGCTTCCAGCCCCCAAAGTTGAACTGGCCCTGAATTAATCATACCTCTCAGGCAATGCAGTGGTTACAGAGCTCTTTATGTAGACCATGGGTCAGCAACCTTACACAAGTGGCATGTCACATTGCATGTACACATCCCAAATCAGCAGGAACTTCAGAGGTACCAGAAGATGCCCCATCTCAGAGAAAAACTGGGCTCTGTTTTTGTCTCTACCTGCAGGATCTATCGTTCACAGAGGAACCACCGATGAATAAACCCAGTTTTTCTTTCTGCCTGTAGAACCTGAAGTGGATCCAGCTCCCAGTGCCTGAACACCGCGCCTTTACCCAGAACACGAGCACTCTGGCCTCATGCAAGGCACCTGCAGGAAATGGAAGCACAGCTCCTTTCCAAGGGCAAAAATGATGCCTGGGAGGTAATGGAGTAGGCAGACCCACTCACCAGCTCAGGAGACGGCGAGTTGTGTTACTGACCTCTGCTCCTAGATACACAGCAGATCTCTCTGTCATTGCAAAGGCTGCGTGCAAGCAGCTCTGTAGGTAAGTAGCACAACATCCCACCATTACCCATATCAACCTGTCTGTTCCTGGGCAGCCCATGCACTCCAGTGTCTTTTCTGTGGGAGTAACAGTGTAGGAGATATGAAGAGGAACAGTTTTGCCTTGAGACAGCAGCAGAACGAGGCTGGGACACTCACCTGGACAAGAAATTCAGTTTCACATAGAGCACTTTCTCTAGCTTGCTGCTCTGCGCACGTCCATACTGCTGCCATGGGAATTAAGCAGTAGAAAAGATCCTTAACCAGCTAAGTGTTCAAGTTCTTTTGTGCATCCCTGAAGAAACGCTGTGAGCCATGGACTCCAGGGCCAGATGAGCCTTTTTGACCCAGCACAACCACTCACTCCTGTGGCACAGGCTCTTTTCTTCCAGCAATCAGTTTTAGACAATTCCTGAACTCAGGTCACATTTAAGGTATTTCATTTAGCAGTCCAGTCCTTCATGGACCTATCTTCCACCAGTTTCTCTCTTTCTGGAACAGCTTTACACTATCAGTCGCAACACAACTGAATGATGTGTAAAAAAGGAACAAACACACACATCTCCTTCTTTTCTTCAGTTTTAAATCTGCCCCAGATTATTTCTCATAATCCAAGAATTATCAGAAATACTGATTTAAGTTCCCTTTTTCATCTGCATCCTAACATATCCAAGGAAATGACTGAAATGTTTGATCATTTCCTTACCAGGAAGGAAAAAGTTCAAGTCCATTTCTACACATTTGCATTTCTTGCCTTATATTTCTCTACTGAAAACAGTTTTCTAGCATTCATTATCTTAGCTAATTTAAGAACCCTTCATTCCTAAGTAAGGCCACTCAAAACCTGCAAGCTCTGAATCTGAAACTGTTCTTGCTATAAAACTGATCCAAAACTGATGGTTTTTGGGTCACCCAATGTACCCATTTTTCACTGTTTGTTTTCCATGTCATTCCAGTCTGAAGAGATTTTGTTATAGCTTTACAGACTTGTAATACACAAATCACATTTAGATATATCCATATAGATTATCTTAACCTTCTAAATATTTCGAAATTTACGGATTATTAGGTGTTTTTTTTTATGGGCTTCAATTGGCACAACAAATTCCATGGCAAAAAAAAAGTTATTGTGAACATGACTGTTGATCCAGAATATTTCTACCCAATGAAACCCAACAGAATAAAGAATGAATTACAAATTCTTCCCCCCCCTTTTTTTTTTAATTTTTCTAAATTAAAAAAATCCTCCTGTGTCACAGGCTCCATGCTGGGTTGTTCTAGGTCGTGCTGCCCCTTCCCTCCGGGACAGACATAAACCTTTGCTTCGAAATAAACAAACAAAAAGTATTTCCCACAGGAATAATTTTATCACTCTCTACATAAGTCTCCCCCCTCCCTTTACATACCTGTATTACTCTTGAAAGACACTGACAGCAGACTGAAGGCTCTGACACACAAGAATTACATCTGCAGAGGACAGGAATTCAATCTTGTAACAGTTTTTTCTGACCGGAGAAAATTTTTGTAAACCCTCTCCTAACATGGAAAGCATTTTTCTCTTTCTAATCTGTTTCATCCTTTGGCAAAACGAGCCTCAAAATTTCAAAGGAGGATTGTGAATGTGCTGATTTTATTTCTAAGGAGAATGATACCTACTTGCTTTCTGACTGCCACAAAAAAAGGACCACAATTAAAACGTTCGCCATCCCTCTACTGAAAGGAAAGACCAGAGGAAATAGGCGTTTTCCTGAATACCTGCTAAGAATCAAATCAGAACTTGTTAGAAATTTTACAAAGAAAATGAGAGAAAAGTGAGTCTGAAAGGGAAACTGTATCAGATGGGAAACAGTGTTTTAGGCTGATGCATATTTCATCATAAGAGCATGTTGATTTTGGTCTATGTTGGTTATCTGAACTTCAAATCCTAGAACTGATCCAGTCCCACCGCAAGCAGAACGCCTCGGTTACAGCTAAGCAGAACTCCTGCCAGTGACGCTGAAAAATATTCCTGTTCTGTAACAAGAGATTCACCGCTAAATAAAACACATTTCTGAGTTTGTACCATTACTTCAAACATGTTTCACTAACTAAAAAAAAAAAAAAGTTGATAAATGGCCTTTTTTTTTTTTTTACTTAATGAAAGAAAAATGCTATTGAGCAATAAAGCAAACATGACATTAAAAATAACTCCATACAAGTATCAAAAGAGCATCTCCCTCAGTGAGGCTGAAAAAAAGAGCAACAAAATATGCACATTTTTCCTATACGTACTATAGATAGCATATCTAACCCCTTTTTCTTTTTATTATTTTCAACATATAATATTTCCACATTAAATATTTTTTAAAATAAAACAACAACTTTAAAGCAACCATGCACAACAGCTGATAGCCAGTTTTACAAGATGCTAAAACATTTCTCTTCCTGAGCAGAACCACTCTTCAAAGCATTTCTACTATTTCATCTTCACATTCAACAGTGCACTTCATGCTGAAGTCTGCCAAACAATACCTATTTGGCCATCTTTTACCATTTAAGGTGTAGTAGTACTTTGTTTAGATAACTCCATTACATAAAAATAATTTATCATTTATTTTGGCAGGGACCTACATACAGTTTACTGTTAGCCACAGTAAATGCAAATTTACTTTTGTGAAAGGAAAACTACAAATGTTTATTCCTGAAGCCTGTATTTTACACCTTTTAGAGCATAAGCAGATAAATTTTCAGTGTCACTGTTGCTGAGATTTCCTGCTATTTTTATTTTCTACTGACAGAATATTCAAAGCTGACAAATGTTGTAGAACAGACACAGTTATTAAAAGCTTCAATTTACAGCAAATAGTGACAGTTTGCTTTTGCTGCTCATAAACCAAAATCTAAGAGGTGTAAATAGAGGCAATGTGGCAACAAAACACTTAGATAGTTCTTTATATAATTCTACTAAGTAGTGTAACACACTTGTTTTCGCTTTGTGCGCCCCAAAATCATCAGGTTTATGGATCTTCAGAGACTCATAGAATGGTTTGGGTTGGGAGGGACCTTAAAGACCACGCATTGCCCAACCCGTGTGCATGCACGAAGGCTGAGGCAGCCCGAACGTGCCTGAGCTCACCTCACAGAGGATCTGTGGCAGACCTCTGGGTGGGCAGCATCCTCTGCCTGAAGGAGCTGTAGGTGTTGCATCTCCCTGCTAACAGAGTGCTGGCCCAAGGAAAGGTGATTTACTGAGTGACAGCAGGGAAATATCAAAGAGAAGGTAAGAGTGCAGGAGGCTCAGTTACAATAAATAATAAAAAAAAAACCCCTACCATTGATGATTTTGGGAAATAAAATAACATTTACAGTAGAAATACCACTGCCATTACTGTGTCCTGAAAAGAACAGCCCCTAGTTCAGCAGAGCTGAATGTGAAGTACTAGCTGCAGGAATACCTGCTTGGGAATTGCTGCTCTGGGTCTGCAGCGTGAGCTCTGGAACTACAGAGGGACAGAAACTAAAAGTGAGTGGTTGCCACCACATGGCTGAGGAAATGCTGTATGTGACATGGGAGAAGGAGCGCGCCTACTGCACTCAGTTCTGTCAGCCCTATTTCCAGGCAGTGTCCAGCTGCAAGGAAAATGTGAACCAGTCAGTGAAAGTCCAGAGGAGAACAACAGACAAAATGAATGGCTAGAGAAGTTCACTTATGAGGAAAGATAGACAAAGTTGGGAGGGATTATCTTGGAGAAAAAAAGTTGACCTGTTTGCAAGCATATTGCAACTCTGTGAAGAAGAGGAAGAGAAAAAAATCTGGTCTTTCAAGAGAATAACACAAAAAAATATTGGACTCACATTGTTATTTTATTTATCAAAATCATCAATGGTGGATTTTTTTTAATTGCAACTGAGCCTCCTGCACTCTTACCTTCTCTTCAACTCCCTCTCAATCACTACCACGCTGTCATGCCTACAGAAAAAAGTACCTGTCTACTCTTGTGACATACACAAGTTTAAAATTTGTCAGAGGAATACTTCCTTATCCGAACTATGACTGACTATGTCAGTTGACAAGTAGTACAGTAAGTAGAATTTGGAGAAAAAAAACAAACAGCGCCTGATATAAATACTGATGTAGCTCGTCCCTGTTACTCATACCACGTAATTGTTCATTCTCTTTTTCCTTCAGTCCCGGCTAGCTACTGCTCATATCACAACCTCAGGACCGAGCAGCGGGAGGAGATGTGCTTTAACCTTTTGTGCAGTAGGGAGAACTTCTGCCAAACAAGCAGCAGAGGAGGAAAGAGGATCTGACCTGCAGCAGTGTGAAGTGGGGCTGAAGAAGACTTTCAGGAAAACTCTGCTTCAGAGGTCTCCTACCAAAAGCTCTGATCTTGCTCACAGCAACACTAGCTGCTCTAGGAAAAACAGCCAATGCTTTAACTTTTCTTTATTCGGATTCAGGTCAAGAATAGGCTGAAGACTTGAAAACATCCTCAAGAATTCATGTTCATTCTGAAGAGTCCTTTTCCAAATGTGGATACACATTCTCTGATCTAGTAAAGTGCTAATACTAATGCCCTATGGGTGTAGGCATCTATAAGCGAATATATAGCTATTAACTAAATCATGTAACACCTCTGATGGGGTGCCCAGTGCAATAAGCATGGTAACGACAGAAGGAGACAGAGCTCTAAGGGGTTGAAAGCTTTAATGAAATAAACATAGGTTGGTTAACGTGAATAAAGTCTTGGGCAAATTAAGTTTTATTGCAAAGCCCTGAAAATAATAAATCCTTCCACGAGAAAACAGATTAATTTTGGAGCAAATAGGTTTTGAATCCTGATGTTGTTTAGTCCACAACAATCCTAGACCAAGCCATTCCCCGCTATCCAGACAGCAAAAGGCATAATTCACCTCTGATTACGTCACACCTCTCCGGTCCGTACCAGAAGCTACCAAAAGCAGCACCCTTTCTTCACTGCATTGTGCTCAAGTTTGTGTTAGTCTCTTCAGTTGCCCAAGTCCAACCTGACACACAAGGAGCACCCTTCCTTTCCTGCCAATGCCGTTTCATCTGCCTTACCGATGATGTTGGCTTCATAGTCCTATTTACCCACTTCCCACATAGTGAACTCCTGATGTTCTTCCACTGAGCCATGTACGGAAAAACCTCTCCTGACACTCTATGGAAAGCAATTACCCCCTTATACTTCACTATTTTCAATGGGTTTATCAAAAAGTAATCATGAAATTATAAAGCACTTGGGCAATGTTTATTCCCTTTGACATTGCTTCGTCTTTCAGACTCCTCCGTTCTCAAGATGAGGAACTGTCATATTTGAGCGTCATCCAGGATATTTTGGTAGCATCCAAATTCTAATAATCATAACAGCAATAAAAGCAATAATGCATTTCAGATGCTGTCCTTAGAAATGTCATGTTCCAAAGGGTTCAGCCAATTAATAGAAAAATCAGTGTTGCCAGTAATTGCTTTTAGAGTTGGTTGGTTCAGCCCCTTTGAATGTGATGGTTGTATTACCGCCCGCTGGGTGAACAACCATGATAGCAAGCTCATTTGCATGATTTTAGAACACACCAGCACAAACTGAGGTGATCTGCATGATTTGCAAGGCCTACAACATGATGTTTTTTTCAGTTCATGTGCCAACATTAAAAAAAAAAACCACACAGAACAAAACGCAAACCTCTCTTGCACCTCGCTATGAAAACACAGTATTAGGAAAAAAAACTCTAACAGAATCCTGTCTTTTTAGCTTTAACGTATTTTAAACTTCTTGCACCACCTAGTCAACAAAATTAGCAATCAGTAGAAATCCTAAGGCGAGATGGATGGTTTAGTTACTGTCAGTAACGTATTTCAGGGGTCTGTAACAAATAGCAGCATCAAATGAATAAATAATGTTCAAAGTCTAACAGCCGGCTTCCCTAACAGTGTGAAAATATGTAAATGTTACATCACTTACTCTTCAAACTGGCTCTCCTTTCGTTCCTCAGAGACTTTTCTGTCAGAATAACAAGCTAAAAACAAAATATGAATGACAAGTGCACATACTTAGCTGATTGAGAACATGGAGTTGAACAGTAACCATATTAATCTCGTCTCTCAAAGAGGCTGTGTGAATTCCAGGCAGAAATATTGATTTTGATCTAGTCTACTGCAGTGTAGATTGATAATCGGTGTTCAAAATCTATGCAGGAGTGCTTTCCTCCAAAATGGCAACCTTCAGCACTTCTGGTTCAATTAGGACACCTAGAATTCTGCACTGAAAAGCCATTAACGCTGTCAGAATTCTTCGCTACCTCTATGCATCCTAGACAAACATCTGACTTCCGAGCTTCCAGAATGTACATAATCATAGCCTAGAGAGATTAGAAAACTGTCAGTGTTATCAGTTACTTTACTCTTGATCCGGATTTTTTTTTTTTCAGCGAAACAAGTGTTCATCATACTTGAGTAAATCCTTTTAGTGCACTCCTGGCGTTCAGGTTTGCCTGACTGTAATACTGCAGACATCACCCCCTCCCCGTACATCCCCGGGGCAGCTCAACAAGGCCACACCATCCTCACTCACTGTCCCCTTCCATACACTGCACAGCTGCCAGCACACCACAAGATCCTGAGCTTGCTCCATATAATTCATCACTCCCTTTCCTGTACAAACCCTTCTCCCCTACGCTTCCTGCCACCTTACAAACCCCCTCCCCACACCCGTACTCCTCAAGTTGTGGTTTAGCACATCCAGGGGTAAGATGCACTGAGCTACCTGATATAAAGTGGCTAACTTTCACAAGAAATAGTGGTGCTCAGCTCCCGCCGCTGTTCATTTCTGCCTTATGGTGCCTCATCTGAAAAGGAATGCTTGATTCAGCTATGACAACTCTTTGCCACTGCCTCTGTGTATTAGCAGAACAATGCAATATTAACGTATAACCAACCCCATTTCCACATTGTTTGGCCCACAAGGAGTCAGGAAGATCAGTTCAAACAGAAAAAAGGCAGTACTTTACACCACAGATTGTGAACATCCAGAACTTGCTGGTGCAGGAGACCACGATGGCACACGGCCTCAGAAATTGCAAAGAAGAATGAGATGAATTCACGGACAACGGGTCCACAAACAGATGATAAAAGGAACAGCAAGGATGTGACTCTAGCACCCCTAATACAACAGCTCTGGGTGCTGGGAGTCTGGCATCTTCTCCCTGAACACTATCTCCTACCAGCTCTTGCAGGGAGGCTGCTGGGCTCGATGGGTCATGGGTTTAACACAGAAAGTCTTTTCTCGGGTCCTCAGGATATTTGTTGCCGAAACTAGGAGCAGAAGCAGTCAAAACCACAGGTAAGACCAGCCACAAATGAATGATGCTGTAAAGGTTTTATTCAGGAAAAAAAAGAGCTGTATTTGTCCTAAAAGGTCAAGAATCGTTATTATATCTAGCTATGAAAACCTTTCAGGCTACTAAAAAGAAAACTGAAACGTTTTGTTTAGAAGTTTCACTGTGAGAGGTTAGGGAAGCGGTTGCCTAAACTCCAATTAGTGCTGTACCCCGTGATTTTCACACACTAATTCACATAGGCTCATTTTAATTAAAGGAAAACCGCCAGGTCACTTTTGTTGGCATCATTAGGTGGAAGAAAAAAAAAACCAAACAAACACGAAAACCAACCACCCAACAAACCAACAGCAACAAAAGCCCCAGCAGGCACAAAAAGCTGTTTACCACTCTGTAATGCCATATATAACAATTACATTAAATTAGACTTCAGGAACAAGGCCTAAAGTTTGAACTAGTGTTATTCTTTACTGCCTCAAAGTTCCTGAGATTGTAATGGCAATAGCATTAAGCACTTCCCCTCGATGGAGCAGGTTAACAGGACAGCAAAGGTTATAATAAAATTGATTACAGGAGCTCATTGGCTGCTGTTTACAGAAGGACTGACCAAAGTTAGTTATTGGCCCAAATTGCTTATTATGTTAGTTAAAAAAAAATAAAAAATAAAAAAGCACAGGCTGAAAGTGTTTTTCAGGCTCTCCTGGTAAAATTGATGTCATGTTGTTCTGGGAGGGAAAAAGGCAGCGCGCTCTCCAAAGGAGAAAAGAAAGGTTAAATTTTCCAAAGGATCCATCTTTCATCCCCCAAACAATTGTACTGACAGTAAGCCTCGAGCCCACCACAACCCCACGGGCACTAGGAAGTGTCACTGCTGCGGAGACTTCACAAAGCAATTAATGCCACGGGCTGGGCTCACTCTCAGCCAAACCCATATTCGCCTCTCAGTAGCTTCCAGCCAACCTACCTCTTCTTGTGCTGGATTCCCAAAGAAAACCTCCTTTCAATTACAGATCTCCCAGAAAGCCCATAGTGCATCTTTTACCTGCTCTGCTTGCACAGATGAGCGAGGTTCATTGGACTGCATGAAGAGAAAACCCCTTTGCTATTTGTAGTGCAAATTCGTTTTGACACAGGCTTTGAGGCGCTCCTCTGCGTCCTGCCCAGTTACCTTGCTGGATGATCCGCTCCCAAATCAGCACATTTTGACATTAGCTGTTACTGGGCTCTAAGGTTTTGCAATCCAGTGACCTCAGGTAATTCTCTAGCCCATTTGCTCTTGCATAACTTCTAATAAACACCATCAGGGAATTTATTTCTATTATCACACAATTTCAGAGAAGTGCACATGGACCTACAGACCACTACAATACAGTACTCCTAGGCTCACAAGAAGCACATGGGTAATTTGTTGAGTAGTTTTTTTGCCCTAGAAAACATGAAGTTCAGTAGGACGTGCTTGCACCACTCTCCTAACTGACCTGAACCACAGTATCACACTTTCCACAGAGAAATAAACACTCCCTTTATGTTGAAAATACAGGGAAGACGGTTCCCAAAACCTGGCACAATGATCACAAACATTTAAGCAGAAGAATTAAGTGGACAATAATCACTATGGAGAGATATTTTACTCAGTTTATGGAAGGGTAAAGCTCAGACAGAGGGTAGGTAGATAGGCTGTCTAAAAATAATTCCTTAGTTTTCTCCTTAGGGATATTTAGACTTGGCCAGCAGATCCAGCAAGAAACCTCCCCAGACAGTTAAGGCAAAACACATACATTTGCATGTTCTCCCTTCTTCCTTGTTTCTTGTTTTTACCCTTTTATTTGCAGTATTAGGCCTATGTAGAAGGTCTTAATCTTGCAATAGGATTTCCTGCACCACGTGGAGTGCAAGCATTTTTCTTTGCAAAATCCTTCACAAAACTGATACTGCGCTTCTTCGGGAGCAGGAAATGCCCAGCTAGCACTGCCTTGCGTATAGCACTCGCTGCACCCAAGGATTTCATGGGCAAATCGGGACCACGGAGCAGCAGTCACAAGGAGCGTTTCTACAGATTTGTCAGGGTTAGCCTTGGAACTAGCACGTGTTTCTCTCTTAAACTGTTTTCTGTTCCATTATAAATGGGAATCCGCATGTACTCCAGTAAGATGTGAAATAACGATGTATAAAAAGGGACTGTTCCTTTATTCCCTACCAAGATGTATTTAATCAAGTGGAAAGTGTCCATCCAACGGTTTGCATAAAATTTCATTACCCTCTAATGATGCTGCATTACCATGCAAATGGCACCACTGCCCATTTCAACGGTATTCACCATAAAGCAAAACATTCCCGCTCCAGTATCGGCCTCCTTCAATTTTACATGAGCCCCAACCAACATGTAACTGTTCTTTCCTAATGTGGAAATGTCCAAAGTTTTGTTTGTTTGGTTTTTTTTCCTTCATAAAACAAATCTTTTCCTTATGCTGCGCCGCCAAATTACTTTAAAAAAAATATGTATGTATGGTAAAAAAAGATATACAAGATGTATTGTGTTGTTTTTTTTTTCTCCTGGATATTGGTACAGGCAGACTTTTTTGTTTTGAATTCCACTATAAATGAAGATGTACCTATGTACATAAACTAACCAGGAGATTTACAGAACAGCCATCAGATAACCGACTATCTTATAATTACAATAACCACACGTCATGCTGGTGGAAAGCCTTCCCCTTCTGCAACTTTTTTTCAGTAGAAGTCTTGTTACCCTGAAAAATTAAGGAGAAACAGCTGTGAGGTACCACACCCCACTATTTAAATTATTGATTTTATAACTTTGCTAGGACATTTATGTGGACGCTTATGGAATTGCAGAAATAATATGTTTTGCCA
Source organism: Anser brachyrhynchus (assembly GCF_964034855.1). Lineage (NCBI taxonomy): Eukaryota > Metazoa > Chordata > Aves > Anseriformes > Anatidae > Anser > Anser brachyrhynchus. The sequence goes on along the minus strand of NC_137695.1, from coordinate 22,479,986 downwards.
TCCTATGAAATCTTTAGAAGAAGCAATTTATAGCTTTAAGTTGTAAAAATGATAAGCACAAAAACTTTAATTCAGTGCATATGCTTTTTAAAAAAGTATATGTCTTTTTGTCTTTTTCCTCTACATAAACTTTTTTTTTCCTTTTTAAATGGAACAATTACACGCAGAAAATATGTATTGCTACTAAACACTTTGAAAGTATGCTTAAATGGAAACCATAAATACGTGTTTTTAAGAGATGCTGATAGGGGTTTTGGAAAATGCCCCATGGATCATTCTAAAATTTAGACAAATTTCCATTATAATGCCATGATAAAATGGTTAAGATAATGTATTGAAGCAGGACATAAGAATGGAGCAGCTCATCTAGGCAGCAACCAGTTATGAATAATTTTAATAAATATGCAAAGACTACATTCTGCCACATAAAATAGCTAGTCAGTTGTAAACCTGCAATACATTTTTAGGCTATAATGTGTATATCTAGAATTAAATAATTAATTATGATCCCCATGAATATAATAAGTTGGATTCTGCAATATCTGCATTTTTCATCAGTTCTTTCCATGATTCATTTTGATCATCTCACTATTTTAACTATGGATATTATTTTTTACAGATTTACTTTAACACCTTTTTTTTTTTATACCAACAAAATTCTACATGCCTACAATGCAATGCCTGTTGTTTTCTAAATCTTTCTTCCTAGAAGAGGCTAAAATGGAACTGAGATAATGGATGCATCTACTGAACAACACATACATTATTTCCTCTCTAAACTTAATACATACAGGAATGTGGGCAAATATTTATGAATAGTTGTGTGTGCACAGACACATACAACACCAATATATAAACTCACAAGTTGTTAGAAGTCCAATTCTCTTTCTAGGAGAATCATAGGGGGTGTTCTGGCTTATCTGACTCAAGACTCCTTACCTCTCTGATACGTATAGGCATTAGTGTTCACGCGTATATCCCCATCCAAACACACCTCCAATGCACTAACACTTGAGTGAAAGTGGCCTTTCTGATTCCAAACTCCACTGCCTGTGAAATGTGTTTGTAGAACGGAAGATTTCTTGTGAAATACGTCCTAGTATTATCTAGTGCCCCAAATTAATCCTTTACATGGAAAGAGAAATGACTAACCTTCACTTTTGTTAGGACGGTCTCATTTTCTTGCATATCAGTCTTGAAATGTTTTTCAGTGGAGAAATAATGAAAGCAACTCACACTACTTACTTTGTGAATATATATAAACCTGGCTCTAGTAAACAGTTTCAGAGGATTAAAACTAAACATTACACATAATTAAACAATGAAAGAAACTTTATGAATAATTTTCTAAATTAGTGGATACAAGAGTTGCCAAGTAGAGGAAATATTAAATTTTAATTATCATTCATGACACCATACAGTATGAAGCATTTATTTGTCCACAAGTAAAGATTACGTGGGGAAAAAAAAATCATGTAATGCTATACTTACAAACTGACACTGCCAGAATAAGGAGCAAGAATCAGTACTGCCATAATCCAAAGAGAGTCCATACGCTGGCATGTGAAAGGAAGATGTTTATCTTTGAAAACTCAAATGTCAGGTATTTTTGAGTGCTCAGGTTATTATATCAACCAGTCTAATAAAATGCATCTGTGGGTTTCAGCTTGGCCCATAAGACCCTTTAGATGCAAATTTTCCTCCATAAACAAAATGCAACGTGCAGATTACTGCAAGTGTCAGGCACTTGTTTGCCACCTCCAAAGATAAAAATCACTCGGAACTGGGACACTTATCAGCCAGGTTTTGGTCATAGGTACTGCTGTATCTCTAGAACAACCTAGGCTGGAGTATGTCATCATATGAACAGGACTGTATTTAAGAGGAAGGCAGCATAAAACAACTTTTCCAGAAGAAATCAAAACTTCTAACTTTGGCGTGTGTCTACAGAGTAGTCTCAAAACAGAATCAAAGAATAAACACATTAATCAAAATCTGAACTGTGATGTGGCAGAAATGCCAGACTGAATTTCCAAGAATTTCACCTGACTTGAGAAATCAATTTGTACTTTTACTTTGGGAACTGAAACAAAATAATTGAAGCCTCACAACAAATAAAGGATGTCGATATTGCTAATAAAAAAAATCCAAAAGGGCTTAGTGGAGAAATTTGTAGACAATACAGACAACATTCTATTACTATTTACATAAACTGCGAAGCAAGCAACCCACGGCAATCATTTCCAGCCATAAGTCACTTGAATTGGAATCAGGTTGTGAAATAAACTTTAAGAGTTACAAGACAAGAGTGTCTCTGTAAGCCATTCATTCCATAGGCAGTCCTATTTTCAGTTATACTTTGGACTACAAACACAGAAAAAGACAAATCTGAAGTTAAATCTCCTGTAAAAGCACACACTGGGTGGAAGAGGGAACAACGAGATTTCTTTTGTGCATTACTCATAGTTCTGAATTGCTCAGTAGCCCTACACAAACATTCTCTCTGGTTATTAACACAGAATAAATTCAATCTCCCTTCGGTTATTTTTTTAATTTAGTCAAAAATATGTTGAAAGCTAGCTGCAAGAACTCTACTAATGAGACCTGCCTATTTTCAACATCAGTAGATTCATGCGAAACGCACCCAGTGTCAGGGCTTTTCCCTCCCGTATTTGCAGCACACAGACAAACCCAGACTTCCCACTAGTTTGCCAACGCGGTTCTTAACACTACTCATGCTCTTCTCAGGAGGTTTGCTTCATTTGGTGCATAAAGTGAAAAATGCACACACAGAGCCAGGTTCTCCTCCTTCAACTCTGAGTTACCCCAGCTGGGGCTACCTCTTCCCACCAGCGCAGACACTCAGGTGCTAAGACAGTTCAAGGAGGTGATTCAGACTAAAACTATTCTTGCCCCACCCCCCCCCAAAAAAAGTGATTCATTTCCAGCCATTTTGGCTCCCCAAAGCTCATTGCGAGATGGTTACATGAGAACCAGCACTGGCCTGAGCACACCAGTAGGAGCTCACAGATAGGGATGGATACTCCAGGCTGGCATCACTCCTCTACTTCAGCAGCCTACTGTCTGTGGAGTGGTGGCCAAGGGTCCTCTCTGGGCCTCCAGACCATGATTCAGTATGTTGATGAACCGTTTTGACTGTCAAGGTGCCCTCTTGACTACAGGGACAACCTCTGGTGACTACTGAGTCCTTCTGAGATGAAGTCAGGCCCCCATTGAACAGTTCCATTTTCTATTTTCATCATTCTCCAGAATATTTGCCCTCCTCTGAAGGCCAGACTACCAGCTTACAGGCAGATTTTTCCACCAACACGTTCACACCGGGGAGCCACAGCGGTGGCATGGGGAAGGGGGGGGCAGCCACCTACGCCCTGTGGTGTCACCAGCTGGTTCCACCACATCCTGGGGGCTCAGACCCTTCGTTGTCCAGCAGGCCAGCCGGGCTGGGGACACCCATTGCTCACGCAGAGGCACGGACTGGCGAGGGAACAAGAGTCATGTAAATTTAAACTTTGCAAGAGTGGTTTGGTAAAATGAGCATTTGCCATTAAATAAAAAGGTGGATTTGGGAAGTTTTCAACTCCGGTGTCACTTGGCACCAGTAACATCCACACCAAGCACAACTGGGAAATTCTTACCTCTCAAAATACCAAGCAAAAAATGTGTAGTATTTGCAGAAAGCAGAAAAAGGACAGTATCAAACACAGCACTACAGGTTGAGTTGGAACAAACCCAACTCCTTATACGACTGGATCCAAGAGCAAAACATACACAGGACAAGTCGATACTGCTCTCAACCATCTTCCATCCTATCCTACTGCTGAAGAGCAGACTTTCAATTGCAACTAACTCTAGAAGCTTTAGAGTTTAATTACAGTTCTATATTACATTTTATGAAAAAGTCTCATACTTCATCGGAATGGAGCAAACATGAAATATACGTATCTAGACATGAAAAATTAAAGGAAGAAAGGTCTAGCACAAAGGGAAGCAATTTTGTCACTGTGATGATTATTTTAATGGAAGTATAAATACTCCCTTTGACCTGAACAGTAAATGCAATACACAAATGTCAAAAACATGGAGTCTTGAATGATCTTTTACATACTACTTTGTTCACCCTATTAAGATGCTAGTTGTTTCTTTGATTTATCTGGTCATAAATTTTTGATGACTAGTGAGTCTCATAAAAATTGCTCTGGTGCTGACTCCATTGATTAATAAGCCAAAAGAATCAAAACTGTCAGAAATTCATGTACAAGAGTAAGTTACTGCCAAACATACATTAGATATTCCATAAAATATAGAATAAAAAAGGTTGATTTGGTAATTTTATCTTGCATCAATTTGCTTGATATAATTTATATTCAGGATCATCCCTGTCAATCCTTGCATACCTTGCCTTTTTTTTAAAGTCAACATTGGAGTAAATCTAATGTTGGGACAGCCAGGAAATGAACAGCAGACAGAATATCAAATGCAATAATCAACATTCAGAACTTAACTTGGAAATTATAACCAGTTGAAAGGTGACCAGAAACTGTCTACAATCAATTTCAGCTTCGGTAATTAAAACTCACTTGTATTTTGGGAGCCAAAACTGGCATGCGCAGCCATGCCTAAATCACATTCTTCCAAACCTGCAGTATCTCCCTGCAGTACTTCTTGAAGCCCTTGCACATAGCAGGATCTTGCAATGCACCTGATGTCTTTGAAGAGCCCTAGGCTCTGTGGCCTTCCCTGAGTAACTCCCAAATATATGTTTAACGTAATAGTTTATTACAAGACATATGATAGGATTGAAAAACCAATCTGATAATAAATTCGTAAGTGAACTATGTGGATAATAAAAAGGATTCAGGGAATCTCTGTTCCTCATTCAGTATAACAAACGCTGATCTTTACATCTAGCATTGGAATCAGCTTCTTAAAACATCTGGCAAAACTGTGAAGGCTAATATTCTTGCATTTATTATTATTGCTTAGATGAAGCTGGAGCAATTGAAATGGTCAGTATCAGAAGTAATTCAATTTACTGTTTATGCTCCTGCATACTTCACACAACAATTTTTTTTGGGCCAAATTCCCCAACCAAGCATAATACTGAGTTGGACTGAGAAATCCTGTGTCATATATGGTAGAAACGTCCAATTTTCAGGCTACACTTTTCAAGAAAATGTTCATTTTAATAACAAGAATTTCAAGTTAAATCTCATCATAGCCGCTTTCAAACCTGTGCCTCAGGTATAAAGGGCTGTAGAAGTGCATATAAACTGGATGGCAGTAATACCTGCTAAAATAAAAACACGGCTTTTAAGAAGTTTTATCAGAGAAGCATCACTAAACTAAGTCAAAACCATTTCCACTTAAGCCTTCCGTTGGATAAACAGTTGATAAAGGCAATCATAAAGCTAGGGACACTTCTCTATCTAACCAATAGCCTTCAACAGGAGAGTAAAAAAAAATGCTAAAGATCACACAAAAAACTCAAATAATGTGAGACTGAAATAAGAAACTGGAGTTCAATAAAAGCCAGCATGCAATAAACCAGATATGACTGCATAGAGAATAGAAATTGCAGACAGTTCTGCTTGATTATAAAAGCGCCACTTTTAAATTTATCTTTCAAATAAAACCAGCAACTGTGTGCAGTAACTCTTCTTGTTTGGTTGTAAAGAACCAAACTGAAGAAGAAAACAAGAAAGCGAGTCAATTGAGCTGCGATGATTACAAAGGGTTAAGCAGCTTACCACCACTTACTGTTAGCTACACGTTACCAGAAATCCTTTACTGCCACCAATGTGTTTTCCACATTAGTTCTCAATTAGCATTGTGTTGTCTGCTATTTCCTATTTATTCTTCTCCCTGCTGAGGTCTTGAGGATTTTCTTTAAAACTTTCCATCATTTTTGTTACCTACCGTGAAGACCAATTTGTGTTCTCACCAACATCCTCACAGAAGAGATCAGGTAAGGCACCTTCAGAAAACATCAGTCCAGTTGCCTAATTGCATACATTTTGGACATGCTGCCTTGGCTTGGCAACAAGACCGCCCAGCCAGGCTGCAGGGCAGGTTGAGAAAAGCCCTGGGACTCCCTGGGGATGAGGAGCAGGACTCTCCACGCGCACAGCAGCTACAGCAGTGGAGCACATCCGACGCTGGATATGAAGCCTTAAAATTATGGTAAAGTCTAAAATCGGGCAATAGACCGGTATTTAGACACCTACCTGGACAAGCTGCTCTAAGGAACCTGCTTTGGCAGGGGGGTTGGACCCGGTGAGCTCTGGAGGTCCCTTCCAACCCCTACAGTTCTGTTATCTCTATGTACTAGGCAAAACATCTTTAAAGCCACGGTGGTTCACACAGTAACATACACCAACACGCTGATTTAAAACACAAAAGGTATGTTTCAAAAGGCATCCTGACACAATCAGAGGAGGAGAGAAAAATAAACCTGCTACTTTCTGTGGCAGCTTACCCTTATTAGGAGCTGATTAGCACCTTTTCCCAACACTGTACCTAGCCTTCTCCTCTCATGCTGACTTGTGCTCTCAAATCACTTGAGGTGTGTCTGCACCTACTCATTTTAACACCCCTTTAAAACTACCAGCACCAGACCTGAACTCAGTCGAAGTGTAAAGAAGTGAGTTCCCCTTCCTGTATTTATTACACCGAGGCTTCTCCCAGGCTTTTTGGATACGGCATTGAAGCTGACAGTGCACTTCGGTTAGATTATGTCTCAGACATTTTTCAGAGCCACTTGCTTTCTGGAAAGCAGCATTCGCTCCTTTTTATCTCCTCCCATAACCATAACCACAAAGCGTGGTATATCCTGCGTGCCTTACTCACAGATGCGCAGCTCTGCTCTGAGCTGCTTTCAGACACGCTGCACGCGGACACGGTGTCTTAAGCAATCCAGGACAGCCGTATTTTCACTGCCTTCACACCAGCTTCTGGGGCGTCCACAATTTTAGTCAGTAATGACTGCGTGTATTTGCTTCTAAATAACTGGGGAAAACGTTGAAGGGTTTTAGGTCAGATCTCTGTGGAGCTCACCAGCGGCGCCCTTGTTAGTAATTACCTCCCAAAACCTATCAGACAGTTGTTAATTCTTTTTAGCGTTTGCTTTATTGATATTATACAGTGCTAATTTTCTAATGATAACGTTCAGCCTTACAAGCTCAATCCTCCACAAAACTCTCCTGCAGTTAAAGATTTGCCTCAACTAACCAAATTTATAATCTCTCTTTAGGACAGTTTTTAAAATCACATTAATGCCTTAGTTGTATTAATTACACTCATATTACGGTCATATTCTTTAAGTCTTGGAATCCCATGTCTCCTCTTCACTAACCCAGAACTTTAGTCAGACTAAACTAGTTTGTAGTAAGTGCGTTCAGTTTATTTGCCTTCCTTGTTGTTGGAATGATGCTAGCACTGCTGCCGCTTTTTGGCATTTTCCTGACATCACAATTCAATTAAAAATGAACTTCGGTGAGTCCAGGCTCTTTCACTCAACTCTCCTTAACCTCCTGAGTGCACGTCCCCAGCCCTGGAGGTTCAAAACCATTTCTCAACAAAATGCTGATCAGGCTTCTACCTCGTGGACTGAAAAATATTTCATCTTCCCTAAAAGACACAAACACCATCCTGCTTCCACTGAACACAGAACAGAAGCATAACAGAACGTCATTTTCTTTCCTTCATCATTATTAATGATTTGAATACCATAGTTTAGAAAAGGACACCTTTCATTTCAGAGAGCCATAACCAGTCTCTCCCACGACTAAGAGCCTAACAAGGTAGATCCCAGTCTGGGTCAGCCCTTTTTCCCACCACACATATTTCATTCAGTCCCACCTGTGCTTTTTTCCTGCTCAGGATGCCATTTGCCTGCAGTTGCACATCTTAATCTTTGTTTGCTTAAACTGCAATCTGTCCTCTAGGCTAGGCCCTTAATTCTGTTTCTTACCAATTTCTTTGAGACATCCCTACCTGTTCCTCATTTTGGATTTTACTGTAATTACCAGGGCTTTGTAACTCAACTACTGATCTTGCCTTGCTGCATGATTTTACATAACTTTGTCTTGTTTCCCTGCTCGAGCCTTGTATCCTACTGTGATTCTTTCCCCACCTTTGGTTTCATCAAATCCTCAGCTTTTGTGCTTTCCTCAGTTCTTCATTCCAATTCTGCTTCTAACCCAGCTCTAGACATCAGCACCAATGACTTAAACCCTGGGTTATCATTGCTGACATGGTAAATGGATTACTGCATAATATTCTAAACTTTATATGAAAGTTCACATCTAAGGGAATGGTAATATCAGTAGTTAGGTCAGCATTTATATGTGTAGTATCTATATCTGTCAGATACATCAGCAATAGCTTCATTTTTATTACATATCCATCTTAGCAATATATAAACACAAATATATACAGATACTGTTTTTTTTGTTTATCTTTCAACATGGGTTCCAGTTTGCGTTGGGGAAGAGTTACAGATTTGCATGTAAATGTTGTCCAAAGATGTCAGGACTCTGAGTCATCTACTGTCTCTGTTGGAAATAATGTACTAATATATTTATCAATTTTTAAAATACAGCCAATAAATACAACATTTGGGTGGAATACAAATCAGTATTTTCATATAAAATATACAGTACCATGCCTTAGATAAAACAAAACCAAATGTAAATTATGTTTTTGTACTTCTCCACATCAAACTGATAAAAGATTTTTACTGGTTAATTGCAAATTTTTACTGATACATGACTGAAATGTCTAAATTAGGATTATAAACTCCTGTTTATTTCTTAGCTATTCCAGATCTTGCTTCTTGCCTTCCCTGGAATCAAGTTTTATGTTCAATGACCTCATCTGTGCAGGAGATGGGGCATCTCAGAGAACCGCACCTATGGTAAATCACTAAGGTCACCTTGTTCCCACCATCATTACCTAGTCATTGAAATACCCCTAAACCACAGGAGATCACAGCCACCACTGGCACAGATGGCACATCCATGTCAGTAACCAAATGATAAAGACGCCAGGCTAAAAAGTCACTGAAATATGGAAGCGAGCTCCAGCAATGGACTACTGGATATATGAAACCATCTTATTTTTTGCACAGGGTGCAGGATAACCACAGTGTAAAAGCGAGAAGGGGAAAGAAGTACTTCCTAAAGGTTCATGTTAGGAGCACACGCACAAGAACAATCTCTGTAGGAACAACGACAATGCCTGTTCTAGAATGCGAAGTACTGGAAGAAAATTTCTATTCCCCAAACTACCAAAGACTACAAGAGTTATTTCTGAATAGTATTTGTATTCTAGTGCATTCCTTTGAGTATCTTACCAGTCTCCTCTAGTTGTTAAAAATAAATGCAAAAATACTCCTCATTACTATAACCCATAAAAAGAATCCCTTTTTTCCTGACCTGTGCCTGCTGACCTGGAAGCAGCGGGGATTTGCCACACAGTGGTGGGGTTCCAGCAGGATAGTTCATCCTAAAGAAGAAAGATGGAGAGGAGACTGTCTCTAGGGAGAGGACTGAATCAAGGGTGGATTCTCCCAGACTGTCACTGATGTTAAAATGAGGTTTTCACTTGCAGTGCTTAGCACAGGGAAACCTATGCTTCAGTGTTGCCAAGAGATATATGCTCAGCATAGCATTCATCAAACTATTTCCACTGGTAAGAGTGTGTCAGGCTTGAAAATGGCTTGCTCCTCTACCACCTTTTCTGATGGAAATGTGAAAACCGCAGCCTACTTCCTTTTGCAGAACATCTTGTTGAGATTCTCGACTCCAGGCTGACTGCCTCCTGGGGAAAGCAGCTTTCTAGAAACTTAACTAATGGTCACTGCTCTATCATAATTCTGCCTCGCTGAAATAAGGAGGTCAAACGAGGAGAATCATTAAAGAAAGTGTTAAAAGTTGAGTGTCAGGTGCAACAGCAGCTTAACAGTGCAGAAAGTCTGAATGCCATTCTAAGTAATCAGCATTTAGCAAATCGTTTTGTTTCAGCTGAGATTATGCCATCAGGTGATGATGACTGCTACAGACTGCTGTGACAAAAGCAAAATCACTACCCTTTCTGTTACAAGAACAAACAGGCAAAGAGCAACTTTCACATGAAGATTGATCAAGAGCACATGATTGATTAATGCCTGAAACATACCCAAAGGGCAGTTTTCTGAATTAACTTTGAATCTGTGAATGCCAGCAACCAAACCCACCCCCAGGTACCAATTGCACATCTGAGCTTTACCTCACCTTAATCAAATCACTAATTATCTTACACCAAACCTGACGAGCATCACAGGATTTCAGTTCTTGACAGGAGTTTAATTCACTGGTTTCTTTCAAACATTTATGTCTGTCTGCACTTGTCTAAGTCCATTATAGCCACTAAATCATACAATCCATCATCTCTTTGTTGGTATCCTAAACAGAGAAGATCCTCTGAAAATATGCTTGTAACAAAAAGGTCACTTTGAAAGTTGAACACACACATGAATAAGAAATAAAACATTTAGTTAAGCTCTCAGAGGAGATGAGGTTGCCATTACCCTTTACTATCTGAACAAGTCTTTCAGCTGCTTTTCAATCCCACCATGATGCCACATGGGGAGTTTAATGACACCTCCTGAGCATATACAGGATCAAGGCCAAAATTCAGCTTACTACCTTAACTTTCAAAAAGCCAGTGTGGCAGTCAGAGACTAAGAATCATTACATTCTTGGCAAACTGACCTGTTTCCAAATGATGCTGTCACAGGATGATGTGTACAGTGGGCGTCTTCTAGCCAACAAAAGCCAGCGAAGTGCCATACGCTGCTGAGTTCCCTGTTGAGAATTAAGAGCCCCACCACACAGATTTTCTGACACAGTATATGGCCCAGCTTCTTGTCAGCACACGTCTTCCTTGGAAAATGGGGGGTTGAGAAATCACCTGGCGTCATTTCTCATCAAAGGTAATGAAATTAAAGGAAAGAGCCTACCAAGTAGGAGCAGCTGATCTGAGTGGCCTACGGACTGACACCCTTCTGAAGTCAAGTACTACTCCCATTTGGTACTTGGAGCTGAACTACCATGTAAAACAGGAGTGTGAAAATGTACAGGTATGTGAGACAATGACATTTTCTTTAGATATATTCATCCCTCATAGGTGTCATCTCTACTTACCAATTAATCACTAGGGCAGGAATATCCTAAACTGAGGCTAAAAATGGGGTGACATTTTTCACTGAATATGCTTGAAAGGGCCAGGGTATTTCACTGGAGAAAGAAGAGTTTTTTGATCTATTTGGTAGTTGCTTCGCAAATGCAGCCTCATAGAAACTGAATGGAAAACTCTGATGGTGATCGTAGCACTGTCACGGCTTGTGCCAGCTATCAGAAGAAACCTCAAGGTTTAGTAACGTGACTGCAAACGAGCAAATTGCCAATACTTAGTGAGTTACTACTTTCTGGCTGAGATAACAGCAACTGAGTAAATACGATGATCTAGCCATTGAAAACACAAAATAAAACATATTAATGTAAACCACTTAGTGAAATGTAACTCACTAAGGCCCTGAAACTTGGCATTCATGATTGGGTGAGCACACCCTCTCTGTCTTAGCCAGTATAGACAATGTTATACTTGTAAACAAAGTAAAATCAATATTTCCAATCAGCTAGCAAAAGCATTGGGCATAGCGAGAGAATTACAATCTCTGGAGCTCAAAATTCATCTACAATATAGATGCACAGTCCCTAGTTTATGAAAGTCCACATCTGCCTGTACCTCAAAGTAAACTTCCTGATCTGAGATGACAATACTGATTGTAAGCTACTAGTATGTATGAACTGTTCCCTTTTCTCAGTATTGCAAGTGAGGTTACCCAACCTCAGAAGTCTATCCAATCACCCAGTTAACTATATTGCTTTGTCTCAGATTAAAAGTTAAGCCTGGGTCTATCAAATATAAGTTAATTTTAATGTGTTTTTTTTTTTTTTTGGGGGGGGGGGGGGGGGCGGGGAGGGACACTGAAGGATCCAAAGAAATCTAATTGTTCTAATGTGCTAAAAGTAGATATCTACAGATAAAATTACTACATTCACGTTTCAGTTTAGTGATTTGCTTAATGAGAAAAAAAAGATCCAATACCTGGACAATCTCTGGAAGAAAAAATGAAGCTGAAGATGTATAGTTGTTAAAGGGAAAAGATCAAATTTTCAGCACACAAAAGGAGTTTTCATTTCTTTTATGTTCACAGCTTATTTGCTTTTGTGCACAATAACACTACAAGACCTGTTAACCAGATTATGCCATTCCTTACAAGTTTTAAGATCTAAAATTGGCTTTCCACAAATTGAAAGATGTCTGTAGCAGGTGGCATGCAAGTAATTCTCAGATCACATATTTAAAGGAAACTGGAGATAAAAAGGACAGTCTTTTTCACTGGGAAAGTCTACAAACTCTCTACAGCATACATGAGACAAGCACAATGAACAACCAAAACAAGTTGCTACTGGGATTCTAACAAAATTACACTGCTATTTTAAATTTATGATTTAAATGTAATATGGTTATATGCTGGAAACAAGAATAAAACACCTTTATCTTCTCTGCACATATTTTTTTCATCACTGATGTTTTACACTATGACATTTTAACTGAATAAGCTGCTAAGATCAAAGGTGAATTCTGAATGACCCATGCAATTTTTTCCCCCTATTAATAGCTAAAGTCTGAGTTTGCTTGCACTGTCAACTAGAAAGGCTTCAAATATTTCCTCTGGTCAAAATCAAAATCAACCCATTAGGCAACAAGACACCATCACACCTCAGCAAAGAACAAGACAGCAAACATAATGTGGTATATTTAAAACAAAGAGCAACAGTTGAGGCAAGTGATGAATTACAGAATCTTTTATCTTAATTTTGGGTGCACAAGGAAAGTCGACGGAGCGGTTTATTACTCTACTGCTACAAAATCATTATTTATTATCATTTTTTTATTATAGATAGATACAAAGAGCTCCCCCAAAAAATCTTAGCATGGGTCAAATTCTTAAAATTTCAGTCCTTGAAACTTTGCTGTCCTCATGATACCCAGTGTTGTCCATATGAGACCTGCATGAGGCACCCTAATTTACACTGCTTAAGCAGGAACATAAAATTGGCCATAAGAAATTACAAAACGTTATCAAGAAACCTAGATGCAGCTGCACAGTGGACTGTGGAGATAGGTCTAAGGAGACAGCTGCTTCCCTCCACCATGTCTGCAGAAGAGAATACTGCTGGAAGAGAGGTATTACAACCTACTTATATCTTTGAAAAAATGTATCTTGAGAACTGTGTATTACTGGGCAAAGATCAGGATACTTCTGAGGCACACAATTTTTGTAACCACACTCCGATCTGTGACCCTTTTCACTTAAATTTTGTAAATGAAGAACAGCGTGCAAAAGTCACTGCTGGATCATTTACAGTTTCACACAGAAATTCACATCTCAGTTACTTAATTGGAATCCCAAAACCTTCATCTACGAATGCTCTCTGTTGGTAATTGACAGATATTGTATAAGAAATGGTCAGAAATGCTTCTAAATTACTAAAGTATAAATTTAAGCAATGGGGAAATGCAAAAACTAAGTTTCTGACCTAGGGGTACCATCTGTTGTACTACCTGCTGATTCTAGAAAGACAGCATCAAGGTAGTCTGCAGACACAAAAATAACTTCCCGTGTGAAGTTTTACTGGGACTGGTAATGTGGATAGTTTTAGTGTGAGGAAATATTTCAATTCAGTGAATGATTAATGATTAAACACATTATTACCCAAACAAATACTTAGCATTTGTGCACAGAATTCTGAATTAAAATGGACAAGTCCAGCATGAGGTCTATTTTATCCAATTACACTGTTGAAGAAAGCAGCAGTACCTTTATTTGAATTGCCAGAGTTATGGACTTATGTAAACCAGCCCAGACCAAAAAGGTTTGAATTCTGGACAGTTCTTTCAACACTTAAGAAACTTACAGCCAAAACCATCAACAAATACTTATTTAAGTCTATAAAACCATACTGCACATACTTAAAATTAGTACTTTTCAAAGGCTTTTAATTCTTGCTCTTCTACATCGCTCATGCTATCTAAAAGCTCTTAGAAAGGAACCACAAATGCAGGACGATATTGAACATCCTTATGCCTTTCTAACTTATCTGAATCACATTCATTTACCTTCTTGTTAAGTAAAACTCCTAAATAAAAATGTACAGGTTTGCCTGTTTGCCCCGAATCCCAAGACAGTGCATGGATTATGAAAGAAGGGTGTAACTATAACACTGTGCTAAACACATCCCAGGGAAAAAAAAAAAAACACACCACCTACAGCACGTAACAGTGTCATGTAATACTTACTATTTGTATGTTTCTGAACGAATGTATTCAAAAACATGAGACACTCCCAGCTGGAACTGGTCGGCTATCGGGGTCACCCAAGGATTGTTCTCTGCTTTGAAGACTTGCTTTTGACCAGTCAAATCCAAATTACCTGAAAGGGATTTAAAAAATGGCATATGAAAAAATATGAAATTAAAAATAATAAAGAAATACCTTGCTGTGAATAAAAACCTTTCATTCATTTCAGAGATTACAAAGCAAATGTTTCAGGTTTAACAGAGAGGAAAAAGGAGACATGATAGTTCCAACCATGATGGATGCTGCTGCTATTCATTTCAGTGGTACTACATATTGCAAAGCAGGCTTGAACTCAACCCACTGTTTATAATTTTTATTCATTGAATTAGCTTTGTTTTGGAAAAATTTGCCACCCAAAAACCACAACAGTACTCTACTGAAACTCTTCATGACTATGGATACAAGAGGCTAAATTCCAGAAAGGTCTAGGCATTGAAATCATTTGTTCTTTAAATTAAAATAGGAAATCTCTACCACCATTTCAGGCTTTTTTATGTGAATTTTGTGATGAAGGGAGCCCCAGCAATCCCCCCAGAAATCCAAAGCCACAACTACAAAAATAAAAAATCTTCGTATAGATAACCATGGGAAACAAAACATAGAAATACTAGGTTTTGAAGCCTGACCAAGCCAAGCTGTCAGGGAATTCTAAAATCAACCTGATGTGCTAATTTTTCAAAATGAAAGGCACCTGTGTAAGTGGCATGAGCACACGCATTTGCTACAGGCACTTCCGCAAGCCGTCTGCGTTTCCCCGTGTTCTACATTCCAGCTGATCCTTAACATGCTTCTCTCCGTAAGAAGGGTTAATGCAATTAGAGTAAAGACAGACCATTATACTGTGTGAAAAGATGTCATGCATCTCATATCGGCCCATCAACAAGTTACCATTACCTTACCGGGCTCATCTGTCAGCTGTCTGAGGGCTGTTCTTTTTAAATAACGACATGCAGGAAGCATCTCACCCCTCTGTCAGTCAGGCAGCGATCGCCCTGACTGCCTTACGCTCCGGTGCCTCCAGTTAGGAGCCTCGCGCCCGGCTCCTTTATTATGGGACGCGCCAGCCCTGGTGTTCTAACAAGGATCAGGGAGGAGGATTAAGTATTGTGACAATGAGGACCTAATAAGCTAGAAAGCAGGGTATCTAAATCTGTGCTGGCTGGCTCGAGACACAGGCTCACACCATTCACTGCTCAGTGTAAGGCACAGGCCACCGGGGAAGCCAGCCCGCGCTGCGATTAGCAGTAACCCTCTGACCGATGCTGCTATGAAGATCATGTATCACTCAGAGGCTTACTTTGCAACAGCAAATTGGATTTTCCATTTTATTACCTGCAAAAAAGCACATGCATTTCTCTCCAGAGCTACCAACACTGTAAGCGCTCGCGTATAATTACAGCCCTCTAAGTACGGCGTCAAGATGAAGCGATGCATCTGTACACAGCTCATAAAAATAGTTACATCTAGGGAGACAAACTTGGCCCCATCGTGGGTCAGATTCAATGTTGTCTACAAGAATAAGCTTCACATTCCCAAAATCTCATCAACAAGCTTCTTAGCTGAATTCCCAACTTGTTTCAGACATGTACAGCCCAAGGAATGCTGCCGTATGTTTCCCATCCCCGCAGTGGAGCGCGCCCACTTCCAGTCCTAAATACCACACGCCCATTTAAATGTAATTAATTGAAATAAATACTATTCTACTAGAGCCAAAGAAGTCTTACAGCAAAAAGAGGACTGCTCAAGCAAAACGAACTGCAGAGCTCCAGCCACTTCAGTTTCCTCTGCCTTCTCTTTGTCCCAAATGTTATTGGAGCAGGTAGAGACACTATACCTTTTACAAGGGTAAAATTAATCTACTTATGGCAAAAAAACGGGGCACCCACAAGTCTGGAATCCACACCTAGATCCAGCTCCTCCCGGCTCAGGAAGCACCTTGGCAAGGCAGCAGCTGCTCGGGGAGCGCTTCTCCAAGGCAGCGCAGGTGGCATCAGGGGTCACAACTGCTACCTCATCCCCGGGGGGTTTAATCAAATTATTTAATAATGCTTTGTACCATGCAAAGAAAGAACCCTTCCGTCTTCATGGCAAGCAATCGCCAGAGAACAGGTGCCAGAGAAGAGGTGCTCTTTGGCAGGAGGAGTCAAGGAGGGCTGTCTCAAAGAAAGGAGGAAGGACAGGGCACCAAGCGCTTTAACAACCCCTCCTCCCCCCATTCAACACCAAAATTTCCACCTGGGAAACAGCCTGTAGGCAATGAAGGGCAGAAAACTAAGCATGGTACAGAGAGCCTGTCCCACCTTACCAGCACTAGGGGAAGAATGCAGCCTGTCGCTCCTGCCACACGGCAAGCAAACTGAGAACAAAGAAGCCTTAAAACTAAATCGTGAAACGGGCTGAGAACGTGTGGCTCATCCCAATACCTTGTCCAGGGTCACGTCCTGGTGCCCCTCTGCGTTTCCAGCCAACCCGCCTGTGACGGGCCGCAGCACACCCGCAGCAGCCTGGCACAGAGGATCAAACGTGCCTGCAGCGATGGCTCCGACACTGGGATGATTGGAGTCGTGCTCTGTAGCCGGGCACCTCACAGATGTGTCCCCTCCAAACAGTCCCCTTGCCTAGAAGAATTTTTAACAGCAGCACTCCGCTAAGAAATGCCCTTATCCTACCCCTGCAGCACCAATCCAAGGGCCAGGGAAAGAGACGTGGCAGATGTGCCTTTACACAGAGTGTCTAGCAGCAACAGCAGCACACTATCCCCAGGCCTGCAAGAACTTTACATACTGTTCTGCTACACAGATCACATCAAACCCCTCTGGTATTTTTAGCAAGTAAAAGACAAAATTGCCTGTAGTAATAAAACCAGTACTGAGCATTCAGTCACAGTGTATTTTAGGGTTGGAGACTGCATTGGTCTACACTGGTTAGTTTTTAACATGCACATCAGCCTATAAAAAACAAAACAAAACCAAACCTGTTCGTCATTAATAAAATTTGGCACAACATGCAGCCTATAATTGTATTTCTTTATAATGGACTTATGGTTCTTGGTATTTGGCCAACATGAACAAGACCAACTCCCCTGAAACCCATTACAGTCACATACCTCCGGTAAGAGAGAAGGCCGTCCTTAAGACCAGTCAGCACAGCCCCTTCCCTACATCCCAGAAATGTTTTTCATATTATTTTCGAAAGCTTCTAATGTTCTTCTTAAAATTAGTTAATCAAACCTATATATCCCAGATTCCGGTTCTGACACGCATCAAGGACTTCCTAATTTCTAAGCCTGAAGGATAATTGTTGTTTGTTTTGTACCTCGAATAGACTTCCAAGTAGGAAGAATGCAACGTGGATATGTGCTGCTACCAGAGCCAGCAGAGAGGAAGGTCTAACAGCTGGCTGAGATGGACAACCTGCTCAGAGACCAAAGCTTTCTAAAAGGAGTATACCGTGAGGTCTAACGAAATACCTGATCTTGGCAATGACTTGTCTGAGCAGTCATTGTATCTAAAGATGATCCTGAAGCATTAAGTCCGAATAGATCTGTGTGACCGAACTTGTGCTTAACTCACCTTAAAAATAAATTGTTCCTATGTCCAACTACAGATCTGCACCAAAAAGTGCCTTGAATTTTCAAGGAGAAAATCAAAGTGTACATATTTTTAATTTTGATCCACTGTAGCCTATTTCATTTATTGGCTAAAAATGCCGTTTATCACTGCATAAATTCAGAGCTTGCACGGCCATGAGTGGACAGAGGACATCTCACGCGCACGCCCCATCCTCGGTGACATCCCAGGGCAGAGGCAGCTACAGTTTCCCTGCACCTGCCTCGATAAACCTATCCTGCACTTGATCTCAAGTGCGCTAGATAACATTTCTGGTTATTTTCCTTCAGCGCTGTTGAAATAAAAGCCGTTTGTGTAAACACTCATATTTTGCTCAACTGCCTGCAAAAGTCAGAAGAGAGCTCATAAAAGCAGATAAAATGCTGCCTCCCGCAGTCTTGTTTGTGGAAAAGTGTCAAACCCTGCCATAATGCTACCTCTGACCCAGCCCGGGGGTGTCTCCAGACATCCCCAGCTCTTCCTGTTGTTAGATCCAGCCTGCAGGCACCTCTCAGATTCGGCTATAAATCCCTCAGTCTCCTGTGCTGTATGGTGCACATCAGGTAAATATTACACACCAGGCACGTATGCATAAGGTACAATAAAGTCTGGTTAGTATACATAGGCATTATTTCAATACAAACAAAACGCAACAGTATGAACACAAAACTGAGTTGTCCTTTCCACTCCAACGCCCCTCAGCAACACTTTAAATACTTTCAAAAATTAAAAGGTGAAATAAAGTAATTAAACAGCTCTGACATTTGAGAAGTGAACGTTGGCATTCAGCGTAAGAAACATGATCCGAGCTGTAAAATGCCAGATCTACGCTTCTTTGTAATGGCTTAAATTCATCCCTAGTGGAGCTTCATTAAAATCAGTGGAATTCCAGCTGAAATAATTTGGGGCCTGTATCCTGTTACGTTTCACTTCTGCTTCCCGTTGACGTTCTGCCTCACCTTCCAGCCTGCAGTCTCCAGTACCGACCTCCAGGAGAGTCCTCAGGCAGTAACGCCTTCATTTTAGTGATTCCTCTTAATACTGCGATTTAAATGTTCTTTCCCTTTACAACACAGAGGTCTTACTCTTTCAGTGTCATACATAAGGACAGGAGGAATGAAACCAATTTTATTTCTTTGCTTAGATATAAATACCCCTGAATCCTGTTTTATTAAAGGCTAAGTAAGGGATCAATCCACTACACTAAATTTAAACTTAGGTTGTATGTAAAAATATGTCTATGCTGGCTTGTTTTAGATTCACTTTACACTACAGGGCTTATAATTTTTATTACTTTTGTGGCATGTGCTTTGCCTCCATAGAGAGAGAGATTGGTTTAAGCATGGGGGTGGAAGAAATGTCATGACTATTTTATCATAAAAATGATACCAAAGCAATTAATTGTGAAGACTGTCTTAAATTCTATGTAAAAACATGAAAATACATACTCATTTCTATGGCATAGTTGTATCAAAAGCAAATGATTTTTACACAAGTCCTAAGTGTAAGTTGTGGATCGGTAACTCAGATCACTCCTATAAAATGGAAGCTCATCTCTGCTTTGAAGACCTCTATCGCTTTTGAGGGATTAGAAGGAGAAGAGAGTAGATTTAAATGGTGATTATAAAGGAGCAGTAGGGTAACACAGAGCAGAGGAAAGACTTGTACACAAGCAAAGTGTGACTCAATCTTCTTTGGCATCAGCTAAAACCATCATAGAAATAGTCAGTACGATAAACAGATCCACAGCTCCATAACATATGTTGAAAACATACATTTGCTTATTAATGAGCTTCTAGGTACCAAAAGAAAACAAAACGAGTAGATCTAAACCTAGGCTGAAGCACCCCCAAAAGATCAACCCCAGCAACACTTTTGCCCTCTCACCAGTAAACTCTTTAACAGGAGAAGCTCTAACTGCGTCGTGTGGAGCGATCAGCACTTCAGACAACTCTGAAACTGCGTTTGTCTTGGTTGTGCTTGGACCGAAGTTGTCTACGTTTTACTTAACAGGGAAGCAAGTTCGAGTCTCAGATAACAAGAAGTCAGATCAGGTCGATGCTAATAAGCCTTACAGATACTCCCCAGCATCCTTCCGACAGAAGCAGGCTGGAAGCCTTCCTCTGGCTGCTTGTCTGACCGCTCAGATGGGAGTGCTGAAGCCTTGCCTGCGAGTGTGAGACGGGAAGCCCCAGGGAAGAGGAGTCTGAATGAGCAATCTGAAAGGCAGACACTGAAGCCTAAGCCCATCATCAGTTCTACAATTACTTTCAGAGACAGAAAACAGGAGCCCAGATATATAGTAACCGCGCACGTTATTCTACCGATTTCTGAGACTTAAGTGAAAATTTCCAATAATGAGTTCAGAGATTAGACCCTGACTTGAATGTTCTCTTGAATACATCTAACCGCAGAGCTTTGCCCAGTTATCCCCGTGTCAGTTCAGTAATTGAAGTGTTTAACAAAGACAGTTGGAACAGAAAAACACGTGGTCTGAAAAACATCAGGAGATGGAGATTCTGCCAGTGGTGTTTTGTTCAGACGGTTCATCACTTTGTTAAAAGGCATTCTTCATTTCTGTTCTCAACTGGGCTGCCACAGTTCTTCAGCACTGCTGCTTGTCCTGCCCTCCTACAAGACAGGACAATCACCCGTGCTTTCATCTCATGGAGATAGTCAGGGTCTGCACCTAAGTCTCTTCTCACTCCTCCCTTTGACAGGTTAAATAAAGACTCAGATTATTCTGTGTGATCCCAGAACAGCTATTCCATTTGCTTGAACTCTCAGCAAAAAGACCACGGCAGAAATAAATAAAGTGAAAGCAAACCAACTAGATCTTGAATTCTTTACCCTTGAAGTCAAGGTGAGGTGATACAAAGCATACCGGTACTGCTTCAGCTGCTGCTATTACAACTCTAGGGGAAGAAGATTGTACTCTCCAGCCCTGTCCTGCCTCAGCCTTTCATAGGACTGAATTCACTTTGTTTTAAACCGTCTTCTGAGATATTTACATGAAATTCCAACAAAACAGCAAAGGTCAGCCAGAATCATTCCAGCAAAGCTCAATGGAGAGGCTGACGCGAGAGGACTTTCACTCAAGAATGTGTCAGGCCTGAAGATGAAGCTTCAGAAAAACATCAGGATGCGCAAAATACCCAACTCTTCCCTCCAACAACATCCCAGGTATTAAGCACAGGAGGAATACAGACCTGGCATATTCACAGCTTCCTATCCAAGTCACAGGAAGATTGGCTGACTCTCTTGGATCAAGCCCTAGCAATTTCTACCATCACTGCACACAACAAAATCTGACATTAGCAGGATGACGAGTAGCAGCAGTAAACATCAGCGTTCACAGAGGAGAGCCACCAAACAGGAACTTGCTCAGTGCGGTGCACAAGGCACTCCCAGTCAAACACCCCTGGGCTCATGACTTGTACTTTCACATGACAAATCACGCCGTCTCAACAGCCAAACTCCACCACACGCTGCCTTCAGGCAGGTACCAAGGCAACCAGGCTGATGCCACTGTGTGGGTAGCTAAGGGGAGCTGGAGAAGAAACAGCGTTCTGACAGAAACCCGGGAAATTATTTCCGAACGCTTGCTATATTCTGTCTAAATCCATTCCGAGTGAGTTCAGACTAGATGAGATTCGTTTCTCCAACATCCCTAATGTAAGTGAAAGAGACCACTTACTAGGCAACCACTGTTTTCTAGCTCTGAAAGGTGAACTGGGCTGGAAATGCCATTTCCTTGTTGCTCTGTGTAGCAAACGCCCAGTGCTTACCAGGACCTCCAGGAGCAAGGCAGCAGTCCCCGCTACAAAACACGCTGCTGTGTGACAGAGGCTTTTGGAACAAAGAGAATTAACGTGGTGTCAAAGACGTTTAACATCAAAGGCGTTTTAATGGAACAGGAAGTGTTACAGGCTTAGAGGATCAGCATCCCAATTTATTCTGAAATACATTGCACATTTTACCGACCTCAGAAATACCCACGGGATTCTCAATTACACAAGAACTCAAAGCATTCTCTCTTTGAAGGGTTCCTATCGGACCGAAATCTAGTTAATTTAAAAATATGAGCTCAAAAATATTTCACTGGATTGCTTGTGCCCTTTACCTTTGAAATTTCCATTGAAAAAAAGCCTGTATTCAGAAGGGTGAAACCAATTTTGAGTAGTATGAAACGCATAAAATGAACGTTTAACAACAAAAAAAATTGTTCTAATAGGCTCTAATTACAGCTCTGACAGAACAGACATAATTATTTGCTTATAGAAACATCATTATTATGCTGATGGTACTTACAATCCCAGTACAAGCTCCAGAGACTACACGCTGTAGCCTAGATGCAGTCATCTGGAAAGCGATAGTAGGATCTGTGTATTTTAAAAACTAAAATAAGATCAAATTTCAATTTTGGAAAGTTCGTTAAGAATTACAGCAGGGTAAGGAAGTGAATGCCAGTGGTGTACATCTAAACAACGGCTTACAGAAAACATTTTTCTAGGTATCATGGAACTTTACAGAGTTCTCATCTCTTCCCGTGCACCTTCACTCTCACAAAGCACACCATGTACCCAGCCAACTTTCTAATTATATGAAAAGTTTGTTTTTAATCTTAAACTAAGCCTGAAATGAGAAACAACTAAAACATTCACAGATTTTGTGAAATAATTTTCTTACATAAATAATCAGTGTCCTATTTTGCAAAGCACATTTTTCTGTTATTCCTTAACTAGTAACTGCCCTATCAACAGTCCTGGAAAAGAAGTCCTCTTATTTAGCTACCGCTAAGTTTAAAAAAGCTCCTTATTTTCTTACATCACCTTAGCCTTAGTCCCAAAAATAGAAGTAGGTACTTATTTTTTAACCTGGAAAGGTATCAATTAGCTGTTCCAGCGCTCAGAGCTGGTGTCCAGAAAGGCTCGAGACATTCGGGCTTCCAACAAGCATCACAGCACCTGCACTTGCAGATGTGAAGAGCATCGTGTTGTGACACAGGCAGAGTGCAGCGGTAGTTCATACTGAAAGGAGAAAAGTTTGGCGTTTATCTGAAGAATATTTAGAAAAGAACTATCTTTTGTGAAATATGTGATTCTTGTGTTTGCACATGCCTGTTATAATTACCTAAGTCAACTGCTATTTCAATTAATATTAACTTCAGCAAATAAGTGCAGCAACTACTTTGCATAATATAATATCCATTCACAAATTCTAGAGTCATTTCAAAAGCCTAATCTCTAAAATGTCCTTCTGCAACGAAAATATTGAGACTTTTTGCCAGGATTCCTTGAACTTTCTACTTAAAGCCAATCTTTTATTCACAGAATATAATTAGCTGTTCATAATTAAGAAATGATGAAAGAATTATTTAATCTTCCTGACATGCAGATTTAACTTACAAACGTGTTTTACCCTCCCTAAAAGGCAACATGGCTACTTACCCCAACAAGTTTGTTTGTTTTACAGAGGTTGAGTTTTCTACTTTTCAACGATGCACCTACCTTAACTGTTTTATCACTGAGTCTCCCTTCATCCAAGGAAATTATTTGAAAAACTAGAACCATATTGAACAGTATGCTTAAAAGCCATTGCTTCCAACGTTCAGTTTTGGAAAAATAGGATGATAATAAAACACGTATCCTTAGAAATCACTCTGCTTCCTCCATGTCAAAATAAGAGAGAACCCTGTATGTATGTGCACACACGTGGTGGTGGCAGGGTAATGAACACAGCCAATGTTAGAATCTGGGTTTTAGAAGTCATGCCATTTGCTTTCACATCTAAAGCACAAACCTATAGATATGCTAGTGACATGCTCTGGGCAGTTGTTTGCATTTGGCTACAACTTTGTGAATAATTGTGCACCGCGTACCACTCTCACACTGCTGACTCTGCTGAGAAAATCTTTCACGCAGCACATATAGGTCCACCCAGATGACCATACAATGAACTTAAAACACCATCATTGATCTTACTAATTGCATCTGCCACTTTAGGTGGTTCTTGTTTCTACTCAGCTTTCTTCCCAAACACAATTCCAATTGTTAAATGGTCAGAATACACAAAGTGACAGATTTAGTGCTTCCTTGGCAATTTATATAACTGACTGCAACTCTGTTGTTGCAGTGAATCATGATTTATTTGTCTCACAATGCAGCACATAACCTTTTAAATGCTAGGGAAAAAAATGCCAGTGCCTCTTTAAAGTTTATATATGGCTGCCCACCACCATTCCTCATGAACGGGGTTTTGAGAGACAAATGATAAAAACAAGCTGTGAATTCTACCCACCTACTCCCGGCCATTTCCTGCATTCATCATCCACACATACTGTATTTACAGACAAGCATCCTCACCACGAGAACCAATACACTGTTCCAGTCTCCCCACTTCCTCCTGGGCAAGAAATTTTTTCCTAAATTAATGGCAGGTACTCTGCTAAATGCAGACGAGGATAACGCTGATCTGCACCAGCCCTCTGACTGATTCATGCCAACTCAGTCACATCAGGTGAAATTAACACAGGCTGCACGGGGTTATTGAGCCATCTCTCTCCCGGTTCCAAAATTGTGATCCCAATCGTGATCCTCTTCTCGTACCCTACTCTGCATGCCTTTTTTTGCATTTACTTCTCCTACCTTTTACATTCAGGTTACTGCACTCCCACCCTTCTCATTCAGATACGCTGTTTTATTCGTGTGTTTACGCTGTGCCCATCTCCCTGGTAAATGAACATCTAATGACTCACTGTTGCCCACCACTGCCCAAACTACTACCACTCATAAGCCAGTCACAACCCTTCAGCACCTTTAATTAAGAAAGCAATAATGAGAGAGGAAAGATTGTTTACTTTCAATGGACCAGCAGTGCCTCCAATTAATGCAAATAAGACCTGCTCATTGAAAAGCTATTTATTCAACATGCACAGCACAAAGTATTTGGATAATTCTTACATTATAATTCAATTTTAAAAATTTAGGAGGGAGAACTCAAGCAGTTGATAAAATAGTTTTTTCCACAAATGGCACCTATGGAATTAGTAGTCCATTCATTAGGTGTAACACCACCTCTCATGGGCAGATTTTAAAACTGTCTGCAAAGGCGTGAGTCCCTAAATTGTCCCCATTTGCAAAAGGGAAAACAGGGCTGCAGAGACGAAGTGACTTTGTCTAATCATGCAGTAGATTCATGCCTGCCTGTGGCCTGCTCCCACCTGGTCTCAAAGAAGCCCTCTAAAGCCCAGGCTGGTACCCCATTTACTAAACTCCCTTCCCTGAATGTTTCCCTAGATGTCTAACAAACAGGCAGAACATTTCTTCACGCAGTAAATATGCTTGCAAGGTACAGAAGTTACAAATCTAGACTTCAGTGTAACAGTCTTTGGAAATATACCCCCAAATTTGAGCTATTTGAAATATTTGACATAAACTACAACAAAATTAGACCAACTGATCAGGAATGAGGATCCTGGGTAAGACCATGAGATGCACTGGGAAATTAAGACGTGAGCAGAGAAGTATAGTTCATAGAACAGAAGTTGAATAATAAAGAACAGAGCTGACAAGCACTGTAGCTCTGTCGATGCATCTTGTCTGCATTTTGATCAGGCAGATCAAAATTGCAAGCCCTTTTCCTACCAGATTACAACAGTGCAAACAAATGTTAACTAAAAAGGAAAAATGCTTCCCTGTCTATCTGGAATTTTGCAGATCAGTGCAAAGCAAACATCACAAATTTTGTTTCAAGCATTTCCATTTGGTTTGGACAATGACAGCAAAAACCATTTAAAGTGGATTTGCTGTTATATTTGTAAGGCAGCAGCATGTTTAGAACATTTAATTAGCCACAGAAGGTGGTTAGACTCAGTCCAGCATTTTACTTCCACTTTTTGGTAAAAAAAAAAAACAAGGCTGTAATTTAGGAATCTACAGAAAAGTACATTTACAGATGCTACACACTTCTCAAATATGACTGCAGTTGAAAGAGACTTTATAAATGTGACTGAAAAAGCTCAAGGAAGTACACCTCAGTGTCATGGAATAAACATCTGAAATTAAAGAAACGAGCAACTTTCATCCACCGATGGTATGAATAAAAAAAGTAGATAATATTGTCTGCTGCATTGATAAAGGCAAAAAAATCACGTTGAGTAAACAAATTGTCAAAATAAACACATCTCTTGCCACACCTCAGAGAAAAAGCAGTCATTTTTCCTTCGTTATATGAAACAAAAAGCATATATTGCAGACTGCCACATTTACGCACACAGCTGCCACTTTAATGGGTTGAAGCAAGTTCCCGTGACAACAAGTAATTTTACTTTATCATGCTAAATTCAGTTAATATATTTTTTAGTTTTAGGAATATCATTTCGAAGGTATATATAGAAACAAGGAAGCACCCCTATGTAACAGCCCAAAATAACAAGAAACAAGGAATAATTCCTGTGCAACAGGTGTTTCAGCAACAGGTAATTCACACTACCACATTATGTCAAACAAAAATATTCTTAAAGATTGTCATAAAAGATCTTAAACCAAATTTTGGCTTGGGGCAAATGGACATAGCGTTTATGGAAGTTAACATCCCTCACATAAAATGGAATACCACAATGCAAATTCATCAGAATCGATACTTTAGTTTCAACGATAAACTCTACCTTCTAAGCTGAAACAACCTACTCTGTATGAAAAAAGCATATATAGGACTTTGTGATAATGGCCATTTACCGTACACCAGGTCCACTGCTTTAAAAAGCTGCTAACTCCCTAAAAAAGACTACTGAAAGAGGGAAAAAAAAATCATCTATTTTGCTTAATATTTTACTTGAGTTGACCAAACTTCCCTTTTTACAAGAACAGTCACAAAGAAGCCACTTTTACACTGCTGTCATTTCTGCTTAACATAATTTTTGCTGATCCAAATAGTGTTTCAAAATCAGTCAGAGACAAGAACTTGTTGAGAGACCCTGTATTTATTACATATAATATAAAGCAGGATGCTATACACAGATTGGCAGTCAGGTATACTAATACACAAGGAATACATAACTTGTAAAAATCTAATAAAATGGAACATGCAACATATTCTGGCTCCTCCTGCATATCCAGTAGGAGTGAGATAGTGTTTCTTGGGGGAAAGCAAATATTTAGCATCAATGATAACAAGCATAATCATTTCTTAGAAGCGGTTTCATTTCAGAGAACAGACAGTGCATGGTTATTCTTATTATTCAAATAAATAAATGATCATCCATAATCTTACCTAGTTCTGGTGGCAGCACAGTAAGACGATTTCCCTGGATATGAAGTTCTTTAAGCTGAGTGAGCTCCCCAATTTCTTTAGGCAGTGATATCAGGTCATTGTCTCTAAGACTCAGCTAAGAACGAACATAAAGTAGTCAGAACAATTTTTGGTTACCCTAAAGAAGCCTAGAACAGAACTCTACTCTCTCACCCCCACCCTTCTTCTAAACACCCAATTCTTCCAATTTATTTACAAGTGTCTGCTGATAAACAAGAAAACAGTTCCAGGTGTAGTGGTCTATTCCTGCAAACATACCCCACTACTTCTCAAATTGACTAGATTCTATTCCTACAAGCATTGCAAAAGTGAATTGATTTTCCAAGAATTTAGATAAATTACTTACTATCTGCAACTTTGTGAGCTTCCCAATATCTGGCGGCAGGATTTCAAAATCGTTGTCACTTAGATAGAGTGCACGCAGGGTGGCTGCAAATTAAATAGCAATATATAAACAGGGTGGCATATAACCCAACCATTTGAGGTCTAATCAATAAAAGGGAGTCAGGTTTGATTAATAACCCTGACTTGGTGAAAAGCCTTTGACATACCCAGGGCTCACAATAATAACAAGCAGGTCAAACTTAGATTTACTGGCTTATTGTATTGTTGGTGAGTTCAGGAAAACATCTATATTCAAAAGGACTGACACAATTAACAATTTCTACAATAGTAGACTCTGGCAGGTTTTGGCATATAGTCTCAATACTCAGCTGTCAGAATAGAGTCATTACTCCTTACTACCCCCCTTGATTCTCATTTATTACACCAATTTGCATCCTAAACAAACATAAAAAATCACCTGAGATTTTTGGACAAATACATGTCTATATTAAGCTCTACAGAAAGCACAGCATAAGGCAGGGAAAGAGACCTTAAAAGAGAGTAATACAACAGGCTCAAATTGTACAGTTTGTAATTTCCATACTTAGTCTCAATGAAATTCACAAGGAAAAAAAAAATGACCTAACACAACTATGTAGCTGGCTATTACTGAATAAACATGGCATGACAGTTAGAAAAAATAAAATGAAAATGGAGACCCACAAAGAACTGTTGGGTGCAGCAGGAAGAAGGTTGTCAGGTCAGCAAAACCTCTCCTCCCCGACAGAGAGGAGATCCTATTTCTTTTATGCAGTTTACTCCTCCTCTTTTTATTTCATTATATGTGACCATTTTTAATAAAACTTACTGAATATTTCCTTCTGTCAGGTTACAATCACAAAATCTTTCTCAGACCGCAGCATTCCTTCCTCTCCCCTTGCCTATGATTTTTGCTAGTTAATGCACTGAGCCTGAAGTCACTTCAGCACAGTACATGGAAAAGACCAGTAAGGTGGCATAATCTCTGGAAGCCAGAAAGTGCCAGAATTCAAGTTGCTTAGGCAACCATAACGCAGCCCTTTTGCACATATGCATTACAATATCTGAATTTTAACCACGTGGCCGTGTTTTCTAACGCATTCAAAGGTCAGCTTAGTTCTACCATTCTGTGCCAAAGATTTTAACCTTAGTGGTTTTTTGTTTGTTCTTAACATACTGGTCACTGTAACATCCACAAGCTGTTAAAACTGTTTCACTAATTAACCATCAGGAACACAATTGTTTTCAGACTTAAAATACAACAACTGCTTTGCAAAATAGTTTATTATTCCCTGAAGCTTGTAAGCCTCCACAAAATTTTAACTGAGGATGGGGCCGAAGGAAATATTACTCAGAAGAAAACTGACATACCATCGCTAACCAAGTCTTCTCATGTCCAATGGTGTCAGCTGACTGGATGTCAATGATAAATATCGCTGAGCTAAGTAGAAATATTCAAGACATATTCAAAGAAGAAAACCATAAATATCGGGAAATTGCTGTTGGAGTTTGGTCTCCATCAAATAAATTTAAACTGCAGAAAGCAAAGCACCATATCATGAAGATTTGTAGAGTTTTTGAAAAAGTTTCTTACTCAGATAGAAGAAGTTTCCAGGTAGAGAATTTTCATTTAAGTTGTTGTAAGTCAAGTCAAGAACCTCCAGAGCTGGTAAAGAGCCAAATCCCCTTGGCAAGGTATTTAATCTGTTCATGCTATAGGTGAAAAGGAAAACAAACAAACAAACAAACAGAACATGACATCAGTATGCATGTCATCTGGTAGGAATAACACAGGCAACAAGAGTTTCATTTTTAAAAATGTAATCTACACCAAACTTCACTTTTTTTTTTCTTTTAAAAATGCTTGATGCTACAAAATACCTTTTTTTTTGGCCTTTTGTAATGCAGACCTTTCTACGAATTACCAAACCACAGAATATCCTGAGTTGGAAGGGACCCACAAGGATCATGGAATCCAGTCCCTGGCTCCACACAGGACCACCCAAAAACCAGACCACATGTTTGACAGCATTGTCCAAACGCTTCTTGAACCCCAGCAGCTTGGTGCTGTGACCACTGGGGAGCCTGTCCCAGTGCCCTACCGCCCTCTCATTGAAGAACCTTTCCCTAACCCCCAGCCTGACCCTCCCCTGTCCCAGCTCCATGCCGTTCCCTCGGGTCCTGTCGCTGTCCCCAGAGAGCAGAGCTCAGCGCCTGCCCCTCCGCTCCCCTCATGAAGCTGCAGGCCGCCATGAGGCCTCCCCTCAGCCTGCTCTGCTCTGAACAAACCAAGGGACCTCAGCCACCCCTCATACATCTTCCCCTCCAGACCCTTCACCATCTTCGTAGACCTCCTTTGGACACTAGTAGTTTTATGTCTTCCATATATTGTGTCCAAAATTGCACAGTCCTTGAGGTGAGGTCACACCAGCACAGAGCAGAGCAGGACAATCCCCTCCCTCAACTGACCAGCCATGCTGTGCCTGATGCACCCCAGGGTACAGTTGGCCCTCGTGGCTGTCGGAGCACACCGCTGGTCAAGTTCAACTTGCCTCGACCAGAGCCCCCAGATCCCTTTCTGCAGGGCTGCTCTCCAGCCTCTCACCCCCCACTTTGTACATATAGCCAGGGTTGCACTTTCCCAGGTGCAGAATCTGTCACTTGCTCTTGTTGAATTTCAT
The DNA here is from genome assembly GCF_964034855.1 of Anser brachyrhynchus. Taxonomy (NCBI): domain Eukaryota; kingdom Metazoa; phylum Chordata; class Aves; order Anseriformes; family Anatidae; genus Anser; species Anser brachyrhynchus. The sequence goes on along the minus strand of NC_137695.1, from coordinate 22,449,532 downwards.
ATTGTTGGTGACTGCTCAGCCCTTTAATTTCTCAAGAGCTCTCTGCAAGGCCTTTCCACCCTCAAGGGAGTCAACAGCTCCTCCCACTAAACTGTGTCATCTGCAAACTTACTTAGTCTATCTTCAAGTCCTGCATCCAAGCCATTCATGAAAACATTAAAGAGAACTGGCCCTAAAATGGAGCCCTGGAGAATCCCACTAGTGACTGGCCGCCAGCCTGATACAACCCTTTGAACCCAACCTGTCAGCCAATTGTTCACCCATTGTATTATGCATTTGTGTAGCTGTATGCTGGACATTTTGTCTTTCCTATAAATATGCCTGACACTTATGCACTCACAAGACAGGCAGCCTGTTATTCTGACCAGTGACACCTGAAACACAAAGCAAAAGGGAAAGAGGTGTCACTGTGCTATGCTCAACTTAAACATCGTGCCACTGTGCAAGGTGGTCCTTGCTAGGGGACCTGTGTTCTAGCTAAACTACAAGTCATCCTTTTATACTTCACAGCACCCTGACCACCTCTGCTAGTTCCCCCATACCACAAATTTCTTCACTGCAGTACCAAACATGAGGAATACCTCAGGTGTACAGTACTTATGCTCACTGGAATCTTCCTACCCCACCTCTCGACCTTTCTGCACCAAAATCCTCCCAGAAATACTCTGACTCTTATTCAAACTACCCCTCTCCTCTAGAGAGCTGCTTGGATGCATTGCATATAGATGTGCACTAGAGGTGAGAACAGGGTTCTAACACACCCGTGCTACTAGGGCAGTGCAGTTTGCCCTTAAATTGACTACAGGCACTTCTGAAGCAGAACCCATTTTGCAGAGCTATACCTGGGATGCAAATTATGCCTGGAAGATTGTGGGTCAGGAGGGGATTAAGAAGGAATAGCATTTAATCTACAAGATCCTTGTGGGTCCCTTCCAACTGAGGAGATCCCATGACTGCAGATGCTGTGGTTCCAGACCTAAGCCAGTTGATAAGTAGCACAGTGTTCCAAAACATCTCCTGGTCTTAACCCCAAGTGGACTCGCACACTACAGAAATGGGGAAAAAAAGTGAAGACCACTATTTGAATTTGAGCATGCTAGAGATCTAAAGTGACCAAATAAAGACGATAGAAGACAGATCATCTTGAACATGTTTATTTACATTCCAACAGTTCAGGATGCAATTCAAGTATCAGCATTTTATAAAAGTATCTAAAGCAGGATACGTACTGCCTAGTCAAAGTCATTTGTTATTTCCAATAGTAAAAAAAATAAAATCTTGATTTAATGTGTTCTAAGTGTGTTGAATTTATAATACAAACATTCTTTCCCTGAGAAGCCTATAAAATTAAAGCTTCCCCCATCAATGGTTTCCTAAGTAGCTATATTTTGTGTCCAATTAGTTCAGGGAAGTTCTGTGGTTCATGTTTATTTTCTCAATAATTCAAGCAAGCCTTCTGTTACTGTAGTTGTAACTAAAGCATCACCAATTCTACTTGAACATGGTATCTGAACACTTGACAGGAGTGCCTCAGACTGAAGTTCAGTAAGTACTACCTCTGAATTTAATACATACCATATTTAAAAAAAATTGGTGCTTCTTTTACAGGTTTAATTAAAAAATGGAGTTTCTTTAATTACAAACTTGGGACTTTGGAATTAAAGTCCCAAATTTAAAAAAAAAACAAATGCTGAATTTTATATGTTATTATTTATTTATTTAAACAGAGCATAAAACTCTTACACAGCATCCACAGAATTAAGTGACAGTTGCTAAGAAAGTAAAATTCAATACTTGTTAAGACTGGCTTCAGTATTAGATGAATGTGAGCTGCTGTTGCCCTTAGAGGGTTATCAGTATATCAGAATAACTACTTGATCACTCTTAAGTATCTGATCATCCAGGACACTCGCTAAACAGTCTTGAGCTGTAATTGCCGAGTTATCATCACAAACACTTTGAAAAAAAAACTTTAATACAAAAAATAAGAAATTCTAGGTTCAGTTGTGACAGTATTTGACAGCACCTCCATTACAGCAAATTTTAGCATTAAGATACGCACCCAAGATTCAGGTGTTTGAGCTTCTGAAGGCTGCTAATCTGTGTAGGCAGCTCCTCAATCTGGTTGTTGAAAAAGTTGAGCACTTCTATATTTCTCAGGTCTGCGATGTTTGCTGGCACAGCTGTGAAAAAGTTTTCACAGTAAGATATTGCAGTTCAAGCAAGCTACATAGACTACAAATGCTCTGCTAGCACCTGTCTTTTGTTCTGTTTGTATAGCTGCTGACAGTAGAAACAGCATCTAACAGCTATTGCAACAAAAGCAAAATCTGTATTAAAGAAGCCTCCTATCTGGAATCAGTTCTCACTGCTGACAGCAATCACTTTGTACTGCTCAGAAAATTACTACTAGTTTTGAAAGTCAAAATATCTTACAGTAAGGCCAGACATGAGAGAAACAAACGCAACAAATGCTCTCTCAGACTAGCAAGAAGAAGCTGGCATTCCTTGGCGTTTGTGTAGCACACGCAGGTCTCAAAAGAGTAGAGACCGAGAGACTTGCATCATTCCATTATCTGAGTCAAAAAATAGATGATCCAAGCAGTTCGGTCTTTAAACAAAACCTCATTCTGAGCTATGGCTCATTCTGCTTACCGCTTAAATAATCTAGCATCTAAATTCCCATCTGTTAATATTCAACAATGATTACAGAAATTTAACTTCAGCCTTAAAAGATGAACTGTTCAGCCAAGCCCATTTTTGATTACTTCCTGTGAGTGAATAACTGTTCAATACACATACATGGTTATATTAGATTGGACACAAATCAATACCTGGTTATCTAAAAATACAAAAACTAAGGCAGAAGCACGATATGGATGTGCCTGTGCAGACGAGGTTAAAAAGCTGTTCATATTTGCACCCTCTCCCCCTTAAATTTAGTAAAAACTTAAACACGCAGCTGAAGTTTACATAAAAGGAGGCTGACAAATAGCCTGCACTGAAGCGTGCACCTGTGTTCAACATTCACCTTGGTTCAGTCTTAACCTCAACCACACCAGGAACCCACAAAGAGCACATCTAAGTAATTAGAAGTTTTTTATGAGGCCATGATTTTCTTTTATTTGTTGGCATGAGGCAATCTCAGTCTTAAAATGCAGTCAATAATGTTTACAAAGCAGAACATTACAGTGTGTCACATTTACTAGATTATAAGCATAATTACATTGTTCACAATAATGGGATCCCTAACAAACACTCTAATTACACTATATAAATATTACTATTGAGGACCACATTCATTGCAGGAGATTTTTAACATACTTTTTTTTAGAAAGTCATTAAGACAAATCTTAGTACTTAAAAGGCCTCCCTTTGTGGTATATTCCAACTGGTCCATGTGTGTCTGTAACTCAATGATGGCAAGAATTATGTGCCTTCAGAAAGGCAAGGGTAATGTACTACTACCGTTGTATTAAATTATTCCCTAACAGAAGTTAACTGAGGATTTTAATTGACATAATTCAGCTGTTTCCAGCCTCAATATTTCACCAGAACAGTAATTACCACTATTAAAATGTTTTCCTTTCAGAAATTAGAGTTTGTAGTTTGACTCTGATGAGATGCAATGGACTGGCAAGCCATGTTTCTGCTCTTTTCAAAGAGATGCTACGTTTATACAAGACTAGGAAACAGAAGTATTAGCAAATACACTTTTTAGTTTAGTCACAAAGCGTAAACAATTCAGAGACCAAACACAATTCTCCTTTAGTTGTACCGCTGATACAATTAATAAAAAATTGGTCTGAAAGTTTTGACCTTTTTGACGGTATGAGAGATTTCAGTCTCCTAGGAAAATTAGTTTAACATAACACAAGCTGTGCTAGAGGTAACACAGCGCAAGGTTGCTGGAACACAAACTGCCTCATCACATCCAGGCGCCCAGACTCACCAAACCTAAATTCAGACCAACGGCCTATGTATCAATTCTGTATTTCAACTGCTCAGGCTGAAAAGCATCGCAAAATGATCGAGAAATTAAAAAGCCATTATCCAAGATGCTGAAAGTTCTCAAAGCCAACTAAGAAAAACTACATCTTATGTTAAGGACAGTATTATTATTACAAAGACAGGAACCCCATAAAACCTTTCTGATCTTGCTGTGAGACCAGACTACAAAAAACTGTCAGACTACAGAGAATTTCTTAGCACTGCTCTCACGTGAAGCCAGCCAACAATACCTGAGATGTATTTCAGTTGGATCAGTGCTGGTTACAAGACTCCTTAAATTTAGTCAGTCCCATTCACGCTGGATTTAGCTACCCAAGGACCTTCTGTACCACAGAGGAGCAGCAGAACCATTCTGCATTGGCGAACAGACTGCAACAAGACAGAGCCAAGTACCCTCCACGTGGCCTGGCAGTTATGGAGCTGCCTTGAACTAACGACACTGCTTTAGTGGATCTGCCCCTTCAAATACCTGTCTAAGATAACTTGTTTTCCTATTAAGGATAAATTACGCGTGTATCTCAATTCTGACTTAAGCTAGGAGATTGTATGGAGGAGGAATCAGTTCAAGGAAGAAGGTGAATGGTCTTTAAAAGTCTTGGTTTAACACAAATAAATAAATAAAACACACATGAAACTACCTGGGAAAATATGATATCTAGAGATCAAAACAGGAAGAAAATGGTTTCCAGAGATTTGTTGACTAAGATTGTGCTTGCACTGAAGGTTACAGCATCAGAAAGAACCAGTTTAAATGGGTTACTACACAGCTGCAGAGTCTCAAACTCTATCTACTCATCCCACTTGCAAGCACAGGGGAAAACTTAACTTCCAGTGGCTAGTTCATCAGAGGTTTTTAATTTAGTTTTCTTTCGTCAGGGTATGGGTGTGAGTAAGTGTCCCTAGCGAACGACAGAAGCTGTACCCTTGCATGCTGCCTGCTAGGTTTCTGATATATCTGTATAATTCCCACATACTGAATTTCATGTTGTGAATCACTCTTAGGATACTACTGCATTATACTTTCCATTATTATTTTTCTACAAGCCACACTAAAAGCTGCATGGGTAAGCAGATTATGGGAAAGGCTGAATATTTAGCAAAGGATTTAGATGAAATACTTTGTGTCAGCCTGTTAAATCAAAACAAAGTCCCCATCCACAACTGGTTTTGTTTGTTTGGGTGAAGGGGCTTGAGGTATTTCATGAGAAGGAAACGAGTGAGAGCAGCTCGAGACCAGGCCTGAAGAAAGGGAAAGAAGACTTCTCCCTATAATGGCTTATTTTCTGACTCAACATTTCAGATCCCTTTGTAATATGGGGAATGCTTTATGGACTTGTAAGAGAAGCAGAAGATTGAAATTAATTCCTATACTGCTCTTGTAGCTAAACTGCACAGGTGCAGTAGACCAGCAACGCTCAGGAAAGGTTGACTAGGCATACAGCATTCTTTGATCTGAACTTTACATGACTAAATGCATCCCCACTATCTTCCCACAGTTAAGTTGCAAAATTCTTCCCAGATATAGAGCAGACTGCCAAATACCAAGAAATTCATGTTCTGGCAATACCGAATTCCACTCGAGTCACCTTCTCATGATGAGCTGTGAGAATGAACTGTCAGCATCCTGGTTCCATTCACCCACATATTTACAGTAAGATCCACAGTGTCTTAACAACTCTTCCAAGAGCATCTGCTGCCCAGTGTCATTAACAACGAAACTCCTCCTCAGCAAATGCTAGTAAAACTTGGCAGCCCGATGCCTCTGCGTTCTCCTGTGAGGCTTCAGTCACATCAAGAAGCCCCATTCATATGAAGCCTCACTTCACAAGACCAGAAGCAGCTTCCTTCCCCTCGTTCAATACTAGAAATTGCACACAGTGATTCACTGTGACAGCTATAGACTTCACCTTGATTTCAAGAGCTTGGTTGAGAGGGAAAGTCTACAGGCTGCACACAAAGCAATAAGAAGACTTTCTTCATGCTGCTGCAAATAAGAATTGGCAACTTGTTATACTTCAAAGAGTTTAAGAACAAACAGGCTGTTTCACCCTGAAAGTCAGTGGCAATTCTTTAGGAATGAAAAATAAGACTCTCTTCAGAGCAGATTTTCACTCAAGGCAAGTTGTCAAATATTATTCCTACATAAGAAGCAGCCATTTGAAACTTCTGATACGATTTCTGAAACATACAAAGGGTTAAACCCTACTATTCAGCACTTGCATAGATCCACATCAAGCATCCTGGATCTGGACCTCAGTTCCCTCCCCACATAGCGAGCCAGAAGCCATCACCAGACATGTATCATTCTTCCCCTCTACTAGAAGTCTGTTGTTGCCCTCTGTTGGAGAACAGATACTGGTTTGATGCACCTTTTAGCTGAGCCAGCTATCATGCTAGGAACATTTAAACCAGTTAAAGCAGCTTGGAGATGCACGCATCTCAGACGTAACCCTTTCCAGTAAAGCAGGGAATCAAATGGTTTTCGTGCCATTACTTTGCACTGACATTTTTATCCGGCTCTTCTTGTATTCCCAACCTCTGTCAAAGGAGAAAGAACAAAAAAAAAAGGAAAAGGAGAAAAGCAGGTGCAATTTTCCCCCCATTTCCTCTCTGTCACTCTTCTGTCATTGATCTAGGTTTTGATAAGATTCCTCTGCGGTGGCAGTGCCCTTCACAGCTGAAAATGAGCAGGCTTTCTGATAAGTCTATTTCTGCAAGTGAGCTCCAGGATTATTTCACTTAAAGCTTCTGTGAAGCACTGGAAAACAGTAAAAATCCTCACAGCTTTAAAAGTAAACCAACTCAGGTGTTTGCGAGTTTAAGCCCCCCTTTGCTTTTCATCTATGAGGTGAAGTGTAGCCTGGTTTTTGTATTTAGTAGGTACTGACATTACATCATACATTTCTGAAAGCTTTCTTAATAGAAGACCCATATGAAAATTTCTATTTTAGTTTTAATTTGTAAATTAGAACGTTTTTCCTTTTCCATTTAGACATGGAGCTCAGATGAAAAAGCGACAAGAATCAATACAGTACCCAACTGGACGAGGGAAAACACAGGCCTCCGAGAGGGATTTGGTGAACATACAGGCCTCCACCAGAGGTGCACGTGGTACGTAAACTGAGATAAACATTTCAACTCATTTATATGTTAACACTGAATGTTCAGAATAAACATTTTCTCACTGCTGCTTGGAAAATAGTGTCTGTAACACCTGCCTATTCATAAAAGTGTATGCAAGTAATCTCAATAAATACGATTCAAAGTTTACAGAAAATCTCTCATTGAATTCAATGAGTTTTGAATCAGGCATGAAGTGAAATAAGGATTTTAATTACTTCAGATTATTTTCTTTGGCATTCTCATCTCCAGAAACTTCAAGCTGCAGAATCCCTGTTTTTTTTTTTCCAGAATGTTTCTTTAGTTAACGAACTAATTATGCAGTACCTAGGAACATGACGTTCAATGGTATTCCAAACCTCTAAAGGTTCTAAGGGAATATTTATCCAAAAGAGTTATTAAAATAGTACTTACTACTTGTCAGAAGAGAGATTCAGAAGGCTACGCCAGTTTCTCATTAAACTGTTCCATTTATAAACAGGTCAAGAGTAATGCAAAGGAAGGAGAATTCAATACACGGCTTTGAGTGTGCCATCAGGCCAGCGCAGATCCCAAGCGGGGTTTTATTGCCAAACACAAGAATTTACTTTTTACACCTACAGCGAAACCTGTGGGTTACAGCGTCATAAGCCCAGTGCTGCAGACTGTTGCTTCTCCAGTCAGCGTCAACAGGAACTCTTCATGAGTACGGATCCCTTGGAGTAAAGGTCACAGAGACATGAAATGTTACTCACATTTCACGGGGGAGGAAGAATTTAGAATACTAAATATATAATGCATTCTGTGCATCCAATATAACTGTACTCCTAGAGCAGGAGTCATGTTTAGATTAATTTGACAAGGGTTCTGTTATACTGAGAGAGAAGCAATCAGAGTCACCAAAATGAAAGAGGAATTAGCAGAGGGAGAACACAACAGTTTTCGTTTTAAATATTCATAGGCATGCTGATATCATACTTGGCAGTTAACTGGAGAATCCTCATCCCAAGCGAAGCATTCAGTACTTAATTTACACATTATGTAGTTCAAGTTTTCCCCTTTTGCCCTTCCTCCACACTCTTCTAAAGATGGATACTAACCTTCTGCACATTGAAAACACTGAAAGAATCTGTCTCCTTAATCTTTAGCTCTTTCCAGAAAGCAGATTTCTTTTTTGCAGTTAACCAAGGAAGCACTGCAGTTATGAAAATGCTCTTATTAACATGTTTAAATTATACTATAGCTTACTGATGTGATACTGTGCTAACAAAGCAATTTATCAATAAACAGTTTTAATTTAGAAGCCAGAGACTAAGGAGAAGTGCTGTGAGCACAACAAAGGCAGAGAAGAGGCTGCAAATGAAGTGACATCTGGTACAAACAAAGGACAAACTCTGTGCTTTGAGATGAACGCTTGAGATGCACTTAAGAGTTTGGAGAGAAATCCTACAGGGACTGAGGTTAGGAAGGGATTACTAAATTGAAAAATTAACCATGTAAGATTAAAGAACTGAAACCATGTCAAAATAGTTCACAAAAATCTGATTTTTGATAGCTGATTTTATAGTAGTAAGTACAGGCTGAGTGTGCATGGGTATAAAACTGGATATAATCATGCCCCCTCACTTCTCCACATCTTGAAGGAAAGTGTTAGCCAAGCTTTTTGAATTAGCTTGACATCCAAGTACTGTAGTGGACCACAGCATTCTCAGCCTTAAGTAATTGTTTTATGAGGAGTGCACAATTCAGCCAAAAAGCTTTTCTATCTTACTTTCATGTCAGGAGAAAAGAACATGCAAAAAACTGAAGAGTACAGCCCATCAAGTTGAACACTTTTGAACTTGCCCTCCCTCACCATTCTCTTTACATCCGTCTTCTATTTAAGATGTTTTCCGCAGTTGAGAGACTTACCAGAGATGCTCTGAATACCAGGTCTTGAATAGACACTAAAAGGTTGTAACTTAGAGGTCAAGGTCTCTTCAGCTTCTTACTCAGGAGTATCTACACACCTCCATGCTTAGCAGTGCTTGTTTATAAAGCTCTGCTTTCACTGTAAGAGCGCCTAGCAAGCAGCCCATCATTTTCACTTTTCTTTATTGGACAGTTAGTATTTTTTACACCATTTTTTTTATCACCAAAATGCTTTTAGGAGCTTTTTTAGGTCTGTTTTTCACTGCTACTTGAATCACCGGAGTTTTTCTCCATTCAGCATCACATAGACTGCCTTGCTGACACTGTTTATCAGAGACCAGCCTGTCCTCTAAACGCACACAAAGGGAGAGGCAGCAGTAAACATGCTCAGTGTTTAAAAGCAAGGTCAGCATTTGTATTTACACATGATTTTCTTATTCCAGCCCTTAGAGCTGGAAATGAATTAAACACTGGGCTCCCTACACCCACAAAACACTACTTAAAGCCACTCTTTTCTCTGGGTCTCTACATTAGCTGATCCCAGCCTTCAGCTGACTAGACTTTTTTGATTTCCACCTACATCAGATATTCCTAACAGACAGAATAAACCATGTTACCACAAATTACTCTTCCTCAGATAAAGATCAAGAAACTATTTCACCATAAGGATAATTTTACCCTGCAGCATTTTTGACAAAGGACACCACTGGAACAGAGTAAGAGGCCAGACAGCAGCGTGAAGAGAAATGCTGTATCATTATCTGCTTCAAAACAATACCCCTGATTGCTGGCAGAAGCAGAATACACAGAATATGGACCAAAAACAAGTATACAGAATTATATCCAGTTTTCCCTCAATCTATACTACCTTTTCTTACCTCCTTCCTTTACTATCAGCAACAACAAAAAAATCCAATTTGTTTGACAGTAAGCTCTTTATGATGGTACAAAATTAAGCTCTTTGATGAAGTCAGTTCATTTAAGCAAAACACACTACCTTTTAAGATGCCAGTTTCAAAATAGTCTATTTTGACAAGGAGATTTCTAACGATTTTAGATTACAACCTGTACAAACATGTGGGCTTCCACAAAAAACATTGCAGATATTTTAAGCCATTGGGGGAGAAGTTAACACACAAGAAATTTGTACTGAAACATCAGAAAACATTGAGACTTACAAGAGAGAAGCTAACATGTTTGCAGTTACGTTTTAATAAGAAAAGAACACACAACAACTTCTGAAGAATTGTTAGAGACAACTTATTTGTGTCTGGTGCTGTATACAGTTTGCACGCTGACTTGTGATGCAAAGCTGACTGTTCCTATACATCACAAAATATAACTATTTGATTTGAATTGGGGAAATTTCGTGATGCATTCTTTATACCATTACAGGGCAATAATCTTTCACAAATTCTTCTGCTTCATTCTCCCAAAGCTTCTTAAAAAACAAAGCTTATGTTATTTAAAGCTGAATTGCTCTACCATCTGTACTTTCTCAGAACCAAGGCTTCCTCCAATCTTCCCCCCCTTCAGGGAGAAAAGCAAAAAGCTAACAAGGTATTTCATCTAAACATTTGAACAGAACTCAGATGTCATGGATTTAGTTAGGCATACGCAAAGGGATCTCCTTTTCCCTCCTCATCTCCCCCCATGCACTGCTTTCATGCATTTCCCGTCAGAGATCTCTGCAGTAGGAATAGGCATCATATACGAACTGAAATCCGCAACAAAAAATGAAAGGCTTGCAGTTAATTTAACGCACCATCTAAAACATGGTTGAGAGGCTGTTATCTCAAGGCAGAAGTCTTGTGCTTTGGGCACAGCCATAGTTTCACTCCACCAACAGCTTACTTGCACCCTTCTGAGGTGTATCACGCCACTACAACAGTGTGAATAACGTGCCAGAAGGAAGCAGAGGCAGAACCAAAGCAGAGGAGAACAAATGAAGCAACAAGTAAAGAGTACGTGGACATCCAGTTCCTTCCTGAAGCCTGGGAGTTACATAAATCACTTAACATCAGGCAAAACATAAAGCACCAGGCACCACCAGTGGGAGACACCGCAGCATGCTGCCGCAGTCTGGAGAACACAGAAAAGCTGGACTAGGAAGAAATTCAGCACAGACAGACGTAGCGCTGGAAACTGTCTCTGGACTACCTCCAACACACGCAGGTACACGCTGCAGCCAGAGAGGCCACTTACTTGTAAAGGAGACGGCCTAAGGCAGGAGTGACGCCAAGTGAAGTCAGCAGCAGGTTAAGTAAGATCAGGGCCATCGTCAAGAGGGTTAACAGAAATGAAGGGACAAGCTTTGTGCTGGTCATACAGACAGCAGAACAATTTTGAAGGGGATGGTAGAGCAAAGCAGCAGTAAGCGGTGTGAGCAGCATAAATAGGAGAGAAGTTTTGAACCACAGAATGACTGCTCTGCTGGAAGGCAAAATGCACGAGAATGATAAAGGGCAACTATTGGGCTGTCGAAGGAACAGGATTAATGAGAAAATCTGTTCCAGCAGGATCTGAAAGTTGATTCAGTAACAAAATTCAGGTATGGAAATGAGAACCAGCAGCAAAAAGCTAATGGACCACCTCACAAAAAGGAAGGGGCTAGGAACAAGTTAAGAATTACACTGGAGTATCAAGAAAGAAGCAGTGGTTAGGAAAGAGCAAAGGATGGTAACAGGCAGCAGCTCAGAGAAAAGGGATAGGAGGACAGCATGTGGCTTCAGGTAGTACACATGGGAGGCTTCTGAAGCAAAACAGTTGTTTCTAATCTCTCATCATTTAGTCATGTAATAATACTGGGCAAAGGATCAGAGAATGAGAGCAGAAGGATAGAAAAAATATTCAGGAGCGAGCTGTGAGTAACAGACACCTTCTGAGGTCATTTAAATGCGCCAGAAGAATATGGTAAAGTTGGGAGCACGGGATCATCTGAGGTTAAGGAGAACGAGGAGAAAAGCAAACCTAAGCTACTGTGCACCCCTACCTACAAGTCAGACTGAATTGCTAGCAGGAGCACAAGCTTCTTTCCATGAAAGAAACAGCTAAAGATACTTAAACAGTGACCTCTAATGGTCAAACCACAGAGTCACAACTCCAAGCGTACCCAGACAATGATACAGAAGCTAGAATCTCTGAATAAATTATCCAAATGATTACAGTGCCAATCTATCAGGTAGCTATGTCAGGTAATTGTTACAGCAGTTACAAGTCATCAAAAACTTGCAGCGTATCCCTAAAATAAGTGAAAATAAAACAAGTCAAGATGGCAGCACAATACTTGTGCACGTAGTGATGACCAGCACTCAGATCTGTTGTCAGTGCTCAACTAACCTTTAACACCCTCTCTGCTTTCCGAGCACGTGTTTCCCTCTGTGCTCTCCTGGGTCAGACTGTGGTTAACCCGAGTGCCTGAAAGCCCCTCAAGCACACTTCCTACTCATGATGCAGTACAAGGATTTTAATTGTTTACTTTCATCACCATATCTGTAGGGATAATAAATGTGACTACACTAGGATGTGAAACTTTGTACACACTGTAAGTAACCAAGAGTATTTGGAGTTAATCTAGCTGAGTCCAGAAGTTTCATTACCATTTCATACTTAATGGCAAAATAGATCACAAATGCTGCTCTGCAAGACAAAAGTCAGATGAGACTGAAGCCACAGTACACATGCTACCTTAGGTGTTTCCTTTGAATACGGAAGTTCCTTTATTGCTAATTCTACTCCAATTATCGTTCGCTCACCAATGTACTGGCACAAAGGGACTAAAAAGCAAAAGTTCTGGTCTGTCCTGCTGCCTTTAACTCTCGCCTGCAGAGGCACTATTTCCTGGAGGTGGCCATTCTGTGCTCTAGTACAAACCATCTTTAAAAAACCTAAGCCCAAATCACAAAGTGATACACACACTTTATTCCCAGCTGCATAAAAATAACGTCATACTCACTCATGTGTTATACTTTCCCTTGCACAGCTCCAAAACATTCTGCTTGAAATGACACAGGTGGAGTCACAGAGCAGAAAAGATGTCCAGCCTTGGCAGCGTGTGTCCTCTCCCCAGCCAGGGCTCTCCTGGACACCTCCTTATTCTTTAATTCCTAACAACGGTGCCCCAGAACTGCTGTGAAACCACAAGCTTTAGGTCTGAGCGATGTAGCACAAAGTTTGTTTTGTTTGGGTACCATAACAAGTTACTACACAGATGTGAGAAGAGCGTTTGTGACTGGCCAGTCTGCTCAGGCACAGTTCTACAGAAGCCCATCGTGTGGCTCCAGCTCCCTCCTTCCCCCTCTAACACGGCTGCCTGAATTCCCTGCCACCACCCGTGTTCTGTTAGCTATCCCACTGCGCAGGAACAGCGACACCTCTATGTCCCCAGCTCCCACCAAATGTTAGGGAACAAGGACAACTTAGTCACAGCCACCCAAATTAATGTGCCACACTGAAGGACTCTGTCATTCACTCCCATTTACACAGATTTGAGGAATATTTGTCAGGACTTTTATTCCATTTTACTTTGATGTCAGCCAACGGGTTCGAGAGATGCCAGGGTCAGGCCAGACAACCTGTACAGGCTGACAGCACCAGCATGACTGCTTCTAGGCTGCACAGTGGATAGATGGTTTGGCTTTAAATGATGGAACAAAAAACTCCCACTGTAACATATGGGCACACTGGCCCATATGTCTAAGTTAAGGGAAAAAAAAAGACAAGTACTTGCTTTCTCCCTCTGCTTTCAACTGGTTTGTCACAAGAGACCCCAAAATGGAATCATCCCAGGTTTGTCACTCACACAGCAACTGGTTCAACAGAGCTGCAGGAACAGCTATTCAGCTTCCCCTAGAGTTTTGCTTCCCATTCTGAGGCTGTTCTGCAAGAAAAAGGTTCTCGTCAAGCAGCAGAAGCACGAATTCAACTCTTTCGTAAGTTACCTGGAGCAGAGGCAGCCGGTTCAAGACTCCTCCATTAGCACAGCACCGGGCAGCTGGAAAAAATCCAGTCTAATATTCTCCAGAAAAATCAGTGTGGATTTGAGTACTTCTAATAGAGAATGATTTACAGAGAGGTAAATGCACAAGCACCAGCAGCATGAATGGAGTACTAAAAATATTACTGAAAAAACATGCCACAAAAATTTTCTAAGCAGTATGATGGATTTAATAGTGTTATCTTCAAACTTGTTAATGAAACTTCACTTACTTCTAACAGTTTGCTTGCAAAAATATGAAATACGGTTACATAAAAATATGCACGTCCAGTTTTTACATATATTCATTCTTCCAGATAGACATATTTACTCTAAACAGCAGAAAAAACAGCAAGCAGAACACTCATTTAAATGGCAGAAAACTAGTAGAAGATGCTAATATGACCTTAGTGCAGCATGTCAAGTGTCACTGCCACCAGCTCCCTAGCCATTTTAAGAGCAATCTGCTAAGACAATTAATTACATAGCTTAAAAGATTAGGTCAACAGTGTCAAATACGAGACTATAAACTTGAAATTTAGCCTTTTTAAAATGTGTGCTGTCTATTTAAGTGTTTACGTCAGTTTGAAAGAATAGGAAGTTTCAGATTTGACGAGTTACTTCTCAGGAGAAGCAGTGGTTTCACCTTCCCATAGAAGAAACCCAAACACAGATAGGTTGACAGAATCCCTTGGCTGAGAGACCAGGTATCCTTGCAGCCTGCTGATCTAAGGGCTACTTTAGAAGAAAGGAGCAATTAAAAATTCAAGGTGTAATAGAATACAGTTTTAGAGTACTGGCAGCCCTTAAACCAGTATTTTGAAAACCAAAAATATTTCAAAAAACAGTGGTCTAGTCTGGAGTTTTCTTGAATAAAGAAAACCTGAAAGCATCCTTCTTGGACTTACTCCTCTTACTACTGTATCTTCTTCCTCCCCCAGTCAGGTCTTCAGCTAAGACTTCTAACTAGGATATAGACTGATTACTTAGCTTATCATTTTGGCACTTACGCTGAAGTATGTCAACCCTCTCCTGGCTCAATTCTCAGACAGGCAAGATTACTCTAATTTGAGTCTGACTACAGGAGATCCAGCCTGCCTTCTCCACCTCAGAGTATGACAGCTATCTGCGACATACCCAGCCACTCCAGCTACATTTAAGATTTGTAAGGTGTCACATGGATGAGACGATCAAGTCTCTTGAAAGTTTATTAGCTTCAAAAGTTGTACAACTAAAAAAAAAAAAAGACTATTCTGTTGGTTAAGCTTAATATTTACAACTCACTTCATCCCTGTGCTATACACACAGTCATTCAGAAGATACCAGAGCAGATAATGAGCAGCAGAGAATTTCTGCCTGGCAGCACTAGGTACAATTCACTTAACCCAACGCTGGATGAGTTGTCTGACCTCGTCACGCGGGTTTCAGACAGAGGTGAGCGGAGTGAACTGCTGTCTCAAGGTGCTCACAACCCTCCAAAAGCTGCAGAGGAAGCTTAAGTGGCTGGATACAATTAACCTGCTTCACTTTTAGGCAGCTCAAGTTCAGAGACAGGCATCTCCTTGCAGCGACCCTGCAGAAACACAAAAGCCACCAGGCTGGGTGGCCCAGTATCCCAGCTCCATCAGTGGCTGATAACAGGCAGCACACAGCAATAACCTGAAGTTTATCGTAACATTTCCCCAAAACAGTTGCTCCCTTCCAGCTGTTTGTAACCTTCTGACCTTCTAAACTACAGGTAGATCTGTGTGTTTAATAACAATACTTACAGTTTTCCTCCCCATACTTCGCCCGTGAACTCACTCAGTCATCAATTATTAATAAATTTGACCAGTGCAAATCAAAAGTTCTTTGAAAATGTAAGAGGGTTTTATTTTTTATTTAAATAGGGACAAAAAGTGGCAAGATACCAGTCTAGAGGACACTACCCAGTCAGGAATAGGGCCTAGAGTAACTCCTTCATATTTCTCACAGCCACTCACATACTGCCCATAATTTCACCTACTTCATACTGTTACTTCAAACCCTTTAAGCTATGCATTAATAACCAGTTAACTGCAGCCAAAGAATTAGTGTTCATGTGGTAGGATCTAAGAATATTTTCACTTTTTCTTCATGCTTAATCCTCCAAAAAATGTTCAAAACCCTACGCTAGATTTTTATATTAACACACATTTTAAATAACAGATACTATCTTACAGTTCATGCAGCAAAGAGATTAGAATTAGATGGGCTTGTTTTACTTTTTTACACCCCACTTTCAACCTGTAAAACTTATCCAGAGCATAGTCTGGTGCGTGCTACAGAACTGCCTGGTCTTCTCCCCAACACACGCTCTCTTTGGCAGTTCCACTCCCTTCCCCATTTCATGCGCTCCTAAAAAATTCAGTTCCAAAAGCGGAGGAGCGGTTGAGATTGACATCCACTGATGTACGCAGAGAACAGACAAGGACAAACAGAACGTAAACGAAAACCACAGAACTTTTCTTCTCTTTACAAGACACACAGTAACAGGGTCTATACGAACCTCATTGCTTGTATTTAACAGCCAAGAAGTAGGAATGTTTGTACAAGACACAAACAGGTAAGCCTGAAGCTTGCTCCTACGAAGAAACCATTTAACTTTGCCTCACAAGAGTCAGGTTGGTATCTCTCTACATTAAGTTCAGTCTCACATTACCTCTCTCTCATGATGTGATATTCACCAACACCAAGTTGAGGCTTTTTTCCTATGGGAAGTGATAACTGAAGTATCCAGAAGGCAATAACTGAAGGTGCTGTGTGCAGTACGGTCAAGAGACAGTTTACACTCAAAAGATGTTGTGCTTTTTTTTTTTTTTTGCCAACAGCAGACCACCTGACTTTCATGCCAGAAGCTCACACTCAGTTGGCCTTCCTCACATGCATTTGAGTTGTGATTTGTTTTCACTTGCTTCAGTCAAATTAATCATCCTTCTACTAAAATATGAAGTGCATCTTCTTGATACAGTTCAAAAAAGTTCATAGAACTTTAAAATTGCAGTAGGGAGTGGATTTTTGACTTAACTAGTAACATGACTGAAAATTACTGATCTTCTGGTACACAGCAGATCTGTATTGATGTTAGAAAGGCATGTTGAACACGTCTGCTAATTCACATCCTCTTTTTTTTTTTTATTTGGGTAAAGCTCTTCACCAAGAACCTCACCCTCTTAGCAGTGACACTGTGCTCTATAAAAAACAAACTAGTAGTGGCAGCTTTTAAATGCTGCTTAACAGCCTGCAACAAAGTCAGAAAAGAACAGTATACTTACTGGTAAGCTTGTTGTGACTGAGAACCAGCTGCGTGATATGAGACAAGGTAACTGTAAATGAAGAGAGAAAAAAGTTAGTT
Source organism: Anser brachyrhynchus (assembly GCF_964034855.1). Classification (NCBI taxonomy): domain Eukaryota; kingdom Metazoa; phylum Chordata; class Aves; order Anseriformes; family Anatidae; genus Anser; species Anser brachyrhynchus. The sequence continues at coordinate 22,432,163 of NC_137695.1, read as the reverse complement.
TACGAACAGAGATGGCGACCAAGAGCCCATTTAAGCTAAAAAAGACGCGCTGTTTCCTATTCTAGTAACGCCAGATCATATGCACTATTACAAAAATCAAGACAAGCTCAAGATATTTACTGAAATTGCCTGAATGATCTGATTGATCCCAGCCCCTCATACTCCAGCTTACTGAGCAACGAGTACGGGGCTGGGGCAGCTGCAGCCTGGTACCCCCCATTACACACCTTCACCCGCGTTTGTTCTTGCCTACTGCCATTCCCACACCTCTAGAGGCTCTACAGCCTACAATCAACATCACCTGGCCAGAACAACATGCTAAATAGCCAGAGGAGAAACCCACACCTTGAGGACATTCTTAAACATCGTCCCTCTCCCTGCAAAAAGTCTGACGTGCTCTGGACTAGAAAGACTCAAGTTTTTTTCCTCCCCTACACCTTGTTCCTTACTTCCAGCGCAGTCTCTCCAAAAAGCTCTTGTAACTATAGGGCTGCCCCTCCTGAGCAGCCTGGAAGTTCTCCCTAAGGACAGCTGTAGTGCCACACCTCTCACCAATTCCCACAAGCACTAAGCATCGCTAACACTAGCCCAGGGACAGTCCACAGGGACGTGGCTGCCTTATGGAAGTAAGATATCCCGGAGAGCACACGTGAAACCGGTCACGCTAATCGATACTTACAAAATGGCAAGTTGGAGAAAAGAGCTGGGAGACACTGTACTTACCGACAGAGCAGCCTGCTTTACGCTGCTCCAGCTAACCCTTACGCACTCACGGCTGACCCCAGGCAAACGTTAAGCTCAGAGCGGAACAAAAGCAGTCACTAAAAGGCAGAAACAGAACTGAAAGTTCACTGGAAAAAAAAAAATGCATTGCCACAGTTCCCTGTGCAATTGCAGGCTGTGGAGGAAGGAAAGGCAGGGAGCAGAAAGGAAAACAGTGCATCCACCCTAAATCTCTCTTAAATACAAGCACTCTCTAAGTAGTGCCTCAAACAGGTCACGAAGTAGGACAGAAAGCAGCCCACAGGAAGTCTGTAAGAAAAGAACCAGCTCTGTAGGGCAGACAAGTACAGTAGCCTCAAAGAATACTCGTCTTTAAAACATGACAGGCACTTCAACATCGGCATCTAAGCACCCCCTTAGACTACCGACTGTAGACCTACAGCTAAACAGGTCAAGTTCCAAAAAGTAATTGGGAGAAGATGCTGGAGGCGGTTATGAGCTTGTGAGCAAATGCTTAAGTACTGCCTCTTCAGCATTTATTTCTCTTGCTTTAGGAATTGCAATAGCTGTGACCACCAGTGAAAGCCAGCATTTCACAGGCCCTTGACACCCAGGCCTGACCAGTAAGGACATGGTCATTACTGGGGCAAGCCCTCTGCTGGCTTCCCGAGATGCAGAGTGCTTCAGCTGGACACCTCCAGGTCCAAGTCGGCCTTATCTAGATCAGAGCCAGATGTGGGGAACCAGAGTACCCAAGTTCATCTGTATCCTCAGGCTTAACTTCATTATATGCGGAAACAGAGCACGAACTATTCACAAATACGAAGTTACAAGGCAGGAGAAAGGAACTCGTTTTCATGCAGCACAAAATCTCGCAAGCAACTTCCCAAGTTATTTCTCCCCCCAGAATTGCTGCTTGTTCCGATGTTTTCTTTCCCTACTAGCTATGAATCCTTCAGATGTAGTCAATATCCTCAGTTCCCACTACTGAGCCACTTAAGCACAGCAAGGTATTTCGCACGTCCTTCTGTGAGCTCTCACAGGAAGGGTCCAGCTAATCAAGTAACATTCCCCCTCCATGTCCAAACAGACCCCAGGTGTTCAGAAGAAGGCAGGGAAAAGCAGACAACACACACGAAAGATTCTCATCAGCTCTGTTCTCAGCACCTCTCTCGCTGGCAGCGAGGACAAGCTGTGTCACCATGCCCTCACCAACGCTGCACCTACCTGCCTGAACAGTAAGGACGCCGTGAACAGTGCTTTGAAGGCTGAAGTGAGGAGCACTGAAAGAGCAGGGCTTACACTGCTGGCCCCAGCGCCACCAGATGGCATTCCAGCTTTGCTCTGAAGATTCGGGATGCTGGAACGTCTGCTCCTTTGCCCTCCTTATGACAAGCCTTGGAAAGTGAAGATTTGGTGTAATCTGCTTTTTCTGAATAAATCCTTTTTATTTATTTCTTTTTTGATACTGTGCAAAGTTGCTCCCACTTCAAGATTTTTTTTAAAAGCTGAGAAGAGTTAAATTGAAGTGGCTGAATAAGACAACTAACACCGCCTCAGCTCCATACTCAGAAGCCAGCACCTCATCACAAGCACGAAGGACAACGGGACTCCGAGTAGGTGGGAGCTCTGCACCTCTGCTGCTTGGCAAAGGTCCGCAACAGGCAGACTGAATGGCACTTACAGACTGCCACGACAGGCAGTTCCAAGAGAACTTTTGCACTTTTTCTGTAACTTCTGTACGACACCGCTGGAAACGCTAAGAACCAAGTCTCTGAAGGCGCGCAGACCTCAGAGGCCATGCCGACATTACAGCACTTCGTATACAGGGGATGAATTAATTTGATTTCAAGAATGCACCATGCGTCCCCACAGGAGTTTGAGGGTCAGGATATTAACATTTGCCAAGGCAATTTACGCACGTGGTAATTACAGATTCTCATCATGATCCCAATCCCACCACTGCTTCAAAACGGAACAGGCGGGAAAAGAACATTTGAGCTCTTCTCTTTTTGTCCTAGCATCAAGCTTTGTCATATGCTGCTTCCATGCACCGCAGGCTGGCTTTCCATGAAATATTTAGATGACAAGTCTTGACTCTTTTTTTTTTAAAGAAGAAAAAAAACACAACAGGAAGACTCCAGAGGCCTTGCTGGACGAAGATAAGACGCTGCCTCTCGCACTGGAGGAAGTTAACACAGAAGGAGCATTACAGCATTGGACTGAACAACCTGCGAGTAGCCTGCCACTCCATCTCCTGGGCCTTGGTTATTTTAGGAGTGAACAACTCTATCAACACTAACTTTTTGGTAAAAAAAAAAAAAAAATCTAGCCTTGTTAATACCATCACATAAGCGCGTACTTTATGTAAAATATGAATAGCTTACAGATGGAATAATGAGAACAAATTAACACTTACAGAGTAAATAGGATTTCATCCAATATTCCTTCCCTAGCAGCAAGGCTACAGAGCAGCAGATGTCCTGAGTTATTTGAGCAAAATAATTCATAGCTTCCCCACATCCACCACTTCAGAGATTAGACTGAGACTGGTCCTTGCAACCAGAACAATTCCCTAATTCAAGATGGCTGCTTGAAGTCCCAACGACAAGTGCCCTAGTCAGGCAAAAGATGCATCATATCCTGCCTGCTTAATCAGATTATTCACCTTACAGGACATCTGCCAACCCCCTCTGCCTCTACCTGTCAATATCTGGGTGTTTCATAAACAAATACAATCTATTTACTCCACAATATAGAATTAAAAAAAAAAAAGGCACTAAAACATTTTCACTAGGTAAGACTTGTTAGAAGTATTAATGGATTCACGAATATAGTATAAATGATAGTGTATATATATATAGTATAGTGTGTGTATATATATATAGTATAGTATATATAGTATAAGTGACAACAGCTAAAACACTTGTTTTATTGCGTACCAGAATCATAAAAAGCCTTTAAAGTTTAAAACTGTTTTACCTGGTCTTTGCATTAGTATGATGACTGAAAGTACAGAACACCTAGATCAAGGCACATTTTAAATCTCAGATGAACTCTCCTACAGAACTACTCTGCTGCATCTGTGAAAAGAGATTACTAATTTACATTTCTGAAAGTCCAGATGCTGTGAAGGCCTGTAGCACAATTCTAGTTCGTGCTTCAAGTACAACTAGTAGAAAACACTGAAATGCCCGGATTTGAAGAATATTCAAAAAACGGTTGTCATGACCTCTAATGACACTAATGAACTCCTGAGTGAGCAGCTGTTCAGGGACCTCTGAACATAACTTTGTGAATCTCAATGCTAAAGTATAAATGAGCTGACAGCTCAGCCTTCCCTTTACTGAAGATGAAAGCAGGAAGAGATGCAGAGGTCTAAGCTAGTTTAAGACAATTTCAGACACTGAGTGTCGATCTTCATCCACATAGGAGAAGTACTTCCTCTTGAATTGGAAAAAAACATTGACATTTGACAGAGGCAAATGCTTGATTTTGTCTGTCCTGCAACTTTCTTCCCAAAGGGTGGGAGTTAAGGCAAAAGAAAAGAGTGGCTGCCCTGTATTGGAGCAAGTCAGTCACTAGCCTAGGAAGAAAAGCCAGAAGAGTCCTACCCAAGCCATTGCATATATTCCTCCTCCCTTCTTCTCCCTCCCCAGCATGACATCACTTTTCTATAGTCCCTGAAGATTTTTGGTTTTTATACACACATGACAAGAATAGATCCGTACCTGAAGGAATAAGATTTGCACACAGAGCAGAGCTACTTCCTAGTTGCTGTGTCTGCATCTACTTTATGTGAATTAAGGAAGTTTAAACACGAGTCACTGGGCACGCTGCTGTGAGTACTCAAACGCGCAGTGGGACAAGGCTTGGCACTTTTCTTGAAAAGCAGCTAAGACTACAGAGAGCGGCTTATTTGAAGAATCACTGTCCACTTGGGGCGGGGGGCAGGACTGACAACAATTAAGTACTTTCAGGGCACAAAATCCCCATCAGCAGCTAGTGAACATAACTCAGGAATACCCTCCAGCCTAGTAAGTCCTTAAACCTCAAATTGCTAAAAAGAAACACCACCGTAATGTTCTCTCTGATGCTAACCTAACGTTATACTCATCTCTAAACATCTACCAGTGGATCTCATTGAAGACAAGATGCTAAGAAAGGACAGTCACCGGGCATGAATCGCTACCCTTGCTTATAATATGTTTGTATTTCATGGAAAAATCAGTTTCTGAAACAGCAAGCTGTAACTCCGTGCTGGAAAGAAATTCAGCACCCCTAACAGGAGAGGTGCTGGACCAGACCCATTTAACTTCCCTGCCAGCTCAGAAAGCCAGAAAAGCCCGGACACTCACTTCTGTACTAGAGAAGTTCACTCCTTAGGAGACAGGTGGCAGGGCTAGGAAACAAGCCACTTCCACGCCTTCTCACACCATCACCTACAATTCATAAGACACAATACCTATTCACTGCTTCTTTAAAAGCACACTTGGAGGAAGTTATTCCTTCTCCAAGCAAACAGTGACAAACGCCTCGACAGAAATAAGAAAAACACACCAAAAAAAAAAAAACAAACCTTGCAATTCAGCCAGAGCGGAGAGTAACGGAAAAAGCAAGAAGGTCTGGACTAACTGGACAGAAAGCAGCCATCATTTCCCCCTCCCCTAAGTTTGATCTCAGGGTGGAGAAGGCCCCAGGCCCCCACGCTAAAACAAGCCACGGAAGGTGCATCCACCGTGCGATGGATGCGAGTTAGGGTGCCACAAGCCCCCACTTCATGCAACAAACTCGCTGCCAAACAAGGTTCGGATGACAAATTCGCAACTCGGCACCGGGGAGCACCTTGCGGAGCACCCTGCTGGCCTGGCCCTGCCTGCACAGCAAGCTCAGAAGAGCCTTTTGCATGAAATGAGCGTTTCCAGCTCGGCGCTGCCGAGGCTGGTGCCGGAGCCGAGGCCCGGCCGCGCGGTACAAATAAGGCAGCGCCGCCGCTACGTACAGAGCCCGGGCACGTCCAGCATGTTGGAGACGCCGCGGTCGCACATGTCCACCTCGGGCTGGTTCTTCTCCCGGCTCTCCTCCACCATCTTCTTCAGCGACTTGGACATGGCCTGGGCGGGGATGCGAACACCGTCAGGCGCCGGCCGTGTCCCCCCGTGTGTCCCCCCCACAGCCCGGCGGAGCCCCGGCCGCCCCCCGACCCCCCTGCCGAGCCCCCCGGTGCGGGCCGAGCCCCCGCGGCCACTCACGGCGCTGCGCTGCCCGGCGCTGCCCGGCTCCCCTCAGCTCCCCCCGGCTGCCCTCGGACCCGGTCCCGGTCCCGGTCCCGGCCCTGCCGCCGCTCCCCGCCCCGAGCCCCGCCCGGCCGGAAGGGGAGGGGGGTGAAGGGGAGGAGGAGGAGGAAGAAGAGAAGGAGGAAGAGGAAGAGGGTTGTGAGTAAAGGTTGTGAGGGAGCCTTGCTCAGCCTCAGCACCTGGGCAGCGCCTCACAGACGTTAACCTGGGCAGACGGACCGCCGCCATTTCGCAGAGGGGAAGGAGGCGTCGGGGCGCGCCTCAGGGCGGAGCCATCTTGGCGCCGGCAGCCCCTGGCGGGGGGCGTCCTGCACAAGGCCCTGGGGCGCTGCCTGGCAGCTGAGTTATTACAAATAACATCCACTGAAAGAGTTATTAAAAGTAATATCCACTGAAACCAGGGTGGTAAACGGGAAGGTGCCTTAACCAGCAAACGCAGGCCTGGCATTGCTGCGGGTATAACCTCAGTGTTTCCTTTTTTAGAAATGATTTAATTTGCAGTAGCACGTTTCCCTCTAAGTGGCTCTTAACTGCCTTCAGCCCTTCCCTGAAGTTACAGGCTGCTCTCAGGTCTGTCCGACAAAGCACAACTGCAAGAACTTCCCTTTATCTAGATCACTCAGCAGCATGTAAGTCACTGTGATGCACAAGCCAGCAATGTTCGGTTCCTCTTCATCTGCAGGACGAGAGCCTGTACCGCTTCCACCTGTAACCAAGTGCCCTGATTGCCGCCAGTCAGTTGCCTCACAGAGTAAGGTGCCAGCATATTTACTGTTCTTCCTTCACAAAGGACAGTCAGTCTTCATTTAGTAGCAAAGGCTTATCCAGATTCATCGTCTGTAAAATAACGTCCTAGTTTGCTTACCCCAACAAACAGCTCAAGCCCGTGTGCCTGTGACAAGGTCCTCGCAGGCTGTGTCTTTATGGCTGACCAGCTCACCTGGCTTCGCACTACCCCATTTATGCAGTGATAAAACAACTGCATGTTACACTGCACGTGACCTGAATGTCCACCTTTGATCCCTATTGTAGAAGTATTTAATTACTCCCTCTTTAATAAACTTATTTCCCTTACTGGCTTTTGTCAGGACTGCTTTCTTTGTCCTGGTAATTTCATTTCCATCTTCTTTGGAAACAGTTCATGTTTCACTCGCATCTTCTATGGGGTCTGCTTTGGTTACTGCTTCAGCAAACCTCCCATATGAGCAAACACTAATCCATACCCTACTGAGGTCCACACTGGATTTGACAAAGAGGGGATGCTTTCCAGCCTTCACTTTAAAGATTTTCAGCTTCTCACGAAGCACTAAATACCAATTGGATGAGAAAGAGTGGGAAAGTAAGCATGTGAGACATACTGACCAAGTGTCTGGTCATTCCCTGATCTTGAAAGCTTAATTTTCAGGTTCTCCCATTAGCAGTAGTACTGATGAAGGCTAATTTCCTGAAGAGGGCCTGTGCCCCTGCAGTAACCCTCTATCTCCTCTCTTGTCCCCTGGCACCTCAGCATATCCAATTCTTCCTTAACCCCCCTGACCCCAAGTATCCCCAGCTCCCTCTGTACCCCTAGCTACAGGCTGGCCAGCTGGAGACCTTCCCAAATGCATGGCTGTTGAGCTCACAGTGCTGGCTTCTCCAGAGTGAACTTACTTGTGTCTCACTGTACTATCCAGAAAAATAAATAAATAAAGAAATAGATACCCTTCTATTTTCAAAAAAAAAAAAAATCAATTTTAATCAGTTTTAATGCAGGGGTTGTGTGTATTCAAAACAACACAACAGCAACATGTGCCGGCAAAAACATTTGTATATTGCTAGGCATTGCTGCTAGAAATTTATCCACAAAAATTAGAGTAATTCGGTGTGATGACTGGCACACTATTTATTTGCTGATCTTTGCCTTATAAAAGCAAACTTCTAGAATTTGGACTCTATTTTTATTATCGGATAATTTAATTTAAAGCATTTATTTGTTAGCAATCCTGTATTGTTGCTATTGTTATTTTGTACAGTAGTCAATGCTATTAATTCTTACTACGTTTCCTTTTAATCAGGACTGCCAAATAATTCTGTGGTTTTAGTTTGGCAGCTGACAGAAAAATAATTACAAGAAAAATCTCAATTCTGGTGCCTAGGATGCTTATCTTGAGTTACTGTGGGAAACTGGGACACCTCCTCCTTTGCTTTATGAGCCAACTGAAAACTGTCTTTCAGCCAAAATGCTTTGTAAATGTAACTACAACTGGCGAATGTTTTAAATTGACCAGCACCATGTTTTCTAGCACTGTAGCTGTACATCTTCTGTCTCCTTTAATTCAAGTACCTGTAGCCCTAACGATCTCATTCTGTTATTACTTCTCAATTTTTGTTTATCAAGAATAGCCCCACCACAAGGGAAGGGCAATTCAAAAATACTGTTATGGACATTTTAGTGCTTATTCTTCAAATCTTAGTCTTTTCGCCATTCATATATTACTGCCTCCTAAATAATGTCTTTATGGAACAATAAATAGATATGGTAACATCCAGAAGATTTACACGTCAGTTAAAAAAATGCAGGCTCTAGAAAGTGAAAACGCACGTTCATTATCTGTGCAGTGTCATTTACAGCAGGGAGGTTTGTAGCCATGCAGGTATTATAAGGCAGACATGCGGTATTCACAGCTATGGCTTGATCTATAAAATAGGCAGCAACATGCAAAGACATAAAAGCAAAGATATTCCTGGCAGTATTGTGAAACAAAGCCATAAATCTTATTAAACACAGATTTTTTTCTTCTGAACTCTACACTAAAACTAACAGATTTTTTTCAGAATATTAAAAAATAAATGTTCAGTTGTTTGCTTTTGCCGTGCGTTCATTTTAAAGCATTTTAAATGACTTACCTTCCAAGACAGAAACATGGCTTAGCAAGAGCTCTCTCCTTTAAGGACCTTCACTTTAATAGTTCTGCAGTGGTATTTCTCTCGTGGTTCCTCATATAAGATGTTAGAGGACAGTAGCGGGTTACTTTGTTCCTGTTTTTTTTGAAAGAATGGGTTTGATAATTTACTCTAATTTTAGACTTTGACTATTTTTGGCGAGAGTCAGTTGGGCCAGATCAATTGAACTTTGTACCAGAAGCTTTATTCAACAGTCTTTGTGGACATGAATTCTCTGCTGGACTTTCATTTTCTATAAAGAAGCTCATGAATTTTCCTCACGTGTAAATAAAATTATGCAGAGATATAGAGTAGTTGTAACATCTAAAGATGCACCAAGCACTAATTATTATTAGATTAACAAAAAATAAATTAATCGTACAATTTTCTCTTCCTTTCATTCATCATGTTCTTCATTCTTTTTTTCTGCAGTTCAATGATTCTATAAAATTTGGTGTTATGACTGAAAGTCATACCAAGGCCAAGTATTTTATCTGTATCAAGAAACTGTCAGAAAGCATTTCACCCGCTTTAAAACGAAACGTGATTTTTCACAAAACCAAACTTTTTGAACAACAGGTTTCAACACACTCGTCAGTTTAACCGCAGTCCCCCTGAGGAGCTTCAGGCCAAAGGTTGCATTGCCAGAGCTGGCCTCACGCACACCACAGGGCACGAGATCGAATCTAAATATCGCGCAGAGTAACAGGTGGGCCAGCCTTGTCTGGCCGGCCTGCGGGACAGCGGTCTCCTCAGGGAAACAAGCTTTGTGTCAAATAAACTGTAGGATGTGCGACTGCTATCAGTTGCAATAAGCCACTAATGAACTTCGTTCATTAAAACCATGTACAGGTTTCTGTTATGTTGGTCAGTTTATGCTCTGACGTGCTCTTGGCAAGACCAAGGTTTAGCCTAAGAACTGATTGTCCATAAGGGAAGGGAATGCACTGCAAAGCACTGCCAGCCCTGCAGCAGCAGGAGCTGTTTGGGTGAGAGATGCCCTTCCAGTCCAGCTACGGCTTCCAGGTGAGCTGAGCAGCAGGCTGGTGAAATAATTAAATAATAATAAAAAATACAGTGTTCTTGCCAGGCTTATTCTTGCCTAAAATCTGATGCTTCTGTGACCATCCACCTAGCAGCAAGAGACAGCAACCAGATTCTGAGGGGACTCTGCCCTGCACGAACTGCATGAACCCCACAATGATTCATAGGAAGGTCAAAACCACGATGGATGCACGTGAAGTCCCATGATGCAGCCATCCACTAGGAGGAGTAAACCCCTTCCTGATCTCGGCAAACAGCTGAAGCCGTGCTTGACTGTATTTGCATTGTCTTACGAGTTCCTATAGCCAGAGCTTGTTTTGTAGCTTCATCTGTGATTCATCTCCAGGCAGTTCAGATGACATTATTGTCTTACTGCCTGCGATCCCTTTTACGGCGTTTTTAATAAATTTAGGGACAAAGATTGCATTGTCCCTTGATTACTAACATGAAATCAGTTTGGCTGGAGTCTTGAACAAAAGTTTTCTGGGCTGCTAATGTAAAATTCCACTACATGTTCTTTTGTGTCTTCCCATATTAGAGTAATTTCCTGTTCTGCCTGCAGGTCAAGAGGACATATCTGTCTCCTGGTTTGATAGAAATACAGATATTTCTCCTTTTTCCATGTTGTACTGTAGCATGTTAGCAAGCATATTGTCTGTACCTAAGCTAGATTTTTCTTAGTACTTGGAAAATTCTAAAATGCTGTCATACATCTAGTCTGCTTGGCCAGGTCTCTCTCTCTACAACATAATCAGATCGTTCCTGAATTTTAAATATCTTGAATTTTATATTGTGTCATCTACGTTTTTGCCCTTCTTGTCTGTTTTGTGTTTTCTGGATTGTATTTTAACCAGAATATCTTCTCTCCGACTATTAAGTTTTGTTTGTTTGTAGAATTACGCCTTTTTTTTTGGCATTCACTAGGAAATCTTCAAAGAATTCTGAGATTTTGTTAGAACTGCCATTAATAATTACAATGTCACTTATCATCATTTACTGCAACAATCACTTGAAGGAATTCATTTCACTGTGTGAACCAGTGTCCTCTGTACACCCCAACAACAACATTTGTTACATATGATGTGTGTTAGCCTGGGGCAGCGGCACAATAATGTTAGTAAAAAGTCAATCGATATTTTTATATTTGCCCTATTCTGAAGTTGTATGTTTTATAAATGTCTAGGAAGTGGCCCACAAGTTGTCTAGGAAGGTGACATGGTTGCTCAAAGTCTCACAAGTTTTTAAATTCAGTTGTAAAAGAGATTTGGAAGCTTAGCGATCTAACCCAGTAAATATAATCACAGAGATGCGTGCGTATTGAACAGGCTCTGACATTACTTCTTGATGTGGTTATGGTTTAGTAACACAACACATCTTTGCTGTGTTAAGCTTTAGTGAATGCCTGAGTACTTTATTCAGTCAGGTTCTTCCACCCAATGTGCAGTATAAGAGAAGGGTCTTCAACAAAGTTATCTGTGTAAATGGCTGTAGGACAGGGGCCGTATTTTAGCAATGTCTGATTTTATTCTAGTTCAAATAAAACTAGCTAACATTTAACTAGCGCAGTTGGACTTGAAGATCTTGAAGGTCTTTTCTAACCTAAATGATTATACGATTCTATGATTTATAAAGATGCTTGGGACAAAAACACATAACTCTGCAGAACTAATTAAAGACAACTTTGTATCTTAGCTCCTCTTAACAATTTCACATTGAATATTTTGTGTTTAAGCTTTATCCTGGCTTCCTGGATAATTAACTTTTTATAGCCTTAACTGTAAAACTTTTTGCACATTTACAAAAGCGTTTGAAATGGTATAGAAGAACATAAAAATATGATTCAAAACTGGCAAAAACTCACTTTCACAGTTAGGTAGATAATTTATTCTCAGTACAATGAAAGATTACATTTTTCGGACAGAACTTTAAAATTCATAACAGCTGTACTTACAGTAATCTTTAAAAGGCCTTACTTCAGTTGCAATTATCATAACTGGATTTCAAACATATTTTATGATCTAAAGTGTCCTCAGTATAGCAAGGAACAGTAAAGTATTTCTTATGTGACGTTCTAGCTCCTCCAACTCAACTGGAATCCTGATGGTAAAGTCACATATTCGGCATGAAATTTTATATAGACTTGATGAGATGTAGCAGTGAATGGAGCAATGTTTGTATCCTAAAATTAAAGACAAGAAGAATGAAAAGCTTTACCTGACAGCAAGATTCTGAGAAAAAGCCAATCATAATGTTAAAGCTGAGGTACTAATCCAATCAGAGAGTGGAAGGGACCTCAGGTCTGTGCTAGATATTGCTGTTGCATTTCTTCCATAGGGTGTTAAAAATATTTAAATCACAAACACATCAACTAAATTCAGAGAAAAAAAGGCTTGATGATACCACCCACTAGATGTCACTGTAAGGTCTGTATTGAAAAGCTGAGATGCCACAGAAGCCTTACGCTTTCACTTCCACTAGTTTGTATGGAATTCATGCCAAAATTAGGGAAACGATCTTAATTATGACACAGTAAAGATTAATTTTAACCAGTTACAGGGTCACAGACAGTAGGGAATACATACCATCCCACAGTATGGCCCAGCGGGGGGATAGCTGGCATCTGGCCCATTGTAAAGGATCAGATAGTTGTTACTGCAATCCCCTGGGTCATCGATGCTGATGAAATCAAAGTTCACTGTGACAATTCGTCCCTTGGGCGCAGTAATGGCCCACTCACAGTCAGTGTTGTTCTGGTAAGTCGCAGGGTAGCTGGGACTAGCAAACGTGCCAGTGCTGCCGTATAATGTTCCTCCACATCCTGGAAATGGACGCAGTTAATTAGCTTAGAAGACTTAGTTTTACAAGATACTACACAATGTAGTACAGTATTAGTAGCAGCACTGAAATACAGAGAGACACTGTGAACTGGAACAGTGCGTTTGGATAACAACATTATTGCAACGAGACAAAACTGAGGCTCTAGCTTCAGCAGCCTGAGAAGAATACGGAATGGGCATCAGACATACTGTAAGGTTACTCTGCAGTGCTTTGCTGATGGTCTTAAGCGCACTCCAGTAAGTTAGTGTCAAGGGCAAACTATGTCATCCAGCTATTCATTCCCATTTCACATGCTGTTTGTGACTAGGTCTATCACCCAGTCACTACACAGCATTATAGATATGTTTTTTTCCTGAGGCAAGCGTCAGTCCTCTTCAGGCTTAGCAGTGCCTAGATCCTACAGCCTATCACAAATGAACTACTAATAAAGTAGATTGAGTCACTACCACCACCACTAACTACTCTGTGGTCCCAGGATAGATGTTCCTTGTATTTTCTGACCTCTTGGTGAAAGATGTAGATCTCCAGCTTAAGTGAACCATATCCTCTGAGGTTGCTAATTAGAGAAATTAGGGTCGGCTATGCGTGCTTGGGAAAGCCTTAGATGTTGGTAAGTCAAGGCCCCACCTGAGCTGGCTGGATTCCATCATTCTATGTTTTCCTTCTGTGTACAACTGCTTAATGGAATTACTTTGTTATTACAGCCTTACCACTTGATGATGAGGTCCAAGTGATTTCATACCCATCACGTGCCACTGAAATATCACTCTTGAAACGAAGGTAGACAACATGATTTTTGGGGAAGATGGGACTGGGTACAATGTTTCCACAGAACCTGCCAAGCAGTGGTGATTGCACATCGCTCCCATTTCTGATCTTCAAGGGGCAAAAAAAACATTGTCAACATTAAATCCCTGTACCAATTATACACAACTACAATTATACAGTGATGCAAGCACAGCACAAAATATGTATAGACTTGCATAATTGTCATTTAAATACTTTTATTTTTCCTACTCTATATCCTTACATAGAAAGAAAAAGAGACTATTAGCCAGCCTGTCTGAGCTTTGTAAGCAATTGCACAGAACAAGTATCATCAGCAACTGGTAGCTAAATTTTATGGTGTGGTGTATCTCCTGAATAATAAAAATTACTTGGCTAGTAGCTAAGATGTGCTTTTGAAATTCAAGTCCATGTTTTAATTTTCATCTGAAATGTTAATATTTCAGATGAAAAGATTAATACTTTACCCTGCAGACTATTATTTTCCCTGGTCACATAAAGACACAGTTCATATTATGTAGCTCAGAATTAAGATGATGTTTTTTTTGAGCTCCAATAATGCTGGAGTTTAGATCCATTTCTTGAGACAGTAAAGAGGGTATTAAAGGAGAACTAAATGGGGATTCTGCCACAGATATCTGATTTTTGTAATCCAACTATTGAATAGGGAAAACTTCAACAAGCATGAAAGGACAGAGTAAGTATTGTGCAGGATGATACGCTTTTTATTGATACAAGGTACCTTTGCAAGTAGCATACATTTGTATTACCTCTCTCCTTTTTTTTTTTTTTTTTTTAATAAAGAAACATAACAAGGAGATGGAATCTGCTACTGGAATAAAAGTACTCAGACTTAAGGCTTTCCATTCATGCACAGGTGTTAATATTAGATGAAAACTATCCCAGTTTGCTCTGTAACTGGGTAACATCAACATGAGCTAGGTAAAGATGAGTTGGCTAACAGCAAAAGTATTTATTTATTGGTTTTAGACTTAATATAGTGTGTGTTGTTTAACCTCTTACTATAGTACCTCAGTATTTTTCACCATAAAACTGTAGCAATATAGTATATTCCTGATATCAGTTCAGATCATACTTGATCCAAGACTAGTAATGTCCTTTGACTTCAGCAGAATTTGATTTAGGCCCACAAAATAGATATACAGGCTTAATACCTCTAGGAAGTCATGTGAACACTGGATGCTGTCCTCCAAACTGAAAGCATGGAAAAAGAGAGAAATGGTGTGATTCTGGGGAGCTCTCAGAACAATGGAACAATCCATATTATTGGGGTGACGACCAGGCCACCCAGGGCTCTTCAGGTAACCAAATGGCTGGTTATACTCTCTGCTGCAACCTAGAGAAAGAAAGACAAATATATGTAAGCCTTGCAGACCTTTGTATTGCTTTTCACTGTATGGAATCAACAAAGAGAATGGTAGGTAGATTTTTTCAACAATTCTTCAAGCTTACCTGTAGCTTGATAGGTAAATCTGACTCCATTATTAATCCTATATTCATCTGACTTGAAAGTCACAATAGCAGTGCGATCATGAGAATAAAATTCAGGGACTGGAAAAGTGTCAGTGCCGCAGAATCTATGGGCTGATCCTTGGCTGTGCTGGAATTCAATACATATCACAAATTACTTCTACACAGGGGTACGACTTGGTTTTCTACTTACAAAACTTTAGGTGAACAGATCTTTTAGCACTTTCTATACCAGATATGCAATCACATTTTAAAACTACCATGGAAATCATTTATTAATGTCTCAACCTTTTATGTTTGATTATGGTGTGAAGCAAATCAAATGTAATAGCTATCTTCATGACAAAGTAAGAAACGATGAAAGAAAGTTCAGAATAATGTAATACAAGGGACATAAGCAGTTGTGGTTTTTGTGTGCGTGTCATTTTTTTTTCCTAGTGCTTTCTACAAACACTCTTCTTGGCATGAATACTCATTTTATTATGGTTCTTGGATGGGAGAAGTTTAATTAGTTTATGAAAGCTTGTTGTTGGGCAATACTTCCTGGGTGTTAAGTCTGGCAGCTCTACTACTTGGTGCAACTGTGAAAAATTATGTAATACTTACTAGGTTATACTCAATGTGTAAGTGTGCTTCCATGAAGTCACCGTACCAGCTGACACACCTCAAGTGGGGCATAGTGCTTAATGCTTTGCTCATACTCTTCACACAGAATCATCAACTAACCTATTACTAATCTAAAGAGGGGAGTTCTTCCCCTCTTTCCAAAGAGTGAGGGGAGCTGAATGCGAATCGGGCATGGTATCAACTGTAAATTTCATACCGCTGGGGAGTCCTGGAGCTCTAGGTAGTTCTGAGAGCAGTCCTGGCTGGAATGAAGGTGGAAGGCCTCTACCACCACTCTGACTTGCTGCTGTGGAGGGGCATCAATGACCCACGTACAGAAGGTAAATGGTGGATATTCACCAGGGAAGTGAGGAGACATTGCGGACAGGGAGGTAGAAGTCGCATTATATATTCCTCCACACGGTCCTGTTTAAAATAGTAATAAATGTGTCATAGACTGAAAACCTTTCCAAGTGGGGAAGAATGTTTATTTATTAAACAAAACTATACTGGACAATATCCTTTTGTATATATACAATGTATGTATATAATTTGTATGTATTGTATATACCTATGACTCTCTAGAAGAAAAAAAATTAAGTAGAACACATTCTAAATACTGCATCAATGTATGTCGTAAAATTAAAATAAATGCTTTTTCACTGTAATATCAGTGTATTTATTAACAGTCCATGATAGAGCTTTCCTGTTTTGCTCTCCAGACTGGCAGGCACCCCACAACCAGCCAAGACCAGAGAATTGCACGGAGGTCTAGCAGTGCTGCTTTTAGCTTGCTTATAGATGTTCTGTAGCACTATACTATGGACTGTCTTTGCCCTTCCCTGGGTCCTGTATCTGAAGAAAATGTTAATGATTTATTATTTAAATATATATTTCCACAAAAGAGTCACAACAATATATATATATATATGTATATCTGTATACTTACGATCCACTGTGATGTAGGTAGCATTGAAACCCTCCCTTTCCACAGAACTGTCTGTGACAAATTTCACAGTCAAGGAATTACTGGTAGAAAGAAAAGGAGCTGGCACTGTAGATCCACAGAATGTGCCAACTAAATTGGCATTTTCATTATCTCCATCATACAGCTGAAATAAGAAAAGTATATAACATACTAATAGTTTAGGCACAAAACCCACAAATAAATAGAAATAAAATTTTCTGACCCCTCTTGACATTGCAGTTTCTCTTACTTGAAAGCACATTAGGTGCTCCTGTGCTCTAACAGGATGTTCTTGATGACTACAATTATTCACTGCCATATTAACTCGTTCTGTTGGATAGTGCAAATCTCATTATGGAACATTCTGGTCCTGTCTTAGCAAATCCATCAAAATTTTATTCTGTTTTAATTTGGGGTTCTGTGTTCTTTCTTAGATGGAATCTCAAAGCACTTTTCAATGAGAAAGGCTGTTTTTATTCACCAAAATGTAGAATTCATTCCTCATGTTACTGAACACTTCTAATGCTCAACAGGATCTGTAACACGCTTTGGAGGATCTTATTTAGCAGCATTCTACCATCTAGCCAATGTTTTACATACTCATCTCCAGGAAAGTAGCTTTCACATGTAAGCGTTTAGCATCAAGACTTATTTATTCAAAATTTTAGAAATTAAAGTTTTTTCAAGCAATTTGGTATCATAATAAATATTCACGATTACTTTCAAAGCGCTTACTTTTGTTCTGTTTCTATTCTGTGAAATAAATATTCATTTATATAGGTAGTCTAAGAACAGAAGCTTGTACCCATAATAATATTAAAATTCTTATTGGTTTTCAAAAAAAGCAGGATGTCATCTGGCATTGTAATCTAACCTACCAAAAACCTGTAATTATATTAAGCAATTGAATTTCTTCGTAAGGCCATTTTCTATTAATTAAGTTTTAGCCTCATGGAGAGGATAGTGGATCGTATCTCACTGACAGTTTCTTGTTAAAACACACAGCTATCTTACTTTGACATAATCATATCGGCAAGTCTGAGCGGACTGTGCTTCGAGCACAAATGAGGTGAAGGTGAGGTTGATCAGCTTGTTTCCAGGTGCAGTTATGATCCACACACAGTCCAGATTTTTCTCGTATCTTCTGCTCACGTTGGAGACTGGAGAGCCAAAGCTATAAGCTGAGTATGGCAAGTAGCCACCACAGCCGTTCTGAGGTCCTGATGAAGAAGCAGAAGCTTTTTAAAAGCAATTCCTGGCACTTTAATTAATCTTCAGAACTTGAATGTCAACATAGCAGCTTTGTCTGTGCTATAGAATTTTACAGCCCTGTCTCACAGCAGCTATTTTAATTATAAAAGGCTTTCAACACAAACAGATATGAATCTGTTAGGTAGATATGAATCCCAGTTAGATAGGTTAGAGCGAACTAAGAAGGGCTCAAGTCTCTTCCTGAATATAAAAGCAGTATCCACTTTGAAAATGTAGCTACAGATTTTTTTAAAAGGGACTGTAAGAAGACAGAGGACAGAAATTAAGTAGAAAAATAGTGGTTAGAAGACATTTTAATGTAATTCCTACATATTAGTAAGAGCACTTGGACAGTAGGGGGCACTGACTTGTTGACTTGGAAAATCTATCTAAAAATTAAGTCCCTTGTTTTTGCGATCCAGCCTCGTTCTGTCAGGATTGAATTTGGCAGCCTAACACTGGGGCCCAGCCTCATATTCAGGAATCTAGCTAAAAGTGACTCATTTCTGGAAGTGTTTTACTTTGCAGGGACTTACAACCCCTCTGAAAAGCAGGCTGCTTTTCATTTGGATACCACATAGAGAGCTCAGTCCCAGCCAGAGCACCTCGCTGTGAAAATTTGAACCCTATAATGTTTTTAGTCACATGACTTAGAAATGACTTTCAGATAAAACCAGTTACTAGAAGATCAGAACCCTCTTATTGCATCTAACTACAAACAAACAAAAAATATGGACTATTTGAAGGGATTTTAACAACTTTTTCATTTGTAGTTTCCAGAGGTAGAACTGGGTTAGCAGCCCTTATCAGTTTGTTTAGTTTATGCTTCCTTCCCCGGTTTCTATGGCCACTTTCCTGGCCACTTATTTATCTCAGGAATCCCAATAAAGTACGGCTCACGCTCTTCCTTGTGAGCCTGAGAAAGAGCGTTTGTGAACTGCATGGGGTGAAGTGGTGACTGCAAGCAGCCCGGTCTCTCCTGTGGTGAATCCTTTTGGAAGAATCAGATTATCAGAAGAAGATACAGCAACACGAACACTGGGGAATTTCAGCTCTGCGTGTAAAAATGCCTATCTGGCTGACGTGTAACTTAACCTCGACCCACTGATATATCTCCAGTCATATAAAACGACACACTACTTAAGCTACAATATTACAAAAGATTCCCCTGGTCTAAAATCAGCATCCAAGTGTCAAGATTGCATCAGTAACCACGGGTTAGAGACAGCCCTATCTTGCAAAATTGCAATGGTTAAAACAGAGTGACTAAGGATAAATGTCATCTTGTGCTACTAACCAAAGCCGGAAAGACTCCACCCTAAAAAGAAGTTTGCTTAAAACCAAAATCTTAATAGCATGAGACTTAAGCTTTTGCTATAGCTAAAAATGAACAGAAGAAACTTACTACAAAGTGAAAAAGTCAGGAATTAATAGACTGCAGTCCACTATTGTGGGCTGTTCTAGCAGTGAAGTCACAGAAATGGAGAAGTGTTAGTGTTAACTCCGATGCGGCTGCAGGAGCTGAGAGCAACAGGGGGGGAAATGTGACCAATAAATCATGTTCTTACAAATATCCTTAGGAAGGAGCAAAATGTCAGACAGGAGGGTGCCTGGGCCCTAAGAATGCAATTTCATTATATGTTTCTCTGGGTTCACCCTTCTGGATGATTTATTCAGTCTTCCTGAAGCAGTCTTGTTGGAGCCACTTCCTGCTCAGCGTTTTGGACACCATCCACTAAGCATGCCATTAAGCATATAATCATTAGGCATAGATCATAGTCTGTCCCTCCAGCATTGCAATATTGAATCTTCAGTGATATATGGGTCAGACCGTCTTACAGAGCTGCCCTTCACCCTTTTCATGGTTAGAGTTGCAAACATGCCAGCCAGAACGTTGCAAAAGGAATCAGAGAATTGCCACAGAGCAACGCAACAGGAAAGCTGTCACAGCTGCTGGATTGTCCTTTTTTTGGGTATCAGATGTCTGGACCTTTGCAATGGTGCACTTCACAGCTAGCTGTGCAGCTATAAGGACAGTTCAAATGACAACAAATACAGATGTGGGTAAGCCACGTGTGTATAGCACATAAACAGGACCTGACAGAGAAACACACTGAAGCCTCATTATAAGAAAAATAGCTCTAGTGAGTATAGCCATTAAAAGCATCAAAGCGGAGATAAATAACTAAAAGTATGATTTACAGTTAATAAAAATGAGGTTTCATCGTTAGCATTCACAATGCTTAGCCTGCTCAGCCAGGACTTTCAAATGGTTAGAGGACGGTACCATTATAAATAACGACTGGACTGGAAGCTGACGAGGTATCACGTAGCCCTGCATCAAGCCAAAAAAAAGAGCAGCCCCTGTTGAAGAATCTGTTATGGTGTTTTTCATTACTGATCAACTTTACATCTGGTTGCAGCCACTACAAGTCACAGAACAGTGAATGTGTGCAGATCAGGGGAACACCCACAAGTAAAAGAAGAGCCAGTTACTTAGCAGGAGAAAACTCACTGTAAAAAAAGAAATCCAATTGCACTGCTTTTTAGCTTTTTTTTAAAAAAAAGCACCTCATCTTTTTAAAAATTGTCACTGCTTTTGAGTAAGAAGGCCAACCAATAGCTATCCAGCTTGTTGTGATCATCGATGAAATGATATCATTGTTGGCTAACGCAGACAGAAAAAACACAACTAAAATTTAGGCAAAATCTGAGACTGAGAAGTCTGTTAATTGGTAGAATAGCCTCTTAGATATTAAAAGCTAACCATGACAAAAATGAGAAATGTACCTTACAGAACAATTGGGGGGGGGGGGGGGGGGAAGGGTGCAGACAGATGACTGTGTTGTTTCAGTCTCTGGTTTCTTATTTAAAATAAAAATCGTAAGGTCATCATAAATCAGATTGCAATCCTGTCCTCCTCATACACAGCTTGCCAGAGAACACAAATTATCAGAACTAGGGCACACACTGTCATCATTAATTGCTTTTGGTGGGAAGCATTAATGAAACTAAAAGGCTGAGGGACCATTCAGAAAAGAAGGAACTGCAGGTTCCCTACGGCAAATAAAAATAATTACAGCAGAGAGCAAGCACATGTTTCTCTAAGATCTACATCCTCTAGACACAGAACCAAGATGAAGATAGATCTTTGAAGCTGCCTGCCTTTGAAGCACAGTCAGGGGTAAGGTTCATTTGTACAGGTATAGATGCAATGAAACGGAACCTACCGAGCAGTTTTAAGTCTATTGGAAACAGCTAAACCAATGGCATTTCAAAACAAATCGAACTAATTTTGCCATCCTTCTCCTTTTACTAAAAGAGCCCCACAGACGTGCACCAGAAGACAGCAAAGTTTGAAGTACCCTCCTCGTTCTGCTTCAACCCCTCTTCCAGGTTTCTGAATCACATCTGATCTCACCTAAAAGGATCCCTGGGAATTCTGGGCTTCTGGCTGATCTGAATTAAAAATCAGAATAAGCAAGGATTAACTCTGCCAAGACTAATGCTTCATTCCTGACAGGTTTTATTTCCAGTGCAGAGGAGTGGCTGGACCATGGCTGCAGTAACTAGCTCATGGCTTGCTTGGATTTGGCCTTCAAACAGTAGGAACTACGTTGGGATGGAGGGAGGAATCATCTGTCATTCTTCATCTCATGGCTGATACCGAGGGTTGGTAAACCTTTGCGAGCTGAGATTTTGAGGTCGGTGTGTTTGGCAGCCCCTGTACAGGCACCGTGACTTTGTGTAGGCAGTGGGCCTACAGCGCTGTAGGGCCCTGAGAGTGGGGCCAGCCCTGACCACAGCGCCTGCAGCAGCTGGGAGGAGACCTGAATGCAGAGGGCTGTTCCCAGCCCTCAGCCTGGCCTCTAAACAGAAGGGCGTTTCCATTGATGTGATGGCATGGCAGTGGTACCAGCTGTGACACTAGGACTGCAAAGCCCACAACTCCTGATTTGCAGGATTTCATAAATGCACTCAGACAAAGTTCATATTCTTAAGTTTTTAGACTTTTTAGCTGATCCCAAACGTAAGTCCAGACATGCTCTGGCCAAACCCACCCTAGTTCTGCAAAACTGTAATATATGTACCATCCCATACATCTCCTTGATGCTTGTCTAGGAGACTAGAGGCAGACAGGCAGTCTGGCCTCAGTCTGATACTTTCTAATACCACATTAACGTACTTGTTGGCATCACAGTTGCCCAGGCATTTTGCAGATCTCTCTTACAATGTGAATCAGAAATGTCTCCTCACCCTTTGTTTGTATGCACCGGAGCACAGATTTTCAGCTGAAGAAGTCATTGAGTATGTGAACCACTTCTATTTACTTTGCTTTGGGAGAAGAAATGTCACAGACATTAAATACGTGACATTTCTGAGAGGCGTATGTAGACAGTCCTTAGCTCAACAGATGTATTTTTTTCAGAGATATTGAAGAGACAGCAAATACTTTCTAAATTTAGTCTGATTTCAAGCTGATGCATACTGATGCATATTTTTTAACATAGATTTGAGCCACAAAATACATTTAGAAATAGTCCAGGAATTGTGACTGTCTTATAAACAGCTATTCTGAGCTTGTTAAGGATGTTGATATTTTTATAGACTATAATAAGATCAAGAGAAGATATTATTAACCAGAACTGAGTCACTATTTTAATATACTAAGCTAATCATAGTTAAGCCATGACAATGTAATGAATCTGAACTGTGAAATATCTGTGTCATATATTTGGTAAAATATTGTGTGAATTAAAAGCCCAAAGAAAGTTTTGTGAGAATATTTGTGAATTGCAAGCGATTTGCTTCTCAGCCAGCCCCTCCGCAACACCAGAGGCCAGACTGGATATCTCGAGATACACCTCTGGAAACCAGTCCTAATGGGCTGTGAAAGCTCTGCCAGGCACTGCTGCTTTTCCAAAGGCATGAGAAAACACGCTGAATTCAGCAACAGCACTCACATGCCACAGTCAAGGACACATTCTTCTAAGATTTATTTTTTTTTGTAGGAGGGAGAAGAATTCCTAATAAACCTGAGAGTCGGCTGTGCAGTGCTTTCCCACCTGACAGGCAATAACTGCCGTTGTCGCTACAGGTCACTGGTGCCACCGACAGCAGGTGCCAACGTTATTTACATAGATCGGTGCCATGAATTACTGCTGGTGGTGTAAGTTTAGAGATGACTCACAAAAGAACACCTAACCCCCACCTATGCAGCAAAATGACCAAACCAATATTTTATACCTTTCATTACCCACTCACAACTGGTGGTTTTTTTTTTCAGTGATTCTGAACAACACAAATAAAATGACTGGGAACTGTGCATGCTGAGCATTGCCGGAAATCTGCACCTAGAAACTGAACAAAGACTAAGCCAAAATTTCAGTTTGCAAGGCAGAATTGGACTCAGACCTATACTAAGATTTTGTTGTTCTTGATGAAAGAATAAAATAGCATAAAAATGCTATGAAAAATCTCCTATATCCTTTTTTTAAAGTACACTTTAATTTCACTGGGGGTAAGCATAACAGTGAACCCATTAGTGACAGACACTTAGTGTATTGTATTCCAAACAGGAAACAAGTAATTTAATACACAGCTAATAGAATAAAGGAAGACAGAAACCTCCGGGTAATTTATCAGGTAAGTTACAGAGCACTTTGTCAGGAAGAAAAGCATATAGATTATCACCTTAATTCCATAATATGCATTCTAGGTAATTCATGTAAGTTTCCTATTCATGCATTTTTCTAGTATATGAAATGAGAATTTCTTTTCCCAACTATTTTTCTTCTACAATCTACTGGCTTGTGATATTTGTTTTTTCTGTGTAAAATGATTAATATTCAGAAATACTCATTTGAATAAGAAGGACTGAGGGATCCTTGAGGGAAAAAAAAAGGCAAACTGAGGACAATGAGACTAAGAGCAGGCTCCCAGTCTCCCTTTCAGAGGATGGGGTATTTAAGGACTCCTTTGCTTTTTAACAGCCTAATGGTTGCCAAGGGTTTTGGAGGCATTTCTTTTGCCCTAGAGCCTACACAACACTAGTTTTCTCATTGTTGTCACCCTATTCTTCTTGCCTGTCTATATCCATCTGTTTTAACTTGTCTTGTGTTTAAATCATAAGCTCTTTCTGACAGCAAATTGTTGCTTTATTCTGTCCATGCAGCACCTAGTGCAGCAGGATCATGGCCCATGAGCTCGTAAGCCCCAAGGTAATGCAAACAAGTGGTGACATTGGTAGTTAATACAGTACACCGTACTGCTTTTTCACAAAATTTAAACGTGAACTTTTCCTGCCTGCTCCCAAGAGAGAGCATAAAAAGGGGGAGGGGGAGGAGCTGGCTAGAGCTTGAAGTCAAGCAGGATTTAGGGCTGCAGAGAAAAAGCAGGCAATCTTCCTGACCTTCTCTACCCACCTTCCCCAGCAGTCCCAGCTCCGTTTTCCTTTTGCCTGTGTGAAGAAAGCTCAGGAAGAGCTTTCTGACCCAGCCCACTTATCTAACCATGTCTAACACCTTGCTTCTTGAAAATTCCTGTGGCTTCCTCAAACAGCCTCAGCGAGCAGACGTGCCTTTCAGAAACCCCTTAGACCATGCTCTGATGGCTTAGAATGTGATATATTTTTCATTACTGAGACAATGGGGCTATATACACAAGCACGGAGAGCTACCAAGCTGAAACGATGTGCTGTTAGTAAGGCCACAGATACATCTCCTGAAAGGGGGTTGCTGACTCTTTAAAATAATAAGAAAAAAAAAATCCTTATATGTCTTCTCAGCCTTGGTATCATAAGCCTTGGAGGGATCACCAATTGGGGTGAGAGGGTCACCCTCCTGCTGGATGGGACTTGACAGAAGCTCTATTTATCACCAAAGCACAAAGTCCCCGCTGCCACGGCACGTGTGGCAGAGGTATGTGCAGGCTCCGACCCTGCCAGCCAAGGTCAGCTGAAAAGATCAGGTCTCCCCTTAGAGCTGGAGAAATAATCAGAATAATCAGGAGATCTTTGGCCAAGTCACAAGCTCCGTACATGCAGACCTTGTCCTTTGGGGAGAGATCTTAGCTCTTCTTCCTTCACAGAGACATTTCGTGTAACCAAATGCCTTAAGCTGGTATTGATTTATCTCTTCTCATCCTTTTATTGATCGCCTGAAGGAGCACACACTCACGGTAGAAAGGAGGTATAATTCTCCTTTTACAGACTGTAAACAAAGGCAGAAAAAAGGTCAGTGGTAAGAGAAGGAGTCTTTCCTTCCACAAATCTAACACTGGCAGCAGGCTGGGATCCTCTAGTCAGCCCAGTTCACCAGCTCAGTCAGAGAGCACGTCCAGTGATTCAAGAGGTGAGGCTGGTAAGCATCCAAACTTAGCAGCAGGGAAGGTGAAATCTACGATTCTATGATTACAGACCCCCAGAATTGCACCGAGGTCCATATAGTCCCCGGCGTCAAATGCCCCATGTCACAGAGTCACTTATGGCAAAGAACGCTGGCTGTGCAATGTGCATTCAGCAATACATTGCACAGCATATGGAGTGGCGTGGTGAAAGTATATTGGTATGAAAAGACATCTGAGAGAAAAGGTGATATATTGCCACACAGCCAAATTAATACTATTTCATACTTTCTGTGAGTTTCCCTTTTCTGACTAGTGAGGGACCTTCAATACTCTAGTGGGTGCAGGATCAGTGGTGCAAACATACTGCTTTAATTAAAGCCGAGATTTTTTTCTACACAAATGTCAGGGTTTAACTCTTTGAATGCCTGGTTACTGTAGGTCTTGCTAGGATTCTTTGAGTTTCCTGTTTCATCTTCTGTCTTTCCTCCCACTGCAATGGCTATCAGATTGACTCCCCAGTAGTAAAATTTGCAAGAGATGAACACTGCTTAGCCCTGGATTTTGGCAGTACCCTTGAGAGAAGCCTGATCACAAAAAAAACTGGAAGAGCTTGTGAAGAAAGGAAATAGTTCGGTTTGCTACAAATGGGTTTACTGTTTCTGCTTGCATCTTTCCAATACATAATCAGGGTCACTCACAACATTAAGCAGAGTGCAATAATTACGTTATCCTGTTGTGCTTCCCTAGGGTAACTGCAGAATAATGTGCTCATTGTCATCCAAGAGAGAATGAGGCTTGTTTTCTCTCTGCAGATACCATCTTCCTTATCCAAGAGATTTATCATTATTAATTGTCATCTGATTGCATTTGTACTCTGACAAAACCACACGGGTTTTATCTTTTGACAGAGCTTCTCTAAAGCAGCATTTAGAACAACAGGCTCTTCGATCTTCATGGTTTTATTTGCTTTCATTTGAAGCAGAATCTCAGACCTTGTATTACAAAGATGTGCCACAAATTTTCCTGGCTCTATTCCTCAGACAAGTCAAACTGCACATTTTTATAGGACTATGACTCATTTTTTCCTATTATATTATACTTTTCTTCTTTTTGGCCACCCCATACTAGCATGGGACTGCCAGGATCTTTCCTACAGGCTGCGTGGTTTAGTCCCTGTGGCTTGCTTCCCACAGAGGAGAAGAGACCTAACATTAAGTACCTCATCACCAAGGACTCTTCGTCACACAACCCACATCTCCACATGGCCATTTTTTTCCAGTTTGCAACTTCATTGCTCCTGAGTAAGTCCTGCAACATCACAACCTCCCTTTCCTTGTGAGCCTGCAAAAATTAGACTGGTAGGTGTCAGAGGTTAATAATAAAAGTCTTCTCCTCACTCTGGCAAATAATCAGGAATGGTATTGATTCGGACAGTTTGGCGTGTGTTCTGTCGTGTGCTTAAGCAGAATCTCTGGCAAGTAATACAAATAAATCAGCAGTCAGTGGCTAAAAAAAATTGACAACGTGCCAACAGGAAGAGCAAGAGCTTGGGGAGTTCCTTATGATGTCACCCTGGAAGCACAAAGCCAGGCTGTGGAGACAACTGATACCTAAGGGTTTATAGACAGCAACACTATGAGGCAACATTATGTTACTTGAAATAAGAGTCCACAAGAGTGGTCTGAAAGATTATTGTAGCAACTTCTTTGAGTCAAGCAAAAGAAGAGTTAATAATAGTAACAACCATGAAGTTCTGTGGGAATATTTTTTTTGGCAAAGACTGTAGAACCAGTTATTTTCCTTATCTGTAAATACTTTCTTAGACTGTATCAAATGAGAAAGTTGCTGGCGAGGGGTTGGGAGGGGATTCAATGACTCAGCAGAAGACTATGTTTGTCCTGCTACAAAGGCCTTTCATTCTGAGCTGTCTGAGTGCCAGCTTTTTAAACCAGACAATTACCTCTTTCTAAATCACAAAAACATTGAGTTAATTACACAAGAAACTAGAAGTGATGACATGAAATCAATTTACATGTAATAAAAATTTGTTGCTTATCATCCTTAAACAATTCAGATGTTATAAGAAGGTAAAAAAATCCTTTTAAAATTTGATCTTGAGAATAGACCACTAGGCTTAAACCTGTTATAGAGAAATAATCATCCTTTGCCTCTCACTCTTGTGTCCATTCAAAACATTTAACATCCGTGCCTTCTCACTATGATCCCATTTATTTGGGGGCCAGCTAACCTGATAGATCTCCCAAACCAGCCGAGATCAGCACAGTGGTGCCTGGGGGGAACCCCAATCTTAACTAATCTTAACTGTTTAATTATTAAAAAGTTGTGAGATGAACTTCAAGGAAATGGCAATGAAGGATAGATGGAAAGGAGGCATTTTTAGCACACAACCAACCTTTCAACATTGAAGAATGAGAGTTCTCAAGTATTGCCAGATTTTCACCAAAAGAGATAACTTTGGGTGCTGTTAAGCCTTCAGTCACCCAAGAAATGTATGTGCCTTCAAAGAGGCAAGAAAAAGTTACCAAAAAGTAAAATTAATCCGTTCAGAACCAAGTCTGGAATGCAGGGGATCCCATAGTGTTTGTCTTTTGTTCAGAAACATTTTTCTGCTTCCAGCACCCTTAGTGAGTGAGACCATTGCAGCTGAAAGGTGCTGAAAGCAACCAAAGGAAATTACTTACCAGCAGACTGCTGGGATTATGAGTCTGATAATATTCTTACCTAAGGTCTCCCTGAACGATGCTTTCCATCCCCTGCCCGATCCAGAGAAGTCCGTATTAAACACCAGGAACAATTTGTTAGTGGAGCTCTTAATATTCGGAGGCAGTTCTGACCCACAGAATTTCCCAAGAAGAGGAGCATGGGTGTCTGAGCCGTCATATACAGCCACGTAATCTTTGTAGCAGGAGGGAGATATTTCAAGCTGGAAGCTGTTGAATCTGTAAAGTACACTTGGAGCATTAGATATCACACTTTCATTTCTATTCCTGTGCTATGTGTTTTTAGGGCTTAAGGAAAGCACAAGTAATAGCAATGGTCAAAGCCATACATAAACAGGTACCACAAGACATTGCTCTTCGGAAAACAAGCGAGCAGAACTGTTAACTGCATGGCAAAACACTCCAGCCAGCCAGCCTCAAAGAAATAATCACCCTCACCCACTGGGCCTCTTCAAGGCAAGCTGTTAGCACACCTTGGCTTTTTGTGAAGAAGCAGATCTCCCCTGTGCAAATATACCCTCTGTCACTTCTGCAGATTGCTTACCCTGCAATTTCCCTGAGCATGAGAAAGGCATGTAAAATGAAGGCTCACAGTGCAGGCCAGCTGGGTCTACTGCTTAATTGTCTCTGAATTCACAGTCAGCATATATCTGGCAGCAGAATGCACCTATCGTTTAATTTCTCAGTAGCAACATTTTGTGGCAGCCCATCTCTGTTTTAGGCAGGACAGCACACTCTCAGAAGTACACTTTTTCTGGCTGGGTATTATTACTGGGGCTGTGAGTACCAGCCTTCTAATAGAATTAATTTTTTTTCATATATAAACTCATCGCAGGCTCATAACTGCTAAAGGCTGACAGAATTTAACTAAGCACGAGCTGTATTTTTACAATTTCTCAATCCTCTTGCTAACCAAAGTGAGAAGCTACAGTTATGATGATGCTTTGCACATAACAAATTACAGAGAAAGATGTAAGGGATCCTGATAAAGGTGGCTTCAGTGGCCATTTCTTATTTTAGTTCATCTTTCTCCTTAGAAAACAAAAGACAGAGAGAAAATTGTCAATAATTACTGGTTTTAATTGAAATCAGAGACCACCCTGTCCCATCGATGCCAAGCTACATTTTGGTTACGTACTTGAGGGCCACTGCTTTGCCGTTTCCGACAGTGACGTAGTATGAGCAGTTCATGTTGTTGTGATAATCTAGAACTGAATGGGCTGGGCTGCTGATAACACCAACAGAGCCATTGAAAGTGCCACCGCAAACTGTAGGGGAAACAGGAAAAAGCTATCAGTGTCTGAATACCAGCTTGGTCCTAATTTTCATAGTTCTTGCAGGAACTTCTGTTAGTCCTCTTTTAGCCATAAGCAAGGAAAAGCCTTTGACAAATTAGGGGCGGTCTTTGCTGTCATGCCTAAAAATGTGAAATGCAGAGATATCTATCAAGTCATGCTCTTCAGCAGAAGACTAGAGTCAGTATCAAAGTTACAGGTAACTGTTGGTCCATACTAAATAGCAATGACTATGTTTGAGCAGTTGAGGACTGAGCCCGATTTCAAGTGTGCTGTAGTAGGACCAGGGAGCGGTGGGTTGGGGAGGTGCCCCATGCAGCAGGGTAAATCAGGTATGTGTGGAGGAGCTCTGCATCCATTCTAGCTTCTGAAGAGAAACGTGGCTGATATATGGTCAAAGAAATTCCCTCTTTCAAATCCTGGCCCCATGGAAGCTTCTGAAGCGTTGTCACTGACACAGAAGCAGCCATAATTGCACACAATGCTTTACCCCTGCCTTTTCTGGAATAATTGTAGACAGTCTCATTATCCTTCCACCTCCCTGCAGGGCTGGGGTGTCACCGTACCATCTGTTCTGTGCAGAAAGGCAGAGAGGAGTCCCCAGGTGTCACTAAACCTGGAGACTGTTCCCCACCTTGCCCTGTGCTGGGGCTCGCCAGCTGCATGCCTGCTGTCTGCCTGCAGAACAAGTCAAACTCTGCGCCTGCGAACTGAGGGCACTGCTTGGCTTCTCGGGGTTTCACACCATGGGTGCTGATGAGGCCAGGATGTGGGATAATGTTTGTTCCCAGCTTCAGTGCTTGAGGGAACAAAAACCAATATAAAACCAACTCTAATCTCCATTGTTAGCTTCAGCCTTTATTTTATAATCTTAACTTGGAAAAATAAAATAAAATAAAAAAAGGCTTCCCTGCATCCTGTTGATAAATAGCTCAAAGCCACACACACAGCTTTTCATGTTTTAAAGGACATGCCATTGCCCAGGCCACCATCTTAACAAAGGCGGTCCCATACAGGGTGCTGCTGGATACAGAGCCCCTGGTTCCTCGGCCGCACTCTGGCTGGCAGCCTGCAGCATTGGCAGATAAAGGACAGGAGCCGGGAGGATAAAGAATCAGCATTATTCTACACTAGGAGGGGGAAGCCTTTTCCATTTTTTTCCCCAGCAAACAATACAACCAGAGGGAAGAGGAATGTTAATTGCCAGAATCTGCTTTGTATACAGCAACAAGCTAATAAGGCTGCAGTCATATTTCTCAAATGTCAGAAGTCACAAGTCAGATAGCAGCAACTGACTTTAGTGTGCTGTGAAGGTCTTTTTCCATGAATAACAGCACATTGTCATCTTTCACTGCCATTCTCTCTCTCTTAGCTATATCAGGCCCTTCATTTTGTATAAAGTATTTAACCTTATGGGTTTTGTTGTGGCTTTAAACATGAGGAACATATTAAGGGAAATACCACAGTTAAGAGCTCATCCTTTTCTCTGCAGTTAGAAAATGAAATGACTTTCAAAAATCAAAGTAGTGTCTCTTCAAATTAAACCTAGAAAATATTGCTAATTGTTTTGAAAATAAATTTAAGCTCTTGTGATATTTATATTTGTGCAGATGTAAATACTAAACTCAGCTGGATTTTTTTTTTCTAATACACATTTGTTTAAAAAAAGGAGATCTCATGTGAAAGACAAGAAGCTTTGGTTAAAAAAAATCTTCAGAAAGAAAAAATGTATCTAAACCGCAATTATTATTTACATTAATAACTGGCACTGTAACAGGATTATCAAGTGGGGGCATATAGATGGCTCAGTTTAGAGATCCTTTTCTGGTTTCCACATTGTATAATGTAGTTTTAGCAGAACTGAGAATCAAGCCAGCCTCCTGTATGCTATAGAATATTTTAAATGAACTTCACATTAACTCTCCTTGAACCTTACTAAAAAAAAAAAAAAAAAAGGAAAAGAGAGAGAGAGAAAAAAAACTGCCCAAACGGTTCATATTCCTTTTCATAAGGTACAATGTTTTCTACACTGAACCATCATCCAGCCTGAATAGCTCCACCAGCCAAGCACAGGGCACTGGCTACTTACCAATTGTTCTGTATCTTGCCTGGAATCCAAAGCCTGTAATGTGTGAGTCGGTGTAGAAGTTGAGCAGCATAGGTCCAAAGACACTGACTGTGTCAGGGAGCTCATTACCACAGAGCGTGATGACAGGGTGTGCAGTAACCCTGGTCCCGCTGAAGATGCTTACTCCATCATAAAGACAAATTCTGCTCAAGAGTGCCGGGACTGCATGGATACATAATACAGAAGTATTAGCAACATATTTTTCTTGTGACTTATTGAGCTGCGAGTACACAGGCCTCACACAGGATAAGAATTAAATTTTATATTACTTTCCATTCCAGGATCTCAAGATCTCATTTGCTTTCTGAGAAAGTAAATGCCTTATTTTAAGATGCAGAAAAACTGAGGGAGAACAAGGCAAAGAGACCTTGTCTATAAAGCTTTGGATTGGTCTCATTCAACGCACCCTGGGAGTTTTCTTACTTTTTGCTTCATCATTTACAAGCGTAATGGAAGCTGGGTTGTCACGTGTTTATCGAAGTAAAGTTGTCATGTTTAGTGATCTGTTAGCAGCAATGGGGCAGTTATTTTAACTGCAAAGGATTAATCAGGAATTATCTACGTTTATCAGGAGACACTGTGCCTACTGGTGCAGAGGAGTGATTCCTGCAGATTGTCCAAGCGCTGTAGAAAACCGGGTGACTTCTATTGAACAAGAAGACAGAAAGGAATGGAGCGATCATTCTGTTTCACAGTAATGACAGAGTAATGCAAGCAGAAAGATGTGTTGTAGATGGTCTCTGGAATTTTAATTTAAAAATTCTTTCTGCTCTCAATGAAGACCATGTATTCTAATGTGCTTTAGAAATATGCCAAAAGTGTTATATAGCACTAGTCTGTCTCTGATTAGAGTTACTAAGATAAAAACAACCAGCTGTATCAGAAAGCTGATTATATCATTAATTACAAAGTAAGTAAAAATGTTCTCCATATCCTGCCCTACTATGAGAACACTTGATAATGTGATATAATTAAAAACATAATCAATTTTAAAATATGAAGAAATGTAAAAAAATGAAACAGAGACAAGCAGAATTTAAGAACGGGAAAGATTTGAGAAAGCAACTCAGATCTCTTTCTGAAAACATTTTGGAGAAAGGCATGATGAGAAATGGATTTCTCAGCAAAGCAAAGGTCCATAATACCCATCACAAGTTATTTTGAGTTGCTGCACTGGAAAGAATAAGATGGTTGACATGGGACTGCAGGCAAAAGGCTTAATTTCTGGCTTTGAATCGTCCTTGTTTGGGTCAATATCACTTATGATCTCTGAATCCTGGTGGGCAGGATAATTGTTTGATCTCTATCCTGTTCTCTATACTCTTGCTCACACTTTTGCTTAATTTCTTATCATACTAAAATGCATTATTCTGTAAATTCCCCACCCTCAGGTTCCTTTATCCTATCTCCTCATGTCATACTCCCAGCCTCTGAACATACTCAGCACATCAGCAGCAATACTTCTCTGTGGTTCATTTCCTCTAATTCTATCTTAGATAATTTCTAGTCCAATTTCTGCCCCTTGCACTACAATGGAACTGTTTTCATGAGTCTCCAGAGATCTTTTCTTAGCCAGATGTCAGACCCACATCCTCTTTGAGCTGACAGGCATTTTCCGCATAGCCAGCTCTGTTCTTCTTCATAAAACCTTGCCTATTAAGAGTTTTTGCTCATCCTTCTGGTATTACTGTATTCTCTTTCCTAATACATCCATGAAAATTCAATGAGGCATCTCCTCTCCTGTTGTCCTCTCTTTATCTCCACATTAGCGCTGTATAATCTCATTTACAAGGGCAGATAAAACTACTGGTTCTATGTTTATAACCACATAGGTCTTCTTCCCTCCTCCAGGCCTCTTTCTGTTCATACTATTTTTTTTTATTTTTTTACTTTTGTCTCTGAACAGAACCTCCAATAGGAGAGCTTTTTTTTCTCTCCTCGACTTCTCTGGCATTTTCTTTCTGGACAGCCTCATCATTTTGCCTGGCCTGATTAGATCCACATGTATGATTTGGATCTCTCTTGGTCTTCGCATCCAGGTTAGATGTAAATATTGTCAAGATATTCGTCCAGTTATTATCATAAAGATACACTCTTTCCTATCCTCCTGCGTGCCTGTGGCTCTCACCCAGGAAACAGTGATTTTCCAGCATGGCTACTGTACCATTTGCTCACTAGCCTTGCCAATATTTTTTCCAAATACTACTGCAGAGATCAATTACTTGGCCTGATGTTGTGAATATGTCCCTCTCTCTTTAAATTTCTGCACTTATTTGCATTCAAGGCCTTTTTATTGTCTATCTCCTCTCTATTTATCATCTCTTGGTACCTCTCAGCACTGATACATTGACTCCTGAATTCAAAGGTCACATGATAAAAGCTTCAGTTGTCCTTACATTTTGAAATATGACTTTGTGTTCTCTCTTTTCCATTTAGCAGGAATTTATTAGTAAAAAGTTCAGACCAGTCTCATTATTCTGCAAAAAATAATTTCTTTGATATGATACCAGCGATAAGACCTTGACCGCGTTTAGGCGCCTAACTTTCTGATCACTAAAAACAATGTCTTCTTCCAATTTTTCTGTCTATAGTCATAGATTCTGTTTCATTTTGCATTGGGGCAGAACCCTTCTTTCATTTAATGTTCAAAAAACTTAAAATAATGAGGGTTTGGTTGACAACTGTAGCATCTGGGATTTATGGTAATAGAAATATTAATTACTGATGTAGGAGAGTCATTAACATAGATGTATAGTCCTATGCAATATATTAACCACCTACATAGCACAAGATGCAATTTTGAAAGCAAGGAATTACATGTCTTTTACCTATGTCTTTCATATATATGTATATATATGTATATAATATATGTGTCTTTCAAAATAATCTATTGCAAAACGTCTATTTTCAGAATTGCCTAGTAACACCTCAGAAAGCAGATACAGGTGACTCCACAATGAAGCTGTGACCATATCTAGATTGCAAAATTACATTTGCTTTTTTTTGTTTGTTTGTTTAAACAAAAAAGTTATTAAAACATTTTTTCAGGTTGACATGGTATCCACACAATGCTGTTGCTTTGTATGGACAGAGAGTAAATACTACAGAATTCTAAAAGCAGATATTGGAGGAGGCCCACATCCATTTCCCCTAATTTTCCAACGTTTGGAACTCAGACTTTATTGGATCTTGTACCAGAAGAATATCACAGCCATTTAATAATACACTACCTATCCTGGAGCTACATTTGTAAGGAATTTCATCTGAACAATGACTACAAACAACAGAAGGATGTGATTAATTATTTCCTAGATATGACTAAATATAGATAAAGTTTTATGACTAATTCTAATGTTAGATTTGCGTAGACCTTTGATCCAAGGAGTAAGGACAGATGTACGACAATGTTGATCACTGTCACAGAAATGAGACAGAGAAAACAAATGCACTTCCATCTGTTTGGTTCTTTGTAAAATAACACAACAGTGTCGGACATTCAGAAGCAAAAAGCAACCTGTGCAGCTTCACAAAGTAGGCAAATTAAGAGAGATGTTCTGTAACCATGTCATTTGGTGCAGGAAAAGACATTTTTCAGGCTGCAAGGAAATCACAGAGATTAAGTCAAACTCATTTCACAGGGTTAATCTTGCCTATGTTTTGCTGACTAAATCTTAACTGTCATGTGTGAGCTACTGTTTATGGCTTCCTGTAATAGTCAACAGGTAAAGAGGGGCCTTCGGAAGGCAATTCAATCCACCTGTACAACACACTTGTCCTTGAGTTTAAAGCACTATCTTTTGCACTTCACTACAGGAGAAGATAAATCTAGGTGATAAATCTAAAATAGATGCCTATTTTCAGGACATCGATGTCAGACAAAAATAAATTTCCTACCTACCAGGAAGCAGACAATTTAGATTAAATTTTGATCACAAAATCAACAAATACGGTTTCCTCCACTTTGCTCTTGCTCTGAGTTGTTACTTGCTATATTTAGTGCTTAATACATATTTCATATTAGGTACACGCATGTCATGTTCGTTTGGTCCCAGATACTTACATAGTATCACTGCTGTGGGTTAGCAGCCTCATTTGGAGTTGTCCTTTATAATCAGAACAGGCATCTCACCATAACTGAAAACATAACTACCATACAGCAGAAATCTGTAACTAACCATGAAGTCATTCAATCGTGTAGCAATGTGTCACTGCGCTACAGCCAATTACTTTCCGCCTTCTAACTTTCTGGAAATGATATCTCAACCAGTTAAGTCAATGAGATATGTATGCCTTATAGGCATTATTTTAGATACTTCATTTCATTACTAAACAACCATGAAAAAAACAATTGGATTTCTTTTCAGAGGTCAAATAGGTAGTAAATTATGTTAATTGGAAATGTAGCTAAACTTTAAAAACCCAGTCCAGAACATCTGTACTAGTATGGTGAAGATTTTAAAGGCCACACTCAGCCACAAGCTAAGCAGGTGCAACGCTTCCTTGCATATGGAATAACTGGAAATGGTTTTAACAGATGCTGTCAAATATTGTCCTGCCTTTGCAAAAGAACTAAGGGAGTTCATGCTGAAAACCCCGAGGCACATGTGCTAAACAGATTCAGTGAGACTGATGAATAGAATACATTTTCACTTCTGCATGATAGTTTGCAAGATGGTGGTTTCAGTATTTTTTCCCATTTAAACCCATGCAATTTCTCTTTGTTATGGGGCTATATTTAAAGACTTTCTGAAAAAGATTAATAACTACTGGAAAGTGTCATACTTCCTCTTTTATAACCAGCTATCCTTTAGCTGATAACCAAAGTTCTTTCATGGCACTAAAGACTTCTGTTTTGTGTAGCCTATGGAAGCCAATAACAATAAAAGGGCAAACCTCCCTACAAGAAATAGAATACCTTTAATATTTTTTAGGTCTATGTTTATTATCATGTCTGTATCACTTGCCTCTTTGGTTTAACCTTTTCACTAATGAAAGCTTAAGTCCATTTATAAATTAACTGCATGTACAGACAGAATACAGATTAGTAATTTAATAATACAGATGTCAAAATAAGCATCATCTGATTCAACCTAATGTTTTAGTGTGTCTGCTGAATAATAATGCCTTCTATATGAATAAATTATGTAATTTTTGTGGATTACATTTCAAGTTGTTGGGTTTTTTAAAATCTTAAAGTAGCAGTTTGTACTGGGAGATGAACAAAATGCTTCAGATAATATCATAATATAATGAAATCTTTTTCTAAAACCTAAATTAAGTTTGGGCTACAATACCTTTGAATTCAAAACAGTTCAAAAACTTAAAATGAAAATAAAGGAAACCTATTTCTTTGTGATTTGATCTGAAGAAAAAATCAAATTATGCATCCCAGCTCAGTAACAAATTACTCAAAAATCTTTTTGTCAAGGTGACTTCAAGGGAACCAAATTAAGAGAGTCTCAAAATATATGATGCCATC
The DNA here is from genome assembly GCF_964034855.1 of Anser brachyrhynchus. Lineage (NCBI taxonomy): Eukaryota > Metazoa > Chordata > Aves > Anseriformes > Anatidae > Anser > Anser brachyrhynchus. The sequence continues at coordinate 22,395,248 of NC_137695.1, read as the reverse complement.
CAAATAGTATGGACATACTGATTCCTTTTTTGTTTTAATGACATCTCCATCCATGAAAATTTGACCCTGTCAAAGTCAGGGAAGTTTAACCATCTGCACCAATAAGGCCAGATATTATATCTATTATTTATTGGCTAAATGGTACCAACACTGAAAATCTCAAGAGGGAATTTTGTTCACGGTAAAGTACGGGGTGACAACTTTTACAGTTTTTCAGATACTGTAGTCTTTCACCTAATTTCACTTTCAGATGTTTTTGCATTCTTGTATAACACCCAAGTGTATTTATATCCATTTTATCAGTTAGGGAAACAGACACACTGAAAAGCAAAACTGGCCTAAGATCAAGAAGATTATAAGAATCAATAGTTAAAAAAAGGCAGGAACAAACATACAAATTGGCCACAGTCCTTCCTATACTCCAACCATCTGGCAAATTCCCAGCTTCATTACTGCAAGATGCTCAGCAAGTGAGATACTCTATCTTCATTCTTCTGGAGGCCTTCGCTGACATAAAACTGACCCCATGCACACTCTCTCTGCAGATGTTTGCCAGTAAATAGTTTTTAGAATGGACCAGCAAATTAAACCATCAACCATTTTCCATGACAGAACACTTAAATGTTTTCAAGTAGGAAATTACATTCATGGCACATACTGAAATTACGAAGAACCAGTTACCTTCCAAGTGGAAAGTCTCAAACTCTAGGATCACCAGTGACTGTGGTCCCTGATCTATGATGTAACTGCAGTTCAAGTTGTTGTCATACTGACCGGGGTAGTTAGGAGAGACAATACGACCTTCAGGGCTGGTGAAATTTCTTCCGCATCCTGCAAACAGAAATAAATAAGACATGGTTAAAATCCAGGTGATAAGCTCATTTCCATTTGCAGTGTCAAACCCAATAATGTATGCAAGGACCTCATCTTAATGGATGATTCAGATGATCTGAGCCAGGGAGATTAATACAGATCATGATGGCAAAAGTAGGTCTTACACAAGCATATAGTAATGGTTTGGGGAAACACAGTGCCTTCCTGCTCACAGCACTTTCAGCCTCACATACCATTTTTGCGGGTCATGAATAAGACCAGACCATAGCCCCTCAGCCAACTCACCAGAAGGACACAGCACTGCTGTTCTTACGGGTTTGGAAGCTGCACATTTCACAGGCCCTGGGTACACTCAAATGTAGCTTAACTGGCTGTAGGTGAGAGGGCACATCAGCAATGTTGCCTCATTTGAAACTGCCTGTGTTAGCCCAAGTGGTAGCATTCTTGCTTCAGGGCTGATGGCCAGTAGCAGGGCCATCTCTGGGCTGTTTTGCTGTACACAGAGACAGGCCAGGTTTGCCACCTAGAACTACTCAAGCACACCATGCTGTTCATTTTCATGGAGCTCACTCTGATCCAAACAACCTTTACAACATGTCACCAGGGGTTTCTCTTTATTTTAAGCCTATGGTTTTATTTTACTAAGAATTATTATTATTATTTTTACTATTATTATTATTATATTAAACCTGTAGCTACAGGCTTAAAATAAAAGAGCTCAGTATGCAGTAAAATATTGGTGTAAGTTTAGAAACCGGCCTATGAAGCCTGTGATTGACTCCACTAGGAGGTTGCACTTCATTGTTAGTTGTTACTGACAATGTTAGTGCAGACATTATAAAAACAAAAGCCATTTCAGTTCAGGATTCTGTATACTTCCATAGTGTCTTCCACTAAGAATTTAATTTCTCATTGTTTTAATCTGAATCAAGCAAAAAGAAAATGTTTCCCTTTGGCAGCATCCTAAAAAAAATAAAATAAAATAACAGCCAGTGGCAATTGAGTACTACCTCCTACACTTCCAGTGGGTATGACCCTCACAAAGCACAAGCCATGGGGAAAGTAATGAGAGGCCCACCCAAGAAATGCCACTTGAACTATGTGAAATGCAAATACAACAAAGCAAAGCAAAAGCCTTGAACAGATGTTGAGAAGTCATCTCTCCTCCCGAGAGCAGTTTATGTGAAGAGCATGGGCTACACCATACACAGGAGAAATTACCATAGTGTGCTTTGAAAAGAAGACTAGAGATAAATTTCTAAATGAAGACCAGATCCTTTTTCCTTTTTAAAGAAGATTATGGCTTTTGCTTCCAAGTACTTCCATTAAAGAGAAAAAAAAATCTTACCACTTAAAGCCTATTTATTTCTTTTCAGCACACTGAAAAGGCAAAGATGGCTAAGAATAACTACAAAGTTAGAGCAGCATGGAGGATTTTCAGTGAGTCCCAAAACTGGGGCACACAGTGCTGCTGTTGTGTTCAGTAAGGGAATTCTTGTGTTCGAAACCTGGGCAGAGGCTTCAACACCTTTTTGGACTGAGGTCTGACTTGCTCATACAGACAAAACTAATCTGAAATGGAAGATTTTGTACCACTTACTGCTTATGAAAGATGCAGAGAAACCATGCCCGGGAGCATCCTGAGATTGAAAAACTGTAGTTATCACATTGCTTGGAGCAACAACAGGGGCAGGAGCTGAACTTCCACATCCTGTGGTTAACAAAGCTTCTTCTTCTTCATCATTTCCTCTCCACACCTGACAAGGCCAGATTGGAAATGGTTTAGTGCTTTCAAAGCCCATGTAGTCTGTGGGAACCAATTACCATGAATTCCATATATAGTTAGTTGTTCTTCCAATAGACTTAAGGTCTCTCTCATCTCTCACTAAAACTTAGTTGTCTACACTGGAGCTATTCACTCTGTTCACTTTAGAGTCAGTGGAGACAAAAAGACTTCTCCAAGGAGTGAATCATAGAATAATGTGGGCTCCCAGGGATCCCTGAAGGGCATCTGGATGCCACTTGCTCCAACCCTTGCTGAGAGCAGGGCCAACTTAAATCAAGTCCCAGGAACTAGAGAAAAATATTTTATGCACGTCATTACCTACCTCCATTTTGTCTCTGCTATCTCCACACTCTCTATGAGTATGAATATCAGTATAAACAATGAATTATGCAATCCTTGTGCTATTCATAAGTCAATAAAAAACAAAGGTAATGTAGAAGCACAAGAAGATCTGGGTCCTTATCCTTAATATCTAGCGTTGCTAGTCAAAAATGATTCCAGGTTTTATTATGTTGGATTCACTTGTTCAGTGACAAGTATAAAATGATGGAAAGGGTTAAAAATTAAGTATTCACAAAAATTAATAAAAAATTATTATTTTTAAAAAATATTACTTCAACTGTATCAATAGCCAATTTCAGTTCAATCAAACTGTGCATTCAAGAAGCACATGCATGCTTAAGTAGTCGTTCAAGTGAAACCCACTTCACGTAATTATTTAAACATGTACTTGAGGTTCACAGTTTAAGCACTGAATTTTGCCACGCGCATAAAATGAAGCACAGGCATAAATGTTTGAAGTTTGAGTGCTTAAATCATTTCCTGAATCAGGATGTTTATTGCCAAGGATTTGAAACTTATGCTTTAAGAAAAAAAGCAAAAGGGATTTACTGTAATAATAAATTTATTTTTCATCAATGTGTTTAAATTGTTTTTGATTGCCTTGTATACCAAAAATATATGAAAAATAAATAATATTTCATTTTTAAGTTAATGTGTTTGAAATAAGTCTGACTGGAACTAAAACAACCATATGAAATTCTGATTGCTATAAGAGATCATCCTATAGAAAGGGTTAGCCAAGGGTTAGTCTGTAAGTGTAAGCATATGAATACCCTCATTCATCTGGCCAGGTGTGAGAGGCAACGGATGCTCACAGGATTAATACGAACAGTCCATGGCCTGTTCAAGGTTTTGCAAAGTCACTATTGATTTGGGATTTCTCTTTTTCAGCTGCTCAGCTTGGAGTGAATATGAGAAACTTACCCCTGTTCAGCACTTTTGCATATCCAGACACCTTCATACATCTCAAATGGGACATTCAGAAATGGAGGTGAACATCACCAAAAACTGCAGGTTTGTCTCTAAGGACAAAATCTCCAATTGATATAGTTTTGCCCACACTATTTAGGACAGTTCAGAAATTTGAATTTAAAGCACCTTTATTGGGTAATATTAAGACTTTTATACTACCAAAACTTTATTGTAATATATTACAGCGGTTAATCAGTGGAGCAGGCTATGAAAAGACAAATCTGTTCTTTTTTTTTTTTCTACAACCTTCAAAAATGAGTGCAAGTGAAGTTTGTAAGTTACTAGTTGTAGGTCAGATGTAAAGCTGCTCAAGTCTTCCTACATGTTGTCAAATTATGTTTGCCCTTTATTGCAAGTGGGAGTTGTACTGCTGTGGAGAAAATGTGCACAAAAACATTGTGAACAGATGCCAAATGCCTGAGAAAAAAGTAACAGTGTGAAAAATTCAAAGCATGTCCACTCCATTCTACTGCTTTGAAAACAAGTGGCTCTTGACAACCTATGATAAAATGCAATCTTTGTTGTTTGAAATAAATAAAAAAAAAAATAATAAATAAGGATTAGAACAATTTGGACAGCTTAGAAATTTTGTAGACGTATAGTGTCACATTCCTGTTTTATTACTCATCGGAATAATTGAAAAGGTCTTTTCACTGCAGTAACTTTTCTCATTATTTCCTGTTTCTGAATCAAATGTAGTTTTCTCATGTTTGTCTTTTTGGGGGCAGTATGTAAGGGGAGGGGTCCCTGCTGGAGGTGGAGCCCCAAGTGCTGCTAAAAATTAAAAACATATACAAGCCTGTTCTCAAAGCATACAGGAAATTGACTGTATTGGTAGAAGGACTCCATTGTAAATAACCTGATTTTTTTTTTGTCTTGACATCTTAACCATGACACAATTGTAAAACAAAATTCTGGAATGATGACTTCTTACAGCACTGCGCTGCTGATCTCATGCCAACAATCATTTTACCTTCACATAACTGCTCTGGCAGCTTCCATCACTATCTGGGATCTGGAAGTTATTGTGGAAGTTCATCTCCAAGTGTTTGCTTTCATGCGTAATGATGGTCCACATGCATCTGGTGTTCACAGGAAAATTTTGAGGCCAATGAGGAGACTTGATCGTACCGCTATCTGAATGAAGGATTCCACCACATCCTGGAAAAATGAGCAATGGGTGGGAGAAGTGTTCAAATATTTCATGTTGGTGCTCTCAGAGAACTTAGCTTTGAATGGCCACTTACTTCTGAGGCTCTGAGACTGAGAGAACAGAAGCCCCAGCACACGTTCGTACCCATCGTTTGATTAATTTCCCTTCTCCCTACCCTGCAGCAGGGAGGGTACTACACTCCAGAAAAGGTCTCTCCTTGCACTTCACTTTCTTTTCTTCACAAGTTCTTTCTCCCTGCCGTTTTATACCCTTTTGCTCTGGTCCATCAATATGCCCCTGACAATGAGATGTGGGTATTGCTCACATAAAGGGTAAGCATTAATGAGGAGCTTCTCCTGAGACTATGCTGGTTCCCTCCTGCACAACACAGCATGAACATCATGACTGACAGCCATTCATAAAAGTACCCTGGGGGGGAAAAAAATATACTGCCAATTTTTTTCATTTTCTCACTCCACAAAATGCGAATATTGCAGTTCCACATGTGAATCTACTCAAGCTACATCCGTTCACCCAGATCAAAATAGTGACTTCTCCCCAGCCCAGGCAGCCCTGTGGATCTCAGTAGGATTATGGAGAGGGCTAAAAAACATGCCTTTAAAAATTGTTAACAGATTCATTTATAAAGGGGAATAGCTGGTCATGTCTCTGTGGCAGCTCATGTTCTCATATGTAATAAGCTGAGTTAATTTGAAACATGCTTGCAAATACCCTGCCAAGAATAATTTACTAGAGCTATGCGTACAGTACAAGCAACCTATTATTATTTCAGAGATGAAATAGTAAAAGCACGAATAAAGAAAAAAGAAAAAGAAAAAAAGCTTTATAATCTACTTTTTTCCCCTCAATTAAAAAATATGTATTAGCTTTAAAATATTTTATTTTTTCATTGCTCTGTGTTAGATAGTGGCAATTGCGTTTAGAAGGATATGAAACCAAGTTTTGTTCACACATGTAAAATGTAAACCCCCAGTTTCTTAGTGGACAAATGAGAAGAAAGCTAAGGGAAGGAAACAACGTATGTTAAAAAAAAAAAAAAAGAGAGAGAGAGAGAAAGAAATCTTGGAAATCTCAGAGAGAATACCAACTATGCACATAGTATGTTTATGCCAGTGCCTATTATGTCATTGAAGAGTGGCCCTCCTTTTAAATGAAATCCCAGTGGAAATGTGTCAAAACCTGCTTAGGTGACAGTGTATATTCACGCAAGCACAAACTATCAGTACATTTAAGAAGACACTCCCTCACACCAGGAAGTTACCAATATTCAGTTCAGGCATTTTAATTGGCTGTGTGTACTGCTAGATAATTAACTGATGGAAAGCTGCTCAGCATCAGTCAGAAGGATTACAACTGGAGGTGACACTGGTGGATGCACTGCCAGCTCTGTGCTGAAGTAGGATGATGCCATGAATTCTGCCCTGATGCCATGAATTCTGCCCTGCCACCAGCCAGCAAATCTACACTTGCAGTTAGCCACCTCCTGAAGGACAGTGTGCAGATGGTGAACTACCTTAATTGTTGTTGTCGTGGTTTTTTTTTTTTTTGTTTTTTGTTTTTGTTTTTTATCCAAAGAGATGATAATTTCAACAGAGGGAAGGTAGCACCTTGAAATGTACCCATTTAATCCTGCATGCATACCACCTTCAAAAGAGTACCAACATCACTAAAGTAGAAGAGTCTTAAGGTTGCTGAGTCACATGTGCTCTTTGAGAAACTCTGTCTGGCCCTCTGTTTTGCAACTCACTTCTTTCTAGTTTTAGGTGTTTAAATCAAATCAAACTGTGAAACAAATATTAGTTGAGAAATTAAATTTCTCATAGTTACTGACAATAGATACCACTGCTGGGAAGATAATGAGCATGGTATCAATTTACAGACATCAAGAACTGCCCGTAGAAGGCTTATAAAGTACAAAATCTTTCCAAATTTTATTTCTTTGTGTGAGATCAGACAACACTGGTTTAATATGTGACTTTTATAGTACTGGCTTCTCTCAGGAATGCTGAAGATATTGACAGGTATTCCTTTTGTTCTGGAATATAAACTTTGTTCTGGAATATAAAGAGAAGGAATCCTGTTTCATTTTCTAGTTGAAAAGTGCTGGGTAGATATGATGTACTGCAGTGTTAGACCAGACAAAACAGAATAGTTTTTCTCTTACCTAGAGATTCTGCTGTCCACGTTGCATAAAAGCCACCTCCTTGAATTGAATGGTCAGAATTAAAGATAACAACTAACTTGCTGGAACCAGACCGAATGGTCCCAGGGGACGTGTTTCCACAATATTTTCCTATGGCAGGAGAGCCAGGAGAGCCACCATTCAGGATAGTAACAGAGTCCCACTTACAAAGTGAATGATTTTCAACGTGGAAGGCTGTAAAAGTAAGCTGCAAAATACAAAAGCAGCATTTAGGGCCTAGCACCAGCCACACAGGTGGAGGGTTTAGAACAATTCCCATCAGTTCCCGTAGCCATCCTACACAGTGATTTTCGGGTATGATCAGAGGTCTGACCCTGACTTCATTTTCCTTTCCTGCAAGTGTTGCGTGGAGTCTTGCTGCTATAAATAACAGCAGTTACTTAGCACGAAGGCAGAAATGAAAGAGAAACACTCAGGTTCAAAATTGGCAACACTGAGATTTAACCATATGGTTGAAGTTCAGTGTGTTTCAGAACTGTCTTGAATATGTACAAGTGCTGAACTACACTCCTGCTCTCTCACGGCTTCTCATTATGGAATTATAAGTAGCTATGTAAGCAGGAAGATAAGCATTTTTTTCTCATATTATTTTGCATCAGAATACTTAAAAGTTGCTAAAAATAATGTTAGTTGCTATTAAATCTGAGAGAAATATTTGCGTGGTTGGTTCTGTGGGCCTGAATGCATCACACAAATAGATTGGGCTGGAGAGGCAGCTACTGCCCCTATCTCCTTCCCACACTGATAATATTTGTCCTTGGAGCGATATGACCACAGGTGGGATTTCCAGTTCACACATTTAGATTGCCAATTCAGTAGACTCCTGGATTTGTTGATATTGCAATATTGGTGTTCACTAATGACTGCCTGGCCCTCTTCCAATTAGTATTTTTTTTTTTGCCAGTTCCGGGATTGGGATCTTCGTGGAAAAGTTTAGCAAATACATAGTACGTCTTCCAGTAACTTTTACATCTATTCTTTTCCAAAAGAGCTCTACCTGAGGCAAAGACCAAATATAAATTTATCTCAAATGGTTTAAGTTTGGAACTTTACCAGCAACTGAAACTGATAGCTTATACCAGAAAAGGTTAGTTTGCCTTCACTGAGGGGGCTGCTACTCAGTCTTTTGAAAACAGAAATTTAAGATTAGTTCTGCTTTAAAGAAATTTCTGGATTAAATAGAACTTTTGTGTTCTACTAAGATCTTCCTGTATTCCCTATAAATAAGCAAATACCTATTCAGTTATCAAAATGTCATGCAACAGAACAATTAGGACTGTGGATTTGCACTTCAAAGAAATTCCCCTGTAGCTGTAAATAAAGAAAACATGACAGGGAAAATAGTGAAAATCTGCAACGTGTTTTTACAAAATTGCTTTTCAGATTCATTTATTTATTTTTGCCTAGACCTCAAATATCACTATCTAGAGTTGTTTTCCAAGGGATCAGTCAAATAATTCAGTAAGTGAAGTTTAGCACTGCTTTAAAGGTGCTTAGATTGGTCTCTCAGCAGTGTGGCTCAAGGAAGTGGCACCTCAGGCAGCTCATTTTTAGTTATTAGGATATAAGGGTGCTGTCTCATTGATGTAAGTTGTACAAGCAATTATATTGTCTTCTAGACTTGCCATTAAGACCCAAAAGTAACTTTCCAGTGTCTTGTAACTATTCTGCAGAGATGCAAACACATCATGCATCAGGTTATTCTCATGATATTGACAATATCCATGTGCATCTAATAACATGAGTTATTTTAATTTTCTTATACAGAGAAAGTCATCCTTTTAAAGTAGAAATCATTGTTATGGCTTGAGGTTAAATTAGATAGGGATCTTTCTATTTTCTAAAAAGCACAATCTAGGTCGGTTGCTTTATCTTTGTTTCTCCCTCTTCCTTAGAAAAGGCTGATGGGGAGATTTTTAATTCTTTCACATTTCTTATTTTCCAAATTGTTTCGAACCTCTTCCTCAAGATTCAGAGGGTGTTTCCTCACATTGCCAGTTGCACACACAATCATGGCATTTTTACTCACAGTGATGGTTGCACCTTCAGGGGCTTCCAACAACCAGGAGCAGTGATTCAGGTTGCTGTATGGCTCTGGGTAGTTAGGACTCGAGATAACTCCCCTTTCACCTGACTGTATACCACCACAAGCTGAAGACAAAAAATAAATTTTCAGTACACTTTAGGAACTGAACACCACAAGCAAATGACTGGACTATTATTCAGCTTGAAACAGTACTAAAATATATTCAAGTTGGACTGATATAGGTAAGAATGAAAAAATTATCAGGGAAAGTCCAAGTCTTAAAACCTTTGACATTGAATAACTGAGTAAACAGATGGAATGACCTTGAGAGTTCATATTTTTTTCTGACACTTAATATAGCTCTGCAAAACCTTTGCCAGTTAACATGTACAGCTGCTTCTTCTGCCATATCGTCTATTCATTTATCTCAGACTCCTAAGCAAACTGGTGCCATTCTTGGACCAACACAATTAAGTGAAAAAGTTGCTGATGTGTCTAGATAAGCACCAAGGCTAAATTCAGCTGTGACAGGAAGAATAGTTGTGCTGGCCTGTAAATGGCAAAGTGGTGTAATTTGCACTGATATGGCTCTAAGTGGATTTCAAAATGAGTGCAAAGGTTCAAGCAGCAGAATGCATCTGAGCCATGCTAGCAGTCTGGAGCCTGTTTGAAGTAAGTCAAACTTGGCTGGTGTTACCTGCTACATCCCTATTCCCAAGAGCAACCAGCTGTTCTGAGTGTTGCAGTGCATTGCAAAAACTCAAATGTGGTTCAGGGAATGGAAACAGAGAGACAGAAAATAAATCTGAAAGTTAATTGCTAGCATATGTTTGTTTTAGATGGATATAAATAGTGGCAGGAACTGTGTAACTTCTGAGGACCACTTTGGGAGCTGATCCCATAGTATGAATTCTCAGTGTCACCAAATGAATGCCAGCATTCCCCAGTAGTGCCTCAGTCATCAAGGGCAATAGTCTATCGAGCCATTTACCTTCAAACGTGTAGCGGGCCCAGAATCCTTTATCTTCTGCATTTTCATCGCTTATAAAGTGTACCCAAATCCGGGGGGCAGCTATTACTAGTGGCACTGATGGTGCAGCCTGACCACAGAGTTTGGCTATTAGCTCTCCATCAGCATCCCCTGAGCAAAGAAAGAGAACATACACTTTTTGAATCCTAAAACAGCTACAATAATGTAAAAGAATACATAGGGGAAACATGCATTTCATTTCATCTAGAAAACAAAGAAAAGTGTATATCACACAATACTATCTGATTGTTGCATGTATTGGTGGAGTGCTGCAGTTCATTGGTGGCATCTCTTCATTGATAGAGTTCTCTTCAATGCTGTATTAACTATCCTTCTAATACCATGGGCTGCTTTTCTCCTGTCCCTGCCATGCTGCACATCTTTGTTTAACATGACCCATCAGTCCTGAAAACACAGCAACTGATCTACAGCAGTTTTGGGGCAGAATGGTGGGAAGAGATGGCCTGAAGACCTAATTGCATGGAAGCCCATCGAGCCTGTGTTCATGGCATCCTCATTAAGGTCAACACAGATTTTGAGCTTTCTACTATGTAGAGATGTGTTTCATCCATGAACAAGCTGTCACTGCTGTATTAATCATGGGCATCTCTTTCCCAGTGAGCTGTACACACTGTTCTGTGTATGGCAAAACAAACAAACAAAAAACCAAACCAAAACAACAACAAAAAAAACATGCTGTCATTTGCTCAAATCATTGAAACCTAAAAAGAAAGCATAACACACAGAGTTGCACTTCCATGATGCTGTATGTTTTTTCATGTTGCTGAAAGCTCTTATTCCATCATGTTGGTAGAATAACAGTTTCTGTTTATTACTGACATATGCTCAGGAGAAGGAAAATAAGCGTAATAGTATTCCTCAAGACATGCAGGCAATGCCGTTCCTAAATCTGCTTGTCTAGTATCTGCAGTGTGCTAGTCTTAAAAGTATCTCTCTGTTCAAAAGCAACTCCTAGCTCTGTGCCAAGTATCAGTGTGTTCTTGCAAAGAAGGCAGGAGACCAGGAAGTAGAAATTTGGGGCAGTCTTCTAAGCTCAAGCATGATTCTTCCAAGTAGCATGGCTGAATAGCTTCATCCTTCAGTCATATACAGTGACACAGCCCACCATTTGAAATGCCTTGAGCCCCAGGGATAAAAGATAACATATAAAGGAATTCTATTTAAGAAAATTACACAGAGAAGTGATGAAACCTATCTTGTTAACGTGCACTAGAAATGATACTGAGCTGTACAAGCAGAAGACATTCACGGTAAAATATGGTTTGGGGAAAAATTATAACTACTTTGAGCATTAAGAGATGAAGTGTACTTTTTTGCACTTCGATCACTTTTGGGAAGTGACTGACTACATGACTTGTGTAATCAAGGTTATTCAGTTTGTACAGCATGAAAGTGTCTGGACACCAATTACTGCTTTCACAAATAGCTAGTTGGCCACAGATGTAGACTATTAATAAACAGAAAGTGTAAACAGAAGACCTTGTTGTGCCACAGGATTTGTTTCCAACTGAAAGGAATGGTCTGAAAGACAAAATCAAGAGTCTTCTGCAAAAGCCAAAGAACTCTCTCCTGAACCCAACAGTTAGGTGCATATTTAGCTGTGGCAATATGTTCAGCTGTAGCACCATGTGCAAACTACACATGGATGATAACCTAACTTCATATAAAGCTTTATGCTAACAAATTTGAAATATTAGTTTTCTCTTTTTGGTTTAAGTATTTCTCAATTAATACATAAAGTCAATTCTGTCCTTCCCTCCCACCCCCATACAGTACAATTAAGTGTGTTGTATAGGTAATTCAGTAATTCAAAAGAACTTTACACACCTCAGCTTCACATGGGTTTCCCAGGTAACTTCCTGCTGAATTGAACCTTTCCCCAAATTCACATCTGCCGTGTTGGGAGTCTCAAACAGCACCTATCTGAGTTTCCTGATATTCTGCACCATCTGTATCTCATTGCTTACTGCAAGGAACTTGTCATCATATGGAGCAGTATTAGGGCATTCTGCCTATGACATGAGGCTGCTCTTGGGAAATTGCAGTTCCATTAGTATGGCCAAAATGTGCATTACTATTTAGAAGACAAAATTGCAGAGCAAAATAAGACTGCCTTTTTTCTTCTTTCTTTTGATTGTATTGCCTGAAGGCCTATGGTTCACAGTAAAGTGAGGGTAGTGGGAACAGGTGAGTAAATAATCAGATATATTTTATTAAAAGTTATTCTGAATTTTCTTTTGATTATTTCCCAGTTCCAGTGCATATGTGGGAAGGAATTGTTAGGCTATGCAGCAATGCATGCTTTGGCTCTGTACATGACAAACTGATGAGATGCAACCAAGTGCTCTCATTCTAATGAATGCATATGAGTACGTAACAGATTCTTGCTCTCAAACCCCCACCTTTCAGAAACAATTTCCTGGTAAATTAGAACCTGCTCTCACTGGGACTTTCCGATTCATCCTTTCAGTGAAGAAGACAGCTGGAGCTTTCATACTACACTTGGCATTAGCTGAGCAATTTTCATATGACATTTCCAGTTGCTTGTTATTGCAGATAGCTAAAGATTCTCGGACATGCAGAGATATTACTGGTGCATCAGTCCTGTGATTGCTCTTACTTTTAAATGCTTCGTTCTGTATTTAGTGATCCAGTATCACAGGAAATAGGAATTTGTTTTTGGAGAAACATCTCATAGAGTACAAAAGTGGGGAATGCAGAACATATGAATAATTAAAGCATTCTTTAACCCACTCCTGCTGTCCCTGGAGATATCTTAGGAGCAGGGAGAAAATGGGCTGTAAATGAAATAAACTGTTGTTATGACTTCTGCCTGGCTGCATTCTTTCAAGGGATTTGAGGTGAAATTCATATTGTCCCTTGTAAAGAGAGAGTCAGGTATGTATGGCAATCCCCACAGAATAATTTATACCCCAAAGATTTATGCGCCACTTTTGCATTTTCTCCCCTGAAAGAGCGACCAGATCTGTGCACTGATTGCAATGTCAGTAAAATCCCACCCCTGGGCTAGGAGGCAACATGGAAGGCATGCATATGGACACTCTTTCAAATGGACAAACCCTACAACAATCAGGCTCTGCAAATATATATGAATATAACTATTTATAATTAAATAATATTTACAAATACAAATATATTCATAAATAAATATATATGAACAAACACAGTTGCACAACCAGAAGCTTGATAAGCTTAATCCATTCTGCTGCTGAACATACAAACCTATTCGTAACTCGACATAGTCGTACTGGCAGTCCTGGTGATGTTCCAGGTGGAAATCCTCAAAAGAGATATATATGGATGAATTGTGATGGGAGGGATTTTCAATGGTCCATTCACAGTTCAGCCTGTTTGTGTAATTCTTGATACCATCATAACCAGGAGAAGAGAAATTCCCACCTGTATATCCCATCAGAGTTCCACCACACACTGCAGAAACAATATAATTTATTTTAAAATAGTAACAATTCTTGTACGAATGGAACTCCTGTCCCTGTTCATTTTGATATGTTCGTATCAGCAAGGACATGTACTGATTAGATCAAAAGTTGTTCTACCTTTTTCCTTTTTTATAATTTACTGCTGTATACAAGAGAATTCTTGCCTAGCATCCTGGAAATTATTTGGCAAGTCTTTGAAAACACGTATAAAATGAAGAAATAAAGATTATTCATAGTACCAAAATATTTCAACAACACCATCAATAAAACAAGTGTTATTTAACTTTCTGAAAAAATCCCATCGCAGCTCCAATTAGATATTGCTCAGCCCTACCCATTACCTAATTCTAAACTCAAGAGAAGATTTTTCTGGAACATACCCTCAAGAGTAGTACACTCATGCTACATTAGAATGCATGTGGGGGGAACAAATCAAGTTGGAAAGACTCAAGATTGTAGTAGTAGGGCTCTGCCAACTATATCCTCCCTGGTGGATGAGCTTGCAAAAGTAGGTTAGCAGCACTCTTTCACAAGATACAGTAAATTATTTACCCCCCTGAGTAATAAGGAAACACTTGAATTATTCAAGTTGTCTGTGGCACTATGCCTTTTGGATCTCCTCATGGAATAAACCCACTTCAGTCCATCTCTTACTAAAGACTAAGTACAAAACAATAAATCAGTAGTAAGAGTAAGGACTGTGATCCATAACAGAGGTTGTTCTTTTCATTTGAAGTCCCTAACTCCAAGAATTTCCCATTTTTTCAAGTCTTTTCACCTAATTAAAGATGTGACATACTCCTATCTGGCAACTTAAGAGAGAGAAAAAGATATCAGAGATCTGTTAGCTGCCTAGGTCATTTTTTTTTTTGATATGCACCAATACTTTAGCTATGAAATGACCCTCCAAAGATCAATCATTTAACTAATTTAATTCAAACATATATACTACCTGCATCTTCACTAGATGTGTATGAGACACTGAATCCTCTGGTTGCATGAGACATATCTGTCACCAAAATGACTTTCATAGTGTTTCCAGAGGATTTCACCTCAGTGCCTGGATTTACCTCACCACACAGCTTCACCAGCCGGGGAGAGTTCTGTCTGAGGCCATTGTAAACCTGTTGGGTTAAAATAACTCTTCTGAGAACAAAATACATTCTTATGCACATCTACTGTGTCATGTAACACTGCTTCACCCTTTTAATACAAAGTTCATTAACATCTCTCATAGCAGATTAGTTCCCAGATCTACTCAAAACCTTGAAACAAACTTCCATTGACTTGAGTAGATGAGGGTTTGAAGTAAAACTTCAAAAAAACATTCCTTATTTTGGCAAAATACATTTCCTCTCTCTCTCTTTTTCATCCAAAAATTGAAACAGTTTGATTGCGGAAGAATACAGTATTTTACCTCAATATTTAGAGCTTCAATCACTTAACAGGGCAAGCTACTAATCATATTAATTCAATTTCAAATGATCATCTTTGTATTCCTTTTAAAACAAATATCATCTTTATCAAAAAATTTCCTAAAAAATATTCAGTGCTTGTGGGCATTTTTATTAATTCAAACATTTCACTTTTTGATGATCCAGATGTAATTATGTGATCTGCATAGTTTCTTTCACACAGCCTTCAGCCTAGGAGTTAATTTCCTTCTTTCTACTACAATCTCAGCAACCAAAGCACAAAAGACATTTTGTACTGAGGTTTGGAAAAAATTAGAGAGCTGAAGGCACAAAAAAAAAAAAAGAAAAAGCTGGCAGGACAGATCTTTCTTTAAGAGATCATTACTTCATTAATCGATAAAAAAAAAAAAAAAAAACAAAAACAGCTCCCTGTGGTGTATCTAAAAGCATCTGTAGAGGAAAACAAGGGCATGATCATCTGCAAATCACAACGGAGAGCTACTTCATCCCCTCACATTTGTACATGAGCTAGCTTCTGATCATGCTAAAGCTAATTCCAGCACTACTAACCTGGGAAAATTAACAATATGTGCTGGTAGGACCCAGGATACAGATAATATTTAGGAACTCTGCCTTGCTGGGGGAAAAGGGCTAGGGAGGAGATAGACTCATTATGACTTTTGCCTTAGTCTTCAGAGCATCACACTTCACAGTACTGTCTCCCTTTCCTGCAGTTTTCATAGACAAGTCATATTTGTGAGACATTTATACATCTGACTAGGCCCAATGTGTCAGGCTTGAAATTCTTTTTGCATTAAATAGAAATCAAAAATAACCATGCTAAAATAACTAAAATATATATTTTTGAAGATGGAGGGTGATAAAGAGGTAGAATTTCCTGGGATTCCCCTATCTTTTTTCCAGGATATAAGAGGTCCAAAACATTATTAGCCGTTTGTTGCAAACTTTGGCTACCCCTCTCCCCAACCTTTTTTTTTTTCTTTCTTTTTTTTTTTGTTTATTTTTTAATTAACAACAGTAAGTAACAACAGCAATAACAACCTTCAAAGTCAAAAGAGACCTGGAACTGACTGATGGACTTTGTGTCCACAGAGAGGAAACACTGAAGGCTTTCAAAAAACCCCATAGCTTTTTTCCATAATTAATAAAGAGCGAATTCCAAAGATTTCTATAGGAAAAGGTCCTTATATATATATATATACACACACATATATATACACACACACATATATATGTATACATATATACACACACACATATACTACACACTCATATATATGAGGGTGTATATATATATATACACACACATATATACATATACACGTACACACTCTACGGAGATGGGAGGACAAAAGCATTCATGAGACCTGGATGCTAAAGGCTGACAGAGAAGAATGTGAGCAAATTAGGGCTGTATTATGAGAAACTTGGAGATCCCACAGTGGGTATATCTGGATGTCCACAAGAGACTGGAATAGCCGGAGGTGCCTCTACCCACAGTTAAATTAACGAAGTTGAAGATTGATCCTTCAAGTCCTCCCCTCCGGCTGGCCCATGAATTCCAGAATGTCCATACTTTAAAACAAACAGATGAGTCTAGACACCCTGCAGAACTAACTTTCTTTTATCTGTTTCCCCTGGATGAAATTAGGATTTGTTTTAAAATCAGATAAATTACCTTTCAGCTATATTTTGTCCATTAATGCTCCATAAAGTGATTAGGAAGAGCATTTTCTGCCTTCAGACACAATACTCACAGCCATATAATCTGATGAGCACCTCCAGTGTTCTTCAGTCTTCATATCATTAATGGTTAGGGTGACACGTCGTCCTTCTTCCACTGTGATCCTCCATTCACACACTCGATTATGTGGGTATAGGTTGGGATAGTTGGGGGAAGTAAATGTTCCAACAGGGGCAGTAAAATCCCCACCACATTCTGAAATACCCAAATGTTAGGACACTTCTTAGAGTAAGGCATTACTTATAGACTTAAAAGAAACAAACAAAAAAAAAACCACCTCCAACAACAAAAAACACATTAATAGTGCAAGAAAAAGAGATACTGAGAGCTTGATTAGCTATGCCTGTCCTCTCCATATGTTTTTCTAATCAGCTGAGCTCCTGCCAGCCATAAAAGAAGTTGAATGATAATAGACCATAGCAGATCCAATTATTAATACGCCTTTCTCTGAAGGGTTTATGCCAGACTTCAGAAGGCTGAGTGACCCACAGGCTTTGATGTCAAGCGATACAAGCCTCTCACTGTGGCAGGATTGAGACATTTCTGCTGTCAAGATGACTGGGCAGGGCCTTAGAGTGAGTAATAATGGAAGGATGGATTTTTCCACTGCTGGTTAACAGAGGTAGAGAAAAAGTCATAAAGGACTTAAAGAAACACTTTTTCAGTAGAGTTATTTTGTGTTTTTTCCCATCTTTGTTATAAATATCAAATTTCACTCTGATGAAAGAATGTTAAAGATCTTGGGTATATAGTGCATTTTCCTTCTGATATTAATGGTGTAAGCTTACCAATTTATTCTTTGTTTCTTCTTAAAATAAAGAGATAGTTTAATGGAGTGCAGTGGGAGAGTTAGTCCCTTTCCTCACACTCACAAAGTCCTACAGAATCATCTAATCTGTGTATCCACCTGCATTTCATTTTTGCTAATACAGTTTCTCTTCTGTGACTGCATAACAGGGTCCTGAGAGTGAAATAACATTCCTTTGGAGATTGTTTCCTCCTCTGTTATTTTATTGCAAAGATGAAGGGTAAGAAAGCTTTCAGCTGAGCTTTTAAATGAGCTGGAAAGAGTTAAAAAGGGATGGCTGACCACTACTGAGACCACTACTGCAAATAATTTTTTAAAAGTAACTAGATTTTGCCAGGATAAGCATTGCAAGGACACTCAAGAATACGTATAAGAGAAGTGAGAAACAGGAATAGAACTTTATCCTTAGTCCTGGTGAAGTCATTGTGTTTAGGACAAGAGGCAATGGACACTGTGAGGGTTGGTGAACATTTGAATAGGTTGTCCAGAGAGGTTTTGGAGTGTCCATCCCTGAAGACGTTCAAAACTCAACTGCCCACAGTCCTAGGCAATGCGCTCTATCTGGCCCTGCGTGAGGAGGATGGTTACACTCTCCAGAGGTCCCTTCCACTTTAATGTCTCTGCAGTTTTTTGATTCTTTTTATCCTATAATCATCACTGATGTTAAGCCTGGAAAGACCTTTTTCTTAGAAAGGCAAACTCTCTGGGGAAAACAATCTGGTATGGTAAACTGCATTATGTGAGTGTGCTTCTGCAAGTCTAGAGGTGGTTTGTGGTGACACATTTGTTATGGAAGAGAACTCTCCATTAGAGATGGAGGTTTTACATGATCAGCTCCTCTTCTCCCTCCTTTCCCAAACTCATTCATTTTGAGAAGAAATATTATGCCAGTTAAAATGAGAAAACAAACCAAAACAAAGCATTAACTCCAAACTATTTGTTTCAGGGAAATCTAAGAATACCACTAGCCTTAGAGGAACAGAATAACATAAAGGATCCCTGGAGTTACTGCTGCATAGAAAAAGTGCAGAAGAGTGTGCTTTGCTGTTTGAAACTTACCATTCAAGGCAACATCCATTATAGAGACAGCATGTCTCTCGAACTTTTTGCTAAGTAGTGATCAGAGAGCTCTGTTCATACTTTACCTAGAGTTACATTTGAAGAGCAAATATACACCGCTCCAACAATAAGTGATTTACAATGCATGCTGTATTAGTTCAGTTATGGTGTGTGGTGTGTTTCCTTTATGAAATTAAACTGTAACATTACAAATCCAACCTTCAGCACTGGAATCAAAGCGCAGTCTGAATCCTCGGGCATTTACTGATCCATCAGTAACAAACTTGACATAAGCAAAACTGTCAGAGGTATCCATAGCATCAGGGCGAGTATTACCGCAGTACCTGCCCAGCAAATTTCCTGCAAAAATCAAATACAGAAAGACAATTTGATATCAAAGATATTATTTCTGTTTCCATTTACATTGAAGGATCAATATTGGTGTCTAAGGAAAGGTTGGACGTGGTAGGGGGATGGTTGGACCAGGTGATCTTGGGGTTCTTTTCCAACCTTAATGATTCTGTGATTCTGTGATCGCTTTCCAGTTTAACCAGACAGGCTTGTGTAAACTAGCAAAATCAAGCTATTGTTGGAAAATAGAAGGGTTTTGTTTGCCTTTTTTTCCACAAGCAAGGCAAAGAGGAGCAAACTCTGTACATTTGAAATGGACATTTTATGCCCAATGTGGAATGCTTTAAGGAACCTTAGCTGAGGTTTCTTAGCATTATTAGGGAAGGGGTAAGAAACACTGGAACAATTCTCAGACCAGAAGCACTGTATTCTCGGATCTCCACAAAGTCGTTTGCACACTCAGAGGAGTTTTGAATATCTAGGTCTTCCAGTGTGATGGTAAGATAGTGGCCCCTGGGCCCCTGCAGAAACCATTCACATAGCAGGTTGTCTTGATAATGAAGGTCAGGATACCCCACACTTTGAATGATGCCAGTTTGTCCTGTCACTGTACCGCCACAGGGAGCTGCAAAAGCAAGAACATTGCTTGGTAGCTTAAATGACTTCAGAAAGACCATCTGGTTTGTAGAAGAACACTCGAGACTTAAAGCTAAGTCACAAGCAACTCGTTCTGTAACTGCAGTAATTGCTTTCTGACCAAAAATATTCCACATTTTCCTTTTAATTCATCCAGTCCTCAATTTATTTATCTATTTATTTATTTTGTCATATACACCCTTCCATTGCAAGCATCCCTTCCTCTCTGTCCTGTCTCTCATTAATTTGAATAAACTCACAGATTTCAAGGCCTATATTTTATCTCTACCTATATCCATATTTACCAGAAAAAACACCCTTCAGAAAAAGACTGAAAAACACATCTAATTGTCAGTGTATACCACTCCTTGTGAGGCCTTCTCATAAGGAACCATTGCACAATTCAGGAAACAACTATTTAATATTTAATTTTCTCCCTGATGATTCATTTATCTGTGGTATCTGCAGATACAAACTCATAATACTACAGCTCCCAGCAAATAATATTCCCTGGTGAAATATATTGGATTTTACAGTATATTCTGTGTGTCTGGTAGATACAAACTTTTCATGACAATAACAATAGTGTATGTACTGTCTGCTTTGAGTGATTAGTGATTTTGGTATGCAGCTGAAATGATAGGTTAAATCTTTCTATGGATACATAAATACATTATAAATTGCAGCTTAGTATACTAACAACATTTTCTTGCAAGTCGCTTCAGTTTTCAGGTTCAGAAATATCATAGGACACTATATTGGCTTTAGGGTTTGAGATTAACCAAATCAGCAAAATCCTGCATAAAGCGCAGTCTACTTTTTTGCCTTTGAGAAATTAACTGTCCTAGACTTTTTCTATGCAAGTGACACTAACATAATATCTGCTGGTCTTTGAAGGTTATTAACATTATCAAAAACTAAAATGTACCCTCTTTCTGAATCTGTTAAAATACTATTTTTTTATTTGATTTTAGATCTTTGCTGGTCTTTTCTAGTTTCGTTTTTGCAGCTGGAGACCAAATAATTTAAAAATATTTCTTCTTCCAACTTACACATAACAATTCTTGCTACTCATTCCTTTTCTACTTCATTTTTGTGCTGCCCCTGTTTGTCTAGCACCATTGTTATTATACATTGATTTATATTTGCATACAGAAGTTCCTGAGTTGTTCTTCTGCTAACTTTGCAAATTTTTGCATTCACCTTTAGGTTCCTGCTCATGAAAGTGATGCTAATTTTGCATATTAAAAGTTAAATCATGCTACATGACTTTACTTGCCTTGACCTTTTTGCTACTGCCCCTTTGATAATTGTCTTTTACCAGAGATTACCCAGGCTTTGTTTCCATTTCTGCAGATATGATTAGTTTCCTATTCCCATAATTTCTGTCTCTTGCTAGATATAGAACATGTTGATGTTAACCCATATGATGATTCTGATGCATTAGCACTAACACTAATTGAAAGAGGCAAGTGGTGGTCAATCCACCTCTTATATATGTTTGAAGCCCCATTTCAAAAACCTGGTATTTGAGACCAAAGTCTTTTCTAAAATGAGAGAAATTGATAAATGCAAGCATTACCGATTGAGTATTTAGCATTGAATCCCACATGTGTGACACTGTCATCAGACCTGAACCTCAGGTACATGACAGCTCCTGAGGATCTCTGTGAGCCTGGGATCAGTCTTCCACAAAGCTTGGCAAGGACAGGAGCATTGGAGTCAGCGCCATCACGTAGCTCTAGGTAACTTAAAGTACAACTAGAAGAGGAGAGAATTTTCTGTTCAATGTATAGCAGTAGTTGTTTTAAATTAATTCCATAAGGGTACAAAGCCATGAAGCTGTAGTGAATTAGATCAGTCAGTTTCCATGCAGTGTGACCAGGACAGAATCAATGAGTTCATGATCAGTGATAGCCATCTAATATTTCGGTGAATAAAAGTGCTAGAAACATTGACAAAGATTCATCCAAAGCCCAGTCTATAATCAGATCAGATCTGACAGAAGCTTGTCCTTTGGAGGAGTATGAACAGCCCTAGCAAAGTAGTTGTGGCTATTCTTAACAGGAGTCTTTTAGTAGAATTCAGATTCAGCAGCTATTCCCTATTAAGTCTCTTTGATGACTGAAGAATTGAGGAATGGATATAAGACAAATGAAAGGAATAAAAATTCAAATACGGAGGCCTACTTAGGCGGGCATAGAAAGACTCAAAACATCTTAACCAACAGCTTTGCTTTCAGAACGATGCAGCAGCCTGCAGAGGACATCCTGGGACGTCAGAGAGGAAGGACACCTTAAAGATTCTCCCTCCAGCTCCATTTTTTTCTGAACATGGCTTCAATGAAATTACATCAGCTGAAAACTAGGTCTTGTTTTATGCTTTGTGGAGGGGAGTTGGGGTCAATGTGCAAAACATGCAGACCCATTGCAACTCAGCAGACAGGCAATGGAGGAGGGAGGCAAATATTTATGGTGGTAATCCATTGGATTTAAAACTAGTTGGTAGTCACAATGAAAATATGAATATGAAAGGACTAGAGTGCATAGATTTTTACAGAAAACACCTTTCTACCATGGATGCTTCCTCTCTGTCTGTTACATTTATCTCTACCATACACTGCAAAGTTCTGGGAATGTATACCAGTGACTTGATAGCTTCAGTGATCTATTCTAAAAATTTCCTAATCCCTTTTGATTGTAAATCTGGAAGTGTGCTCTGAGAGGAATTAGAGAAAGCAACAGGGAAAGAAAAATCAAAATTAAGTCTCTGAAGAAACACAGGCAAAATAATGTGGATATATACTTTGGTGAAGGTTCAATGTAAAACTGATCTTCAAATTGCAGCTCTACTGCATGTCCATTAGGAGCAGTTATGGTCCAGACACAGTCAACATGAGGGGGATAACTGTCCGGATAGTTGGGGGAGGATGTATATCCACTGGGGTTGAAATCATTGATATAAATATTCCCTCCACAATCTGGGAAAGAAAAGATCGCCAATAAAAAACATGTTAAGGAAGTGGGTGAGGCATCAAAAATATGAGTCATCACAATATTCCAACACAGTTTCCTTTCAGTGTCATATAGCTACATCAAAAACATTTATTATTTTTTTTTATTACTTACTGTGGGAAATCATTTACCTAGCCTTCCTCATTTCCACATGTTCTGGTCCCTGAATTAAACTGCTATCAGGTCTTCCTTGGATTGCTTCAAAGCCAAGCAGGAAATATATTTTCTGCCTTATTCCTATCCCAATTTTTAAAGCTAGAAAGCCAACAGATCAGACTCATCAATGCTTCTGTGATTCTTTCCCTACTTCTGCTTTCCAAAAGTTGAAATGCTTGAAATGCCTGTTTGAGACAATAATGAATGCATGAGAGATGCCAGTCAGAGCAAACGTAAAGATTAGTTCAGGTCCTTTATTCTATTTTGACAGCTTTCTGTCAGACAAAAAAAAAATTGTTATAACAATGCTGGTAAACACAGGATTTTAGTCAAGCTTTCTAAACTGAAGTGGTAGAAACAGCATTATACAGCTTCACCTATTTCCTTTATGAATACCGGACAGAAATACTAACAATAATTCTTTGTGGCAGAAGGGAAAAGTAGGCAGAAAACAGGAAAAAAGGCACTTAAAAATGTGAGTAGTTTGACAGGTTACCTTAGTTTTGTTTAGTTACACTGTTTAGCAAGAGGCCTCCTGGTGTCCCAAGTGGCATGTGGCATGAATACAGTGGAATAACTGTAAACATCAAATCCCTGATTTACCCATGGGACCTGAGCCTTTTGTTTTTTCATTTTTTGAAAAATGTTAGCTCAGGCAGGGAATGTTATTTTCTCAGCTGAGAGAAAAACTTGTGAGAAATGTTATCACCTTTCCAGACATAATAGCCTACATCACTGCTGACATTACTTAGCATTTGCACTGGGTAGTGTATGTCCAAAATAATGCTCTTGTTTCTAGGCTTTTTTTCCTTTCCTGCATGAATTATGAACAGCTCTCCTTTATTTCAGATGCTACTTTCCCACCAAAGCTTTCCCTGCCATAAGGTTTCCCTGTCTGTTGGGATTTATAACAAGAACGGACAAATTGCGAGTTATTTCTATTGAGTTGCAGAAGTTATGTTTATTTTCTAGACTTACCTAGGCTCTTAGCCTCATATTTCAGTTTGAATCCTTGACCTTCATTCCTGCTGTCAGAAATGAAGTGCACAAATAGCTGATTGTCTGTGGTGTACATGGTAGAAATGGGGCTGCTTCCACAAAAGCGACCATTCCCCCTTCCAGACACCAAAGGTGGGACAGCAGCATCTAACCCATTCTTCAGCTAGAAAAAGAAAAATTGCTAAGGTCATGCAAGATTTGAGTAGACTCCATCTCAATGTTCCCAGCCATAGGGGAAAACAATAACCTAGTGATTAATTAATGCACAGCAATAAGTAAGACAGAGAGAGAAATAATATCATCTGTGGTATTTCAGTTTGGTATTTCCACCTCCCAGGAGCCTGGGCTGCCTCACAGACACTAAAATTCTAAGACTCAGAACCTCTAACACCTTTGAGCATTTAGGTCTACTAAGATGATTGGGGGACTGGAGCATTTGTCATACAAGGAGACGCTGAGTGAGCTGGGCCTATTTAGCTTGGAGAAGAGAAGACTGAGAGGGAGTCTTATCAATGTGTATAAATGTCTGAAGGGAGGGCGTCAAAATGATGGGGCCAAGCTTTTTTCAGTAGTGCCCAGTGACAGGACAAGAGGCAACTGGCACAAACTGAAGCACAGGAAGTTCCAGCTCAATATGAGAAAGTACCTCTTTACTGTGAGGGTGACAGAGCACTGGAACGGGTTGCCCAGAGAGGCTGTGCAGTCTCCTTCTCTGGAGATATTCAAAATCCACCTGGATGTAGACCTGTGCAATGTGCTCTAGGTGATCCTGCTTGGCAGGGGGGTTAGACTACATAATCCTCAGAGATCCCTTCCAACCTCAACCATTCTGTGATTCGGGGACCTAGCCAATAACCTCACCTCTACATAATCTCCATTGTTGCAGGAAGCATCCTCACTCTTAACCTGGAAAGGGTGTTCAAAATGGACAGCAATGACAAATCCAGAGGTTACCAGTACATGCCAGGAACAATTCAGATTAGGAGAATAATCTTGAGGGTAGTGGGGTGATGTGATCACACCCCTGTCTGCATGCAAATAGCCTCCACAACCTGGGAGAAAGGAGTTGAAGGAAAGGGAAAATATTAGTGTCAACTGTTTATTTGGAAAAAAAACACCTCTCTCCTAAAGGGAAGATGTGAAAGGTAAAAGCACATGAAGAATTGAAGGCCATAGAGCAATGCACACAATGAATGATCTCCCAAATACAAACTAGTAGATTGCAAGATGACACACACCAAACATCTTGACGCTTAAACTCAGTTCTCAGACTTAACAGAAAAGTAAGCACGGCCTCTGTGCCAAGGACCTCCAATGGCATGAGCAAATGCTTATGATGTCTGAGTTCACTGCTTCATGGACTAAACCACTGTCACCTACTGTCAAGATAGATTTCAGTAATAAAAAGTTCTCCTGGCTTCCCATTGTTATTGTAACACCTACCTTGGTGTTACATTACCATTATGGAATCTGTTACCAGCCCGAAGTGCATGTGGGAGGAGTGCCTTTGCAAATTGCTTATTTCTGCAGGAATTTACACAGCTCTCAACATCTCTCTCTCTCTGTTTTGTGTCTATGCTTTGAGTCATTTACTTCCCTCTCTTAGCTGGGAATTCTTTCTCTTTCACTCTTCAGCTGAGCTGTTCTAACCTTTTACGAAACCTTTTTCTAACCTCTGAAAAGTAACTAGTCTGTTTGAATCATGCTTTACCGCATAACCTTGCTGGACAAATAGCAAATTGTACCTCTGCAAAGTCAGAGATTTTTAATGTATATCTGTGAGACCTGGATAATTGATCTGTGTGATTACTGGCATAGATTGTAGACAGCTGCTAAAAATGTCATTACAAGTCTTTTCTTTCCTTATCCAGTTGTTAGCAGCAAGGCAGACATTTATCTAGGGAAAAAGAGAAACAAATCTTACTTTTGTAATACGAGGAATTAAACCCAGCTCCAGTGATACTGCCATCTGACAGGAAGTGGATGAACATGGTCTCTCCAGTTGATCTGATTGGCCCAGGAGGTTCTCGTCCGCACAGAATAGCCAGCACTGGAGAAAGACTAGTGTCTCCTGAAATCAAAAGAAGAAATGTAAATATTAAAATGAAATCACTTCACTTTGCCTTTTGTTCACTGTGGCTCTCATACTTTCAGGCAGGTACTTTTCAATATTTTTAAACCCTCACAGACTGAGAAATATTTTTATGGACAAACAAATATTTTGCAAAACTTTACTAGTTTTGTTTAAACTAGCAGAATGTCTCAACATAGAGGAAGACTACTGGTGTAGATGCTGTTCCTATTGCTATCTGGATTACTTAAGCTCTATGGACAAGAGACTTCACAGTGCTGGGACCTATTTAGCTATTACCGTTTCATGCTATTCGGGTAGGGCAAGATTGGCTTCTCACCATCTCGGATAATAAGTTTGTCATAGTTGCATGAGCTGTGAGATTCTATGTCCAGAGACAGGATGTTAAACTCCACAGTGGATCCAGGAGCTCTGATAAGCCACACACAGTCAGCAAAATTTCTGTAATTCATGGGCCAGCCCGGCGAGAAGAGGAATGAAGGTGTTTCTTCAGTTGTTACAATCCCTCCACATGCACCTATGATATACAAGAAGACAAGAATGAAAGCATCCTCTTTTTAAATTTAACATTTCCCCTGTATAATTTGACAGTCATTAAGCAGAACGGGGGCAGAATGATAGTGTATGTAGTCACAGGAAGGCATTTCTTCAAGCATTGCGTTGATTTGGACTGGGACAAAAAGACTGAAAATACAGACCTATAAGGACTGTATATATTCCTGTGCTACATGGTGTAGTAGTGATGTGACCTATTTTACCATGAGGAATATCTACAAAATGTCCTAAGAGTCCTACCGCAGTTTAACACAGGTTGTACTTCAGAAAGGAAGGGTGTGTACACAACCAGTAATATATAAACAATTTAGACCCTCTTCAAACTGAAATGCTTTTCCTTCAGCTGTAAATTTAAGGCAAGATGGACTCCTTGCTGAGATACATAGTGGTTCAGTGCCCTGCTAGAGCATAAAACCGTTACATACTGCTACTATGCTGCAGAGCCCCAGGGATCAGTAGTCCCTCTGTCCCTAGGAATTTGCCTTTAGATTTAGAAAAAAGGCATTGCACTATGTCCCAGATAGTCTTAACTTTCTCTTGTTGAACTTGCTCAGAGAAAACTAATAGTATAATAAACACACTCCCTCTCCTTCCAGGAATTATTTCTCAAAGAGATACATGATCATACTGAGCATATTCTATTTATGAATACATGACGCAGTCTAGTGTAAGGTTTCAAATTATAATGGCCACTGATTTAAGAATAGTCTTTCAAGAGGAATACCTTTTCATGAAAGCATATAAAATGTTTACTTAGGGCTAAACAGTTAAGAGCTAGGGCTTCCTCTTGTGGGGAGGATTTTGTTTTGTTTTGTTTTTAAAGTAAAGCTCAGTATAGGACTGGCTATGTCACTTTTAACCACATAATCCACTGAAAACTCACCTCTAGCAATGGTGTGTGTAGCAGCAGAAGCATCTACTGCATACCACTCCAAAAGAAAGCCTTTTCCAGTCACAGATGAATCTGACTGGAACTGGATTGTCATTGAGCTGCCAGAGGATGCAAAAGAAGCAGGATCTGCACCACAGTATGTTGCAAGAGGTCGAGAATAGATGGTGGGCCCATCATAAACCTGCAATGAGAAAAAGACAGTGAAAATGTTACTCTTCACAGAGGCAGATTTCATTCTCCTCATAGCCAGCAAGTTTCCAAGGAGAAAATTACCCTCTTTAAATGAGCAAGAAGGATTTGGATGATCTTTCAGCAAATCCCAGTTAGAGAGAAGCCCCTCTTATAAAAAGAGAACAAAATCTCTTCCATTATACAGTGTTATTTATGAAGCTTTCATAGAAGAAGGATCTGAACAGAACCCATCAATCTCAGCTCATTCCCCATCACAGGGTTGCTCTTTGGGTACAATGACTGGCATCCCATTTGAAAAAAAAGTCCACTGGCACAATCTTGTTCCTTGCTGAGGGAAAAGTGATATGATCTACAGATAAAAAGGTATTGTTTTCTTTTTTTTTTTTTTTTTCTCCTGAGGAATACTTATATTTTAAATTCTATCAAATAAGTATGTAATAATGTATTTCTATTTTATGTATTAATAAGCCAAATTCTTGGTAGTTAAAAGATGTTTCTCTTTTGCTACCTTTCAAATCTATTTTTGTTCTTGTCCTCCTCCCCCCCCCCCAAAAAAAAAAAAAAGCCAAGTAAACTGGGAAATATAAATAAATATTATTATAACATTGAAAATCTGATCCTTGAGTCACCCACTGGATGTCTAGCTGATGTAAGAAACTACTTTTGCTTTTAGATGGACAGACAAAAAGCCAGGCTGAATTAAAAGAAATAAGATACCATTAACATCTGACATGAGACGAAGGAAAAAGCTACATTTCCTTTATGAACTAATATTAAATTTTGATGTCAGTGGATTAACAAGGAAATGAGTATTAAATATGTTAAACTAGTATTAACTTTCTTGTTCCAAAAGGTGAAAGCAAAGGATAATTATTGTCAACTGGTTTAAAAAACAAACAAACAACAACAAAAACACAAAACAACAAACTTTATTTAACTAAGTAGTTGTGCTTAAGTTTAGAAAGAAGTTTTTACCTCTACTACTCCATTTTGCCTAGCATCATGCTTACTGTGTTTTTCAGCCTGAAAAAGCTTGTCTGTATTATAGAAAAACAATAAACAAGAAGAAAGAGGTAACTTCCTACTGCCAACAGCACATTATTGATCCAGAGATCAAAACAGGTGCAAGAAAAGGATTGTTCTCTGCAGGCTTTTAAAATAACCTTATTTTATAGGTATTGAGATGTCCATTATGGAATTATTTTTAATAAATTTCAAACTTACAGCTTGGAAATAACTGTTAGGGAGCCATAGAGTATGTATCCCTTCCTATACCTAATAATTATTGAAAAGAGGGCATGGCAAAGCCAATGAGTCCCAACCAGATCCTCGGAAATTCATCTTGTAGGTGTCTTTGTTCATCATTTTTATCAAAGCTAAATGAAATTAAAGAATTTCTTACAATAAAATCACCTTTAGCTTGTCGTAACGGCATCTGTGATGATTTTCAATATCCATCTCCAGGATACGGCCATGGATAACTTGTGAAGCATTGGCACTTATCCGCCACTGGTAATCAGAATTGTGAGGGTAGCTTCTTGGCCACTGTGGTGAAGCTATTTGTCCTCTGTTTCCCACAATGTCATTTCCGTACACTGAAAAACAAGCAAGAGATAACTAATCTCTTCTTCACATAGATTAAAAGAAGCATTGGGGCCCATTCTGGAATAAAGCTTTCATTTTAGCCCTTCTTATTTAATTTACTTAGGGCTAGACAGTGCTGGAAGGCATAGATTTCTGTCTCAGTCCTAGAGCACACACCTAATTATTTTCTTGTTGTGAGGGATGCAGTGTGCCCTTATCTGAAGGAAATTACCCATTTGAGCCATGTAGCTCTACATCTAGGAAAGATGGGAACATGGCATAGCTAAATTCCCTCCTCACCTTGCCTACATCATGTTTGTTTCTTCCCAAGAAGCATTAAATAAGAAAATGTTGGGATTTTTTTTTTAATGCTTTTGTGTGTTCTGGTGAAAAACGGGTTTGATTCTACTGAGCTCTGACCTAACAATAATTCCATTCGAAAACGAGTAGTAAAAGTCATAAAGTCATAAAGGAAGATGGTTAGAAGTTTAGCTGGCTTAGTCAGAATTGCTGTGGATGTCTGGCTTCAGCAGCCTGTTCATGCAGTGAGTTGTACTGATGTTTGCAATGGTTCCTTGCGGCTTTGAATCTATGAACTGGCATCATTTCCTTTTCTTCTAATTCTGCTATTTGTTTAATGTTATCTAGATACAAACCAGAAGATGGACACTGTTGTACTCAAAAAAGCAAAATGAAAAGCTGGGAAATAAATGCTTTTTTCTTAATTTGTTAATTGCTTAATAAATGGCAAAAAAAACATTGGCTATGATTGCTTTCTCTCATGTAGCACAGATATATGGTCAGATATTTTAAACTCCAACAGACTACTTGTTAACTTGGGCTAAAATTAATTTTGTAGCATATAGTTCTTATTCCTATCTTCACAGTACTTCACAATACTGCTGAAGGGAGAATCTGAAAACCAGGTGATAAACTGTTAGAAAAGAGTCAGTGAAATGGAGAACATTTTATTTTCTCAATCCATGGAGTTTTTTTGTTTCTGAAAGGATAATATGATCAATTCGAAAAAATATTGTTATGATCATTTTAAAGGATAGAATTTCATGTCTAATTCATCTGATTATGTAATACTTGACACATTTGCATACGCACAAGTTTTGTAGATATTTTATAATATATTTTTAAGCAAATTCACAGCCTTGCTGACATCAATGAACATCTTCTAATAGTCTTTCCAGGGCCAAACATTCAGTTTTTTGAATCATTTTGGAAGCATTACAAACGAACGATAGTTTTCAATTAAATAGCATTTACTTACAGTGAGAGAACGTGGCCCTGAAGCCAACACCAGTGCCTGAGCTGTCTGAGACAAATTTAACCCACAGGATATGTCCAACAGTAGATGTGTAATTTGAAGGTAAGGAGTCTCCACAGAATCGTCCTGCCAGCCTGCCTGTAGCATTCTGTTCGCGAATTTCCAGGTAATCTTTGGTGCAGCCATTACTAAGTTCCACCTGAAATGCTCTGTTTCAATAGCAGTAGAAGAGCATTAGCAGACATATAACTGAAATATAT
The DNA here is from genome assembly GCF_964034855.1 of Anser brachyrhynchus. Classification (NCBI taxonomy): domain Eukaryota; kingdom Metazoa; phylum Chordata; class Aves; order Anseriformes; family Anatidae; genus Anser; species Anser brachyrhynchus. Next base: position 22,364,345 of record NC_137695.1, on the reverse strand, counting down.
TTCAGCGTTTCCCCTGCCAGGCTACAAATCCTCCTGCAGCTATTATCCTGCCATAACAGCTAAGAGCACAGCAACCCTGCAGAACCCAGAAGTTCCTGCTCTTTACCTTGTGTTGCTGATACAGGGCTTGCTCCTTTCTGGCCTCTTATTTTATGACAGAGCTGTAGTTTGTAAAGTTAAAATTTGTAAAGAGTTCCCAAACTTTTTAAATTCAATCTTAAGAGTTCTCAAGTTTTTAATATTTGTTGGTTCTCCAACAACCATGAAACACAGAAAGCCCCTGAAATATTAAAGAAATTTTTAATATAAGCCCAGGTCAGAATTTAAAACCTATTGGATGCAGAAAATACTTTTAGCCTTAAAATCAGTTTGCATCCCCTACATTTGAATATTATTTCAGTACACTGTCTGGTGAGAAAATAATTTCCAGAGGCCTAGATTCATTTGTAGTTGACACCTCAAAGCCCCAAAGTCCCTTAGCATTTTCTCCAGAATTATGAAATATTGCCTCTATGCCCTCTCTGCATTTCACATGGCCAGTTCTGAAAATAAATAAATAAATAAATAAATACTCTTAACTCTTCTAAAACAATTTTTACCTTAGAACAGGAATGGGACTTAGACATCAAATTCTAAATTCTTGATTATTGTACTGAGCAGAATGCTAAATAATATTCTAAAAAACATTATCTATTATTCTAAGTGAAGTGCTTTGATTCAATCCAAAATACTTTCCAGAAGCTGGCTGTGAATATCCAGCAAAGATTCCAGTGAGGCTTCTTATAACAAACGCTCCAAAACATTTGTGCTTTCTGATTTTCTGGTAACAACTCCTCCCCTCCAGTCCTGAATACAGCCATATGTGTTCAGGGTACAGATGCTGTGGAATGGTTCCAACCACTCATCTGGATATACTTCAGACTAATTTAAAGCTAAACCTCAAATTGCAAGACAGGCATTTCTGTTCAGACTGAGCTGAAGAAAATGAATACCTCATGCCAACAAAACTTTATAAAAACCTAATATTAAATTAAATAAATACTGCTTTCTCACACAACGACTCCATGCTTTCCAGTATTTTCAGCTTGCTTTTCAGCTATGTGTAACTTTAAAAAAAAAAAAAGTGTCTACATCTACTAAGTATCACTTTATCTATCTAAATATATGTTCTGCTGATAGTTTCTGCTTCACACTAGATTTCTGTTTTTGTTCTGAAAAGCTGTTATTCATTATTTTGTAGCGAATATTTTAGAAAAGGTTTTCAGGCTGTAGTGCTTATTCTGTGCTTCACTGAGTAAAGGAGGAATATAATGTCCTTTTCATTGCGTTAGTGAATCAGCATGTGTCTAACAAATTGTACCTTATGCGGTCAACATGTTATTGGGTAAGTTTTCCTTTTGTCCTGATAACTGTAAATGCAAATTTCAGACCTTTCTATTTCTGCTGATCCCTGATAAGGTTTACTAAGGGTCAGTGCTCTGTTTCTTGGCATCAGCCACTCTTTGATGCTGGGAAACAGAGAAGCTCAGAAATCCATATGACGGGCAAAGGACAACCTAACTACTCTGGTAAAGGACTCCATATTGTTCTGTGGATCACACATAACTTTCCTGTCTGAGGTCTTCAAAGGAAAGTTACTTTGCTGAAGGGAAAATTTCCTTAGGATACTATCCTGGTCCCTGTTGTACCTTCATTGCTGTAATTGTCCTTATGGTTGGAAAAAATTTGAAGACTTTAATATCAATTCTAACCCTACAATCTGTGGAGTACTTGGGCTCTTTATATGACTTAGCTATATAATAAACACTATGATGAATCTTGTAGTAAGGAAATAGTAGGAGTTTCCTTTGTAAAGAAAAGGTACAATAACACTAAATTTCCTCTTCTTGTTTATACGTGAGTGAAAACTAGCTTCTCCAGCATCCCATGTTGTTCAAACAATAAATCACCTATTTATATCACACCGTATATGCCTTAATATAATAAACAATGACTAAGATGGGAGAATACCAGCTGACACCAACCACTGCTGTGTTCTCTTTCCAAGTGACTATAAAAGCATGTTTCAGCTTTATCATCTGGTAATTACATTTCCTAATAAACACAGAGCATCCTTCCTTCAGCTCTGTTAAAGTGTTGAATAATAACCCCTGGCAATGCATTTACATGAAGGACAGCTGTAGCCGGTTGCCTGGGGAGCTGAGAATTGTCCAGACACACTCGGTGTTGAGCGGATATGACTCGGGATAGCCAGGGCTGTTGAAAGCTCCTCTGTCCATGTGGAAAGTACCTCCGCAGGCTGCAACAAGAAGGAGACAGCAGAGGCTTGAGAAAGATGACATAGAAAAAATACCTTGATGGAGCCAGAGCATTTGCTAATCAAGAAAGCATTTCGCCTTGTCTCTTTGTTCTTTAGCTTGTTGATACCCTTATTGAGACCTTATCCAAAAAGAGGGAAGGCAACAGAAGAATTTAAAAGAGGGAATGTCAGAGAGCCAAAAGGATACAAGATCTGGTCTTTTTCTTAAAAATAAGAGGCATAAGCCAGCAGCACCTGCCATATGGACTTACATGATGATGACGCAGCATAGGTGGCATGGAAGCCCCTGGCAGTAACGTTGTTGTTGGAGATGAAGTTGACTACCAAGGCATTACCAAAAGAAGTGATAGGATGTGGCATGGTTGTGCCACAGTAACGGCCTAAAAGAGAACAATCCAGAGAGGAAAAAAGCAGTGTTTGCATGTATTACTATTGATAATGTAACATTTGGGGTTAATGCCTGAGAGCAGCCAAAAGTAAAATTTTTTGCTTACAATTGTAGTTGTCAGTTAAATCTACATAAAAATGAAATGCCCGTTTTATTAGCGAAGAACTCAACTCTGGTAGACTTTTTCTTTTTTTAAACTGAGGAAGAATTTGAACCTGGACCTCCTGCACCCCAAGCACCTTAGTTAAGTCACTGTCTATCCTGTCACTGAACTCTTTTGCATTCACTCTATCCAGAAATTACAGCCTTATTAAATTTACAAAATTATCCCAACAAATACATCTGCCAGTAGCTCCCATTTCTCTGTTTATGATGAAAACAACAAGTGAGAAATAACACACCAGTTCGCCTGTAATGGACTGTAACATGGAGATTAGGAATATGAATCATGATTTAGCAGAAAGGCATCTGAAAGGAAAAAGAAAGGTAGCAGATCGCGTCCTTGTCCCCTTGCCAGGTGAATGCTAAGGGTAGGTGGCAAAAAAATGACTTCTGCTCACTGTTACAAGCCATTTATTTTGAGTGCAACACCACTCCTGCCAAGAGATTATATACAAAAGTAGTATAAGGGAGAACAGAATCTATCATGTGCATTCTGAATTTGCCAGGAGGGAATTTGTGACAACGCTGGGGATGTCTGTGGCCAGGTCTGTCTCATGACTTCCTAGCAGTGTAAGCACTGCATTTTGTTGTTCCAGGCTGCTCCTGCCACTCGAAAGTGATGGCTCTGGGAAGACATGCAGGGAGAATGCTGTAGAAAAATCAGGAACAAGCAGAAAGTCAGGCTTTCCAGGGCTTGAGGAAAATCCATCTATCCATTTTGTGCTCCCAGAAATCTGCAGCTTTCTTCACCTATGTTTAGTATGGACTCTACAGTGGGAGTTACATTACAGAATCATAGAATGATTCAGGTCGGAAAAGACCTCTAAGATCTAGTCCAAGCTCTGACCTAACACTAACAAGTCCTCCACTAAACCATATCACTAAGCTCTACATCTAAACGTCTTTTAAAGACCTCCAGCAATGGTGACTCAACCGCTTCCCTGGGCAGCCTATTCCAATGCAGCACAGCCCTTTCAGTAAAGAAATTTCTCCAAATATTCAACCTAAACCTCTCCTGGTACAACTTGAGGGCATTTCCTCTTGTCCTATCGCTTGTAGCTCTGGCAAAGAGACCGCACCCCACCCTGCTACAACCTCCTTTGAGGCAGTTGCAGTGACAATCCTCCCTAACATCCTGGGCTACCCCCCTGCCTCTCCTTCCTAGCCTATCCCTTCTGAAGAGTTTGTAGAGCCCTTGAGTTGGGCTAGCAATCCGTTATGTTCCTGTACTGTTAACCTGGAATTCAATTTAAACTGAATTGCTTGATTCCCCATATTGTTCTGCTGAAGAGGAAGGAAAAGGCAGCAGGAGTCAACTCTACATTGCAAGCGAGCAGAAGGGTACAGTCAGAGCCTGAGAGGACCATGCTGTTCTCAGTGACGACTTATCCCTCCGCCCACAGTCTCCTCTGACTACCCTGGCCACTGGAAAAAATAAATAAATCCTTGAAGCAGGAAGACACTCACAAAGACCTGCTTACTTTGGGTGCAATCCTATATATGAAATAAACAAGACAATGGTACAGTACCTCGAAGAGGAGCCTCATAGTTATTCCCATCCAAAATCTCCACAAAATCCTTCGTACAGTTTTGTGTATTGCTTTCAATAGCAAAATCAGTGAAGGAGAGTGTGATGTGGTTGACTGGCAACAGCAAAGAGAAAAACTTTAAAAGGTGTTTGGCATTTAGTGAAGAAAAAACTACACGTAAACAAATGTACTGTCTTTTCCGAAGTCAATCAGTCCCCATAAAGCATAACATTTGAACTAGTTTCATACTTGGTAGGTGGAGTGAATTTCATGGAAGTGCATTAATCCTTACTGCAAAGGTCCTGGTAAATCTCTTCATGTTTCAGTACTTTCTAACACAATTAGTATTAGAAGCATGGGATTATACATATAGACATGAACCTAAATTCGCAAACATCTGAACAACTTCATTATATACTGAAAATGTCTGCAAATACAGCATGGAAAATTTTCACACATTCAGAAACAAAACTTATTTCTACACGTCTGTGACCTTCTGTCCCTTTGTGATCTATACAATAGATTTGGACAAAATGTGAACTGACGCTGCCCTGCTCCAGGCTTAGAAAGAGCTGGACTTTCATCGTTTTGTAACATTCCACATACATCAATTGGACTGGTTAAAGGATCATTAACTACCCTCAGCTATATTTGTCTGGAATTGGATTTTCCACACCCTCAGACTGCAGGCTACATCCTGAAAAAGAGGATTTCTGACTCAGGGTATTTTTGACTCTCACATTGCTTTTGCTTGTCCAACAGGAACGAAGGTGAAGTCACAACAGGAAGAATAGGGGCTTTTCTCAATGCCAGTTTGTGACAATAGTTAGTCCTAGCCTCAGTGCACCTGTGCAGTGCAAGCGGGTCAGAAAGAGGGGTTTATGGTTTAGGTCATAACTAAGCTTTCTCCCACATTGAGCAAGTCTGAATTTGACATAAATATTTTGCTTCTCACTGGGCTACAATTAATTAGCTAGAATAAGCTGAGATGACAGACATGGACCCAGGCGCTGCGTTCAGCAGGGTGCCACGGACCGGCATTCAACCGCGTAATCCGCGTGTTGGGCACTCTTTGTGCCCTGGTCCAGTCAATCAATTACAGCTATCAATGCAGGTCCTCGGGATACAAAGTAAAAAGTAAAAACACAGCGGGGGGTAAGAGCAGGAGACTTGTTGGCGTTCTCAGTAAAAGCAGAGCAAGAGCTCTCTGCCCTGGTTTGCCATTGGCTAAATCTATTTTGTGTCTGTGCCCTGTAACACTGCGACTGGCATGACACCACCACGTGTACCTGGAATGTGTGGGATGTACTGGTCCCACCGACACACGGATGAGGTCACTGCATAGATAGGCTATTTTTTAGGAAGGATTTTTCTGATCTCTCATGCTGATGTAAATCAGGAGACAACAGTTATGTCTGAGTTTTCAACCTGGGTCCGGGAAAAGATTGCCTTTAAAAATAAATTTTATATAGGCGGGGAACAGTTTTGTTGATGTCCTTTTCATGTACTTGTATAAGAAACTATGCTTTAAAAAAGTATTGCTTATCGCCTGATTTTTGGTTTAGTGTTTTCTTTGGCAGATTGACCTTTATTCTACAACTAAATAAAATAAACTTATTAAAATCATAGAAAGTTCCAACCAGATTTATAACAATGGCTAGATACCATACGAACAACTCATGTTCACTAGTTGCTATTAAAATAAACATTCACTTTTAAATCATGTTACCAGGATACTATGACCCAACTGTACATATTTTTAAGGAAACTTATACAATGTAAAGGAAATACTGAGCATTAAAGGTAATACTAGTATCTGATGGAAAATGCTTGGTGCTTTACTATCAGTCAAATTTGTTTAAAATTTGACAGGCACAACTGAAGGTATATCTATACACATGAAACCAGTCTATTTGTATTCTTTTTGATTTGCATTTTAAATTGAAATTCCTCCATACCTTTTCTCATTATTTATGTTTTTTAATTTGTTTGTTAACAGTATAGATTTGATGTAACAACGCTAGTATGAAAAATACAGACCAAAGTAATCTCAGCTGAACACAAGTGCTTTAATTACATAAAACTCCTAGATTTTCTCATGGATGAATCCAACTTCACTTAATGTTCAACACCATTTATAATTTCAACACTTGAGTCACAGTAATTCACCTACAATGACAAAGCTGTCAACTGTTTACCTCACAGTACCCTAAACCTTTTACAGTAAAATCTGATTTAGGACAGATTATGAGAGCTACACTCTCTCCAACTATCAGGATACAGAACTTCCTAGAGAAATAAAGGAGGAATTTTCTATTGTTACTATAGAAAAGAAGATGAGGATATTAGTCATCCAAGCTAACTATAAAAGATGTTTTTACTTACATGGTTCCTGAGCTTGAATAATCCAGCTGCAGTTCTGATTGTTTGGGTATTTGGCAGGATACAGAGGAGAGGAAATTGCTGCCCCAACTGAATCTGACTCTATGAAACTTCCGCATGCTTTAGAATGAAACACATACACATATATACACATAGATAATTATTTGTATATATAAAACATATATCTTAGATTGCATGGCAAAGATACATAAAATATAACATCCTATTGCAATTTGAAATAAGGATAAAATTCAAGACAGCAAGTTGTAGAAAAAGAGGCTTAAGGACTAGCTCCCAGTACTAGTGTACTTTCTTGACCTGGCTCCACAGGTGATGCTGCATCTGGCTGACCATCTGCGAAGCCAGAATGAATTAGTAGCAAACCTCATCTTTATCCGTACCTAATAGCCAAGAAGAACAATCTTGGGGCCAAAATAACTTGTTTTCAGGGTAGCCCAATCATACACCTATTTCTCTGATTATTTCCCTGTGTTGGAAACTAGACAGGAAAAAAATAGTAAGAACTCTCCAGAAATTTCCAGTGTCCAAGGAAAGCATCCCATTCCATTGGCATTATCCTTTTGTGAGGTGCATCAACAAACCAGCATTTGTGTGAAATGTTGCACATATGTAAGAGCTTGACTGACTGTGTAACTTTGGCTAAGTGCTGAATGCTGCCATGCATAATTTCTGAGCATACTGACTCATCATAAAACCCCCAGTTCCGAGTTTTACACACAGCTGCTTTATACGGCAGAGTGGAGAGTTAGGTGCCAAAGCAGTAACATATAGTGAAACAAAATCGTAAGAAAAAATAAGAGAAATGGATTTTCTCTGCATAAACTAAATGATTGTATCTGGAGGAAAACATGCTTTCAAAGTTATTATGAAAAAAAAATCAATCATCAAATAGTATGTAATGTTATGAAAGGTTCTGTCACATTAGAGTCTTTTTTGTATTAAAAAAGAAACCATGGAAAATACCATTTAGTCCACCACAAATTGGATACATGATGTTTGGCAGGTTTTGCAGGCCTGAATCCATGGACTTCATCAATAGCACCACACAAAATTGCTTTATACCTTTTCAGATTCACATGCATGGATAGACATATAAAATGTTACTTTGCCAGTAGGTCTGGGGAAACTGCCAGTTGCATGTTTTTCTCAAGATAGTTATGGGTAGGTGGCCCTCAAGGGAAGAGGAATAAGAAGCATCTGACATATCCTGGATGGCTTTCTATAAAAGCAATTTTTTCCCAATCAAAGAATCTAAGGTGATCCTTAGATTTTAAATTCTTTAGTTTATAATTTAAAAAAATCAGTGCTGTTAAAGATACACACTGGTATGATGCATGTACAGAAGCAACTCTTCCGGTATCAGCTGTGCTGAAAGACTGTCTCTAATGCAAACTAACTGGTGATTGTTTAAACACGTGCTTATGTAAATTAAGAAACTACCTTCAGTAAAACGAGCACTGAAGCCCCTGTGCTGGATGGTTGAATCAGACCGCAGCCGGACATACATCAGATTCTTGGAGGACGTGATAGGAGTAGGATGCTGTGTCCCGCAGAGTTTTCTAAGAAGAGGTGCTTCATTGCTAGGACCATCAAACACCTGTCACGAAAAGGTTAAGTACTGAGTTTCAATAGGCATTTTGAGAATACTTTTATTTTATACTCTATCTTACGTTTCATGTGCTTTGATCCTGATACAGCCCTGGTATGAGCAGTGCAAACAACCTGTGCATAGCACCTTAATTCTGTGGCTGTTTCCAGAAAATCCAGGTATTTCAGGCTGAAGCTACTGTAACCTTTATAAAGCAAATGCACCATGCAACAATTTTCCTCTGCGTGTACATGGTATGCAGGCAGTCCTACTTAACAATCCAGATAATCCCATACACTTATTTTCATCAATTAATGGCTAAAATGAATTCCTTTGTAGTTTTTATTCAGACAAACCCTAAATCTTGCCACCATAAAGACCTCCAAAATGGCTCTGACACACAACTAGTGCAATAGTAGGAGCTATGACTGCATGTAAAAAGAGTAGACACTGGTATTATGGTTTTTAGATGCTTGTAACCAGCATGAAGTATCAGAGTCCATATATCTATGCTTTATAAGGGCTTTAGTGTGCTGAATTACACACACGTACGTGAGGTGCTACCTAGGTAGAGGGTAAAGAACAGTTAAAAAAAGGGAGAAAGACAGCAAAGATGGTTTTATAAAACTTCACTTTTAATTTTACCACAAATGCCTTCCTTCTCTTTTTTCCCTTACAGCTGATAATTTTGTTTCCTTCCTCTTTGTTTCAAAATCAGGAAGAGAAGAATAGTGAAGTTAAAACCAATGAGTTTTATCTGAAGTGACATCAAAATTATGAAAACAAAAACAAAACACACATACACAAAAAATAACCACCAACCAACCACCAACAACAAGAGGGGAAACATGGCTCAGAGTGTCCCACTAATCTTTTGTAGCGCTCCAGCAGATGTGATTCACTGTGTTTGGAGCCATGGGCCACCCTCAGTGATGAGCACTGGAGGCATCAGCACAGTTGCATGCCCCACAGAGTAAAAGCTTTTGGGCCAATGGGCAGCAGCAAGAGTTGACTTAAATTCCTGTTTCAGCATTAATGTCCTACATGACTGCAAGCACACCATTTAGTATAACCCGTGACCAGCTTCCTATAGCAAAATTGAAAAAAAAAGTGAGATAATGACACTACTGAAAGATAGTTGCTCGGATGTTAAAAGCTATATATATATATGTATATATATCTGTATGTATATTATATATATATGTATATATTATATATGTATATATGTATTTATTATATATATATGAAACCCCACTTAGAGCAAAATAATGGCATTGGGTTAGAAGAAAATCTACTTTTTATCAATATTTTCTTCCTTTGCTTTCAAATGCCTCACATCCCAGCAAACCTGTGCAATGTAGCACTGATTAATTAAAAAAAAAAAATCAGCTAGACTGTATAACACAATGCAATGTTTCTGCTTCCAGTATTGAAATGACCCTGAGCACATTAGAGAAAAAAATGTACAAAAACGTCAGCTGGGAAAAAGGCGGCCTATCTCAAATAAACCTCAGAGCCAAGCAACAAAGGACAAAACTCCTGTTTAATCCACTGGCATATCCTACTTAGCCAATGCAGTATTCATGAATTAAACATTTGCCCTTGGGCATATAACACTAGCAAGCTGTGTGGGACCTTGTGACAGAGTATTAAGTGTACTGCAATGCCTATACAAATGATTACCTTGTAAAGAGAGCCATGATATCCATTCATTCAACCTTTTCTTCTCTCTTTGCATCTCGCCACAGTAAGCTCTTTAATACGTACTGTGCAATGTTTATTCTTCCACTGTACATATATTTTGTATATAAACCAGATTGCCTGGAGTTAAAAACCACAAGCCATGGAATGTGGTAAAAAAAAAGCAATGACTAAGGAAATAACCCGTAGGAATCAAGGTTCTGTCCTTCCCTGGACATTAGTGAGAGGATTTTATCTGAAAGCTAGAGTTGAGAATAAGCATTGCTCTCTGACAGAGAACAGAGAGAGGGCCATATTACAGTTCATGCAAACTTTTGGTTTTGATGATCTGTGCTGCTCTGCACAGCTGAGGATCTGAACATTGACACATGGACTGTTATGAGACTCTAATAGTTAAGCTTTCTCACTAGGGAGGATATTAAGAATGAGTAATGTCAGAGACTAAGCAGACATTTCATTCCAAGAGCTTTCTGGAAGAAAGAAGTCTTTCTTTGGTAATACTGGGAGAAGAGCATGAAGTCAGAGGAATATTTTCTAAATCAAGTGTATTTGCTGTTTCTGGGCAGCTTGCTTGAAGAATAGTAGTGTCTCCTCCTTCGAAAAAAAACAAATAAAAAAAATTCCTAGCCTTTATACTTGCTAAAAAACTGATCCAAGCAAGATGTAGCTGCCAAGCTGCCACAACTCCTAAGAGTTGCTGCTGTAAGTTAAGTAGGAGCAGTTGCACATGGATATTTTATCTATGCTCCATCATATTTGCTCACCTCCCATTTATTAGCTTAAACTGGTTTTCAGGGAGGATTTCAGTCTTGAGTCCTGATCAGAAACCACAACATTCACACACTAGTTCAGGAAAGTTGTGTCTCTCTGCAGCTTCTTAAAGTTATTTTGAAAACATCTGAGAAATGCATTTCTGTGGCTGTGTGAGTAAAGGAAAATGATGCATCCGCTGACTTAAAAGCCAAGTTTTCCTTTATATCGTGTGTAGCTGCAATTTGCTTTTCTCTTCCCTTTACACAATGAACATAACTGCATGATTCATTGCCGCCTTGCTGAAATGTGTCCTGCATTTTGCAAAAGCACATGACAAAAAAATTATTTTTTTATCTTCTCAGCCATGAGAGCCTCCCTGTACAGGGGGGTTCTAGCTGCCCTCTCTTGGAATATTGTTTCTGCCAGCATTTGGAATAAAGCAAGTCATAACCTTCTCTCTAGCTCCCAGAAGTGTACTTTTCTACAATCCTCTGTACTAGTTGTTATACTGCAACAGGAAAGAAAAATAACATTTACTTAATCAAGGTACTGAGAACTAGTAACTATTTCTCCCACCCCTTTTCAGTGCCTTGTGCTGTAAGTGATGTCTTTTGAGCCATATCTTCACGGAGTCTGCAAATAACTGAAACTCTTGCTGACCTGCTCTTCTGGCATACCATCAGCTAGAATACTGCTTAACTATCAGGGCAAAAAATACAGGAATTTCTATAAGTTCATGATTTCTTTTCTTCTACTTTCCTTCAAAGAAACAAATTTGTTTGATGTAAGACACACTCTCCAGATAGAAAGACTGGTACACAGACAGAAAGCAAATATTTCTTCCTTATGCATGGTGGCACCTTCTCAAAGACCCTAGGCTTTCTACAGAATATAATCAAGACATATAAAAGACCAGAGGAAGACAAAGCTACAAACCCACATTTAACAGATGAAGAGCTGTTCATCTGTTCTGAGAACTGATAAAGTACAGAAACTGGAACCACCTAAATTCAGGGAGCGGACGGTGAACGTGCTTTTTGGTGGCCCGGACTGCTCTCTGTGCACACCGTCCATTTACTCTAGAGGGAGCTCAGAGCAGTTACACCACGGGTTACAGTTACGGGCTTAAAACTACTTTGGCTGAACCTAGACCTGTTCTGCTCATCTTCACGTGTGAAATCATAGAGCAGAATTGAAAAACGCACTGGGCTTTTTGGAAGTGCAATACAGCCAAGAAGCAGCAGACATGAATATCTGCCCCTTCCATTTTGCTCACATAATAACTGTGCAATGGAAAACATTGCAGGAAAAAAAAGATTTTCACGTGTTTCCCATAGAAAATAATTTACAGTAGAAATATTTAAGAAGAAATAATAAATAAGGGCAGAAACCAGAGGAAGAAGCTCAAAGAACAGGCAAACAACACTGCAGCTATGCATGACATGTTGAGTCATAACACGAGGCAAAGTGAGTGGGTCTAGCTGGGGAAGGATGAAGGAAAAGGACATTGGTACGCTCAAGGGTGGAGAGGAGACCCAAGAGAACTTACAAAGCAAATAAAATCCATGTCAATAAGTAAAAAATTCAGAAATATAAAAGGGTGGGACCACTGTGTTACTCATACACAGTAATTGTTCCTATGTTAGAGAGAGAAAAACAATCCACCAGCTTCCTTAGCTGCCCATATTTTCCGTTTATGTTTCTTCCGGAATGCAATTCCTAAACCGTTCACAGTCAAACATCTACTTAGCTACTTTCAGATAATCTCTGTACCCTAACTCTGTTTTCCTATAATCATGCAAAGCATATACCAAGCCTTGTAATGAGATGAACACAAATCACATCCAGGTGTACAAAACAAGCAGTTTTCAGCTCACTGGCATACCAAGAAGAGAAAGAAATCCCATCCACTCCTTTCTTGCCCCGCTGACCCACCTATACTGGGGCTGAAGAGCTATTCCCAGCCTCATGCCCCAGAGCCCTTTGTTATCTCTTAGTTTCAATTCAGCATTCTCCACATCCATTTCCAAACTACCCTCCGCTTGGTGAGCAGTGATTGATGCCTGCATTAAACTTGCATCTCCCTCCCTGTTCGCATTGCTGCCTTAGTCGTGTTTGCACAGCTGGGGCTGATCAGCAATTTCCTCTTCCATCATTCCCCCAGCAAAACAGAAAGCAGAAGCAAATATCAGGTACTTGTAAGACAGTAGAGGAAAGGACATATTGCTGTACTGCAAGCTTTGCCTTGTGCAAAGCCATTTCCTCTGCCAGCTGAAGGACTTTTGCCTTTCAATGACTAGAAATCCAGTGCCCACATCCAGCCTATAAGGTTAATGGGAGCTGTGCCTATAACTGCAAGGAGTTCACAAAGCTGCATACTCTACAGAGTATTTTAGATAGATGGATACGTTCTTTGGTATCGGGTATAAAACAAAATTGCATATCAGGTCTTTTCAGAACTTAGCCCTTAATTTGTGGGTGTTTTTGTTTTGTTTTGTTTTTGTGATAGTGTTTTTTTTCGTGTGTGTGTGTGTGTGTATGTCTTTGTGTTTATCTTGTTTGGTTTTGCCTTTTGTTTTTTTTATTTATTTTTAAAACTATTCATATTTTTGTCAGGCAATATGATTTTCTACTTTGGTGTGATATGACAGAAGACTGACATATTTTTCCAATAGATTTTCCCTTTCAATAATCCCCCGATGTAGTTAAATGATTAAATAAAATAACATAACCATGCTTCCCTATGCTTCAGAACCAGAAAAACAAACAAACAAACAAACAAAAAAAACACTTTTACTGTACCAAGATGCTTTGTGGCTAAACGAAATCTCCAGTTCTGCTCAGCGAAGTGGGGACACGTTTCCTTTTTTTTTGATTCAGTCAAAAAAGCTTTACGAGGCAACGCTGTTAAAACTGGTGCTGTTTTCAAAAGGGTCTCAGTTCCTGCCAAATTGAGTTCCCTCTGAATGACATTTTATCAAGAAGAGGAAAGCTGGTTGGATTTTGGGCTACAGCCACTGTGCTTTATCTGACTGCTACCGATCACGCATGCCTTTGTACTGAGAGAAGTGCAATCTGACATCTAAGGTCAGGATTTCATGTCCCTGCTCCCAAAAGGCCAAGTGGAGAGTTCTTAGTTGTTGTGCACTGGTTGTGCAGCAACTTGAATTTCCATGACATCAACAAAAGCTCACAAACCAGTAACAATGTGCAGCTTTTAAGAGAGCAGTGTCTCTAATGAAGCAATTAAACAGACAGCTAAGGAGCACCTGAAAACACACAGGGTAAACATAAAGAAAACCAGCCAGCCCAATTTCCGTCCGGATATAGACCTCCCTCCCTCTGTCCTGAGAACAGAGTGTGGTCAATCTGCTCCGTAAATGTGGGCAGCCCATCCTATGGTTTGGAGCAAGCTGTGGTAAAGTGCACTAAAATTAAAATGGGAAAGGGTGTCATAACAGCCATCTATATACAGGGTTATTCTTTCAGTAATACCTAGAACACACTCCCTAAAAGAAAAATGTGGTGCTAGGATGTGGCATGCATTGCTTTCAATAAAAGATTCTTCCAGCTGTATGTGGGAACCTGGAAGAATGCAGATATGCTTTTGTGAAGTCTGCCTCACTGGTGAAACAAAGGGAGGTTGCAACTAACCAAATTTGAGCCTTAACTCGTCAGTGAATAAACACAGAACATGACTATGCAACTAAGAGCCTGAAACTAACTGCAGTCTAAATTGCACAGTAAGCTTCCTCTTTTGCAAGCATTTCACCAGACTCATTAAGGAAATGTTTGAAATTTCTATTGTTACTTACTGCAACGTTGTCATAGTTACACGAATGGTGATCTTCAATGTCAAAATCTGTGAAGTTCAATAGGATTCTGTGGCTGTAGTCAACTTGGATGATCCAAGAACAGTCTGTGTTGTTATTATAAGGCTCAGGATAGTTTGGAGAATGGATTTCCCCACTGGTAGCTTGGAAAATACCACCGCAGCCTGAAAAAGACATAATCAGTTTTTATCCCAACAGCTCTTTTATCCTTAGTGAAATTCCACTTCTATTTTTTAAACTAAGGGAAGAACACCTCCATCTTTATATTTTCTGCCTTAAACTTGAGCAAAATGAGTGCTCCAACTATTGCAAGGCCCTGTCTGCAATGAAAATCAATGGCAAATGATTACCAGGAAAGCATAACCTTATCACTATTGGTGAATATGCAACAATGCTTTTAAGTAATGTTCCTTTCTAGCCCCAGGGTGGATAGTAGATGACCCAAAGTTCGAAACACTAGTGCTGGTATTCCTCTGCCTGAGATATTAAAAAAGCTATTTAAAATAGCACTCATATGAATGCCGCAGATCTTTTACACATAGGTGACAATGGCTAACCTAGCATACTGCGAAAGTAAGGACAAGGCCTAGCTGAGAATAGGGGTTAAAAAATAAAAAATAATCTGAAAATATCAAGACAGTTAGGAGTTCCACTTTCCCCACGAGCAGTAAAACAATTTCAAGCTTCAAGTTTCTGCTTCTTTATCCATGTGGCCGAGGGCTTCCTGAGGACTCTAGTTCAGGCCCAGATATAACCAGAACATGCTCCAGTGCTCATGAATATCTGAACAGCCAGGAACGATGGCTCCTGTGTTGGAAGTGCCAGGGCTTTCAATAGGACTAACACAAACAAATAGACTTTTATGTGTTGTAAAGGGATAGAGGAGGATGAAATACATAGGGACGGCTGGAGACGGAGACAGCCTGCTGGAAGGATAAAAACTATAGTGTTACTGCGTTCTGGTGAGAGGGTATTCAGAGGCTAGAGGGGGGTTGGAGTACAACAGGCAAGATGTAAAGAGATGAGAAAGCTTCAGGGGGCCTAACTAGAAAAAATAAGCCGCAGATCTCGGAAGGGGATTAATTCAAAGGACTATTGTAAACTGTCCCTTTATTAAAAAAAAATCTTGTGCCTTTCTCACAAAGTGAGAATGGAAAAGTATAAACCTTGACAAGTGAATGAATCAGTGTGCTTAATCAAGCAAAATGCAAGAATTAAAATCTGCCTCTCCTCACTTTTCACTGCAATTAGTTACTGATAATTAGCCTTTTCATAAGAACTCCCATGTAGAGACATGTGGTTGGATCTTTTAAGCATGTCTCGTCTTTCACTGATTACCAGTAAGGCTTTGAACAAATAATCACACAGGGGATGGATGAACCTTATAGAGTTCAAGTATTTACTAATCACTCCAAATATTTGTGGAGTTCACTGAGTACTCCAAGTAAATCCATATTTTCAGATATTTTTCACTTCATAATTTAAAACCAAAGCTAATTTAGCTAATCATTCAGCTAATACATGACTCTTTGTGAGGGGAGGGGGAATTGCTGCCATGCAAAATTTCTTTTCTGATTACAGGAATGTCTTGATTAATTTCGTAGAGAAGAAACCCCCAACAAGGTAGGCAGTAACAAAATATATATGTAGGCCTAGGTTTGAGCTAGTTAGATGATTTCTTTCTCATTTATTTTCTCTGGGTGTTTTCCAATATTTCTTAGTGTGACCAAATCCAGTAACACTCCAATTCACCTTTAGCTTTTAATCCCATGCTGTTTGACTAATTTACATGCTTGTGTGGATGATCCTCAATTCTCAGACTTCCTGAATTTCTTGTGGTATTAATCAGTACACTCACCACCCGGATTTTCTTGCCAGGAGGCATTGAAACCTCTCCCAGTCACTGCTGCATCTGTCTTGAAACGGACTACAACTGAATTGCCGGTACTGGAGACTCGCAGCGGGTTCTGTGCTGATCTTGAAATACACAGCTGGGCTAGTCTAGGAGAAAGGAAATCAGGGCCACCATAGACCTAAAAATGGAAGAAACACTGTCAACATCTTCAGAGAGGCTGTCTGACATGCAGAATATGAGATAAATGTTTAGGTAGGATTAAAAAAACTTCTTGTAAGTATTGAAAGTGATTCCACATTCATAAATGTAAAATGGCTGTGAAAGTTTACTTGACATACAAATACAATACAAAATACTGGATGATTCCAAAACAGCCTTGCATTAAATAAGAATTTTCTGCTTTGAGGGCTTTGCTGCATTCTTCTTCCCCCATCATTCCACAGTTAGCACCTTGTTTCTGTGGGGATGATACAAATATATGTATTTTTTTGGTGCTTGTGCAGACAAACTGTATTTATTTGCAGGAACTTGTGCTGATGTTCTGCACCCTTTACGTTTAAAGGCACAGTTAAGAACAATTTTTTTTGTTCTTTTTATTTTTTTAAATTGGGACTAAATTTCATCACTTTCTAATAAAACAAAAAACTTTGCAATTTATTGACTTCAATGGTGAAATCAAAATCCAAGCCACAGAATTTTGGTCAAGTAAACTACAATCTAATAATACTTTATGGAAACAAGGATAGTATCATATATTTGCCACAGAAAAAAAGGTTTTGACTTTCAAGAGTTGGCATTTCTTATTCAGAAAAGTGTACCTCAGGCAGTTATAAACCAGAAAATCTCAACTCTGTTGAACATCATTGGCAGTGTTGTGTACTTTATATTAAATTTTATACCAATTCAAGTGAATCTGATGGCAGCTCTGAAGCCTTGTTAATCCTTTTTTTTTTGTTTTCCAGGAAGGATGGGGGATTTTAATTTGAGACCATTTCTAACTGGTGGAACTGGATCTTCTTCCTCAATCTTCCCTCACATCGCTGAAGAAAACACACATGCTCAGCACAGTTTTCAAAACCAGACATCATTTTGGTGCCTAGTGGCTTGTTGCATGCTAATGAAATGTCACCTGAGACTGGTCTCTGCCTTCCATTGGGATGTCCCTCATGAGGCAGCAGCTGCAAAAGACAGCTTGACAGTAACCTCAAATATGAAAATTGTTAAATACAGACAAATAAGAGTGTGCTATTGTCCTTCAGCAACTGAACTATCAATAGGTAGAGCAATAACAGATATTCTGCTTGTATCAGCATATATTACGTAATAAATCCTAAAGCTAAACTAGAGAATGGCAAGTTCTAACAACAAAAATAGGGAACAGGAAGACGGGTCAACAGATCCCATCAAGATTTTCCCACTAGTAACATCCTAAATCTGCACCAATATTTTCTTTGTCTCACAAACATGAAAAAGGTCAAAAAAAGCAACCCATTAATCTCTCTCAGAAAGCAACAGTGCTGTAGGAACCAACCTTCTATAAGTCCCTTTCACTTCTGATCCCTTCTGGAGGAGAGCAAACTCAGTATTTTAATAAGCTCTGGCCAGAAACTTTTTAACTTCAGAAGAAGTTTGTGTTCTGTCCAATCTATATATCTGAGCAAGACTTACAAATAGCTGAACTAGTCCCACCATCTCCAGGGATAAGTGTAGTGCATTGCTATGTAATTTCATTGATTGTGTGCACACTAGCTGCTCACAGTGCCTGCCATTAAATATACAAAGAAATTTTAACTGGAAAAAAATATTGAGTGACTCCAGGGTTATGTGGCACTTCAGAAGCTGAAGCTTCCATCCCCAGAAAAAAAAGAAGGAATTAATTTCTTTGTGGTCTCTTAGATGTTCAGAAACTGTATTTTATTTTAGTGGCTGATTACACAGGCTTAATAGCCTAAATATTTTAATTTTGACTGAGACCAGCAATTTTTTGTTTTCTGCAGGGAGTCTGCGTGGCTTGAATGGATAATGGCTCTTCTGTCCAATTGATCCTCTCAAGGCATTCAGAAGTCAGAACGGATGAAATCACAGCTCAGATTAAGACTGTAAGGAAGCAATCACAGTCCTGGAAAGAAGCATGCTTGTCTGCTGGAAGCTCAGTGTCTTCAGCAAAATGTCACTGCCGGGCTGCTTGTGAGGCCCAATGACAACTGCATTTGTCAGAAGTCTGTACAAAATGTGAACTTCAAAATGTGTTTGTGGTATATCTCTTTGTGTCAGAGTAACAGCATGGGACCGAGCAGGAACACATGTTCTTAATCAGCTAAACCTGCCCAGAGAAGCTGTGTGGCAGAGGAAACAGCAGGACTTTCTAATATGCATCTAATATGCATCATGGACCAGCCTCTCCCATCGCCCCTGGTGCTCCCTGCAGCCATCTGCACACCACAGGCAAGGAGACCAAACCCAGCTCTGACATAAACCCCGCTGATTGCTAGTATTACCTCAGAAATGAGCGTGGGCCAAGCTGAACACTTATAGTTAAAACTGGGCTGTTAAAAGAGAATTTAGGATGGGGAGGAAATAAGGATGGGAATCTGAGTTTTGTGGGTTTCCTTTACATTGTTAGCTGTTCTGCAACAGCCTTCTGCACAATTTCAAAATAAAGAGCACTAGTCAAAGGCACGTTCCTTACACTTAGGAGTGTATTTCTTTACTCCTTTATGCTGGTTCGATTAATCAGATGGTTTCACAAGGGCTGGAGCAAAAACAATTTAGAGTGTTTCCATGACAAAAAACAATAAAATGTTACTTTTGGCTACAAAGAGGAAAACCAACAGTTACCACATGAAAAAAAAAAAAAAAGAGGGAAAAGAGGATTGATGGAAAGAATGAATTCCAGGGTGTGGTTCACAAAGAGTCACAGGATATCTGAGCTGCAAACAGATAAAAATGAAAATAAAAATAAAAACATTTAGTTTGATCACAGCAACTGATCCTGAGATAAAATAAAGTTGGATGGCATAGCAGGAATGCAGGACACTGTCATAAAGCCCATGGTTTTAATCTGTTCTTATCATTTGCTTCTGCCCCGTTAGCTCCATTTATTGTTAACAGTCAGCATTCCAGAGTTATGAGCAACAGAAAGCTGTTTTTATGTGGTTGGTCACCCTCATGACACAGATTTTCTGGGAGTAAAACTGATCCTTGTTCAGATATAACTGCCAGCAAAGAGAGAGCCCAGCTTTGATAGAAAATCAACTTATATTAATACCTGGTGGTTCTTTATGAGAAGAAATGAGAAGACCAAAGCATCTGGTAAAGATCTGGAAGTGCGGTAGGTTTACAGGGTTCATAGAATCATAGAATGGCTCGGGTTGGACAGGACCTTAAGGATCATCTAACTCCAACCCCCTAGTGGGATGCCACCCACTAGATCAGGTTGGCCAAGGCCCCTTCCAGCCTGGCCTTGAACACATCCAGGGATGGGGCATCCACAACTTCTTTGGGCAACCTGTTCCAGTGCCTCCCTACCCTTACAGTGAAGAATTCTTCCTAATGCCTAGTCTAAATTTATCCTCTTTTAGTTTGAGACCATTCTCCCTGGTCCTAGAGGGTTCTTTCTTTTTCAGCTCACTTCTACATCTTGCTGTGTCAGCACATTTTTAAAGTTTACAAAACCCTGGTAAATATTAAGAAAAATATGTCATAATTCAACAACACAGGTATGGTCATTTTTCTCTGTATGTGTTTTCAATAGAAGCTCTTAAAAATATTTTTAACTCTTTCATTACATCCAAAATGATGGCTTCTATTTCTATAAAACATTTCTAGAAAACAGTTAAAAACAACTTAAAATTTGCTTCTAAATGTTTGTGAAAGGAGTGGAATCTGGCAGGGAAGAGAGAAAGACAGACTGCTACCATTTCATGAAAGAGGCAAGAAGGACGCTTAGGGGAACCTTTCAAACTCTTGAGTATGCAGAAGTCACGGGGAGAACTGAGGATTTCCTACACAATTTTTTTCCATAACTTGTCTTAGTGAAACATATGGTAGGAAAGGGATAGTGACATGAAAGGGACAGCTTTTTTAGGAAGCAATGTCAAAGGGAAGGAAAGGGAGACTGGCTACATTTTACGAGAATGAATATACATCAGAAAAATGTGCAAGAGAGAAATACTCACAAAACTATGGTATAAGAATAAAGCCAGCAGGAAAGGTACTGTGATGGGAAAGATCTCTTGGAATTTTCCTACAATTCTCTGCCAGGTGGAAGGGAAGAGGGAGTTTCTAAGCAAAAGCTAAAAGCATCTAGGTCACCAAACCTTGCAATTACTGGAACATTTTTTATTACAAGATAATGTTTTGGAAGAACAACAGAAAAGAATACAATCTTTTGCAATGTTCTAAAAGTAGTTTTCTTCTTTCAGAGAGTAGAGAGACTTAACCGGACAGGGAGGGACAGCAGGGTGCAGAGCTACTTTAGCTCTGATTTTGACTTCCTATTAAAACTGGAAAGTTATTTGGCTTGAAAGAAAACAGGAAGCAGTAGAACTCACTATTCAGAGATAAGGAAAAAGTGAAATCAGGATAATAACTATGAAAAAACGTAGACTTTAAAACCCAAAGAACTGATAGACAGGATACTCTTGGGAAGATAGTGTGAGGGTGAAAAGAATACGGAACCCCAGTGATCGCTGAAACGTGGTGTGTGTCAAAGGCATACCAGGAACCTTGTTCTTCCTAGCACTTTCCAAACTGTCATGCGTGTGCTTTTCAGACTGGACATATGTAGACAACTACAGAAAAGAAGACTACAAGATAGAACAGCTTCTGAAAACAGTTAACCACATTCTTTTTTTCCCACTAAAATGACTCATTGTTTGTTCTGTGCAAACTGTATCAATCATGCTGCGAATGTGTGATTTTATAACAAAAGCAAGAAAATATATATATGTGGCAAGTTACATAAACCTCTACCAAATGCCTGCAGTTTGGAAGAATAAACTGTTCACTGCCAAACAGAACCTTTGATCTTGCACTAAGACATGAACCAATCTTCCTCAGTAATTTGATTTATGTTAGTTTATCTGTCAGCAGAACTGAGACAGGTGTTCGGAACTGGATGAGCCAAGGCTAGGAGACAAATAACCCAAAGGCATGCCAGTTCTGAGTGCAGAAGTGCAGGAAAATTCAAACAGCAAGGTGGGCATCTGTGCTGATGAATGAGGAGGGCTGGAAACAAGTAATGCATAGCAACTAAATCTGAAATGGTAAAGAAAGAAAACACAAAACCTAAGGTCAGAGACATGAAGCAGAAAGCTGTAGGATCCTCTTAAACATCTCGTTTGAGCAATTGTGTCAGTTGACCCATTCGTTAGACTTTAGGCCAGCACCTCTACTAGTCAAAAAATTGTTAATCACATGGTTGCCAGCCATCTGTAATCTCAACAGATCCTGACTGCTCCTGGGTGACCACCTGTAGGAGTAGACATTGTCCTTGTACTATCCAAGAAATGGTCAAACATAGTAGCCTCAGATTTTCTGGCTATTTAATGGATTTCTCTGGGCAAGAGAGCAATGCAACAGACTTCATCAATACCCAAAACAGCCAAAACAGGACATCTACCTGCAGGGACTGGTGTCAACAATGTGGTACACAGTCATACTTGCCAGTGCTATTGAAAAAAAATTCATGGAACAACTTCCTTACATCCAGATCCTACAGAAGCCCCAAAGTTTCTAGGATAGTCAAAATACAGTGTCCATTTGATAAAGACTTCAGCTTCATTGCTAAGCTGGAGAAGACTGTTTTAGGGCCAGAAAGCTAGAGTTAAGTTATCCAACTCTTCTAGTCACTACAAATGTTTGTAAGCAACAGTCTGGCCTTTGGGTACTTATGACCTGCTCTGGGATGTGGGTTAATCTTCCAGGAGTGTTGATGATGAGTGTGCACTAAAGGCCATAGGCTGAAGAAATCAATGTTACAAAGGTAAGAATAGGCAGCAGTGAGTATAGAGAGGTGCTGTCTAGCTGTATGCCAGCCTCACATCACATTACCCATCAGAAGAGGAGAAGAAAGGTGAAGTGGTACAAGATCTCTCGATCAATCTTGTGGGTCCATTAGAAAAAGATTCAGATTTCACCCAGGTATTAACAGCAAAAGACCCAACAGTTCCATTAGTGATATCCAATGTCTCTAGTGAGAGCCATCTAGAAGATCCATCATCTGAACAATTTCTTCCTGAAAATAATTTCCCTTCTTCCTACACCGGAAGTCTATTCAAATCTATTAGCTAGGAATTGGTCACCTAGCTGCTTCCCAACAGAAACACAAAGATGTCACATATAAAAAGACCATCCAGTCGTCTAGGTCTCTTAAAGGTCAGTAAGCCCTTAGAAAGGAGGGTCTCTTTTCCCCTTGTTATACCATCCTAAGATGACTAGAACACTGTTTATTCTTTTATTTTTTTTCTTTATTTTTTTTTTCTGAGTACATAGTTTTCAGTGCTCAGGATTATAAATCTCCCCATTTCCTTGAAAGATCCTACACAAGGCCTCACCTTAGCTATCCCCTCTGTGATCCATTATCTTTCTTTCCATCAGGAAATTTTATATCGACGACACAACACCTTCACCCAGTTCTTTGTAAAAGATGGACTTTTTAAGAGTGAGTTTTTCAAAGCAGTTTTGTCTCATATTATGAGGTACATAGAGGCTACCATCATTATTAAGGCATACCCACACCAAAGGCATAAAAGTAAAAAGAAGTAAGAGCACTATGGCTTCTGTGACATCTGTGAAACATAACCCTAACCACAGCAGAAATGAGAAATTGCAGTAAACTATTTCTTCTGCTCCTGCAGAAGACAGAAAAGCATATAATTTGTGTATTTTTGAAGACTAAATCTAATACTCTTACCTCCAAAACATCATAGTCGCAGTTTGGGTGATATTCAATATCAAATTCCTGAATGGTCAGTTGAATGCTGCTACCAGGCGTTGTGTGAATGTACCAGATGCATTCCCTATTGCTTGGATATGTGTTGGGGTAGCCAGGGCTGTGAAATGATCCGGAAGTGCCAGAGAGTTCTCCTCCACAACCTGATAACAGAGCAAAGCAGCTTGTCAGTGAGGGGCTCTGGAAAACCTCACTGACAACTCTGTAATGAGGATAGGCATAAGCATTAGTTTCATGCACAAGTGTATAGACTGGGCTTGATGGTCTTCTCTGTCAGAGGGAACTGAGGTCCAGCAGGGAGGAGAAATTCAGGAACGGCAGGCTGGACCTGCTGGCACTGCCTGTGCCACTGCCTGTGCAGTAAGCACTTCACCCTCTGTTTTGCCATGCTTCTTGCTTCTCGCCTAAGCATCTGCTTCAACAGCTGAAGAAACTGAGGCACAAAGCAAAAAAATATTCAACACTTTTTGTTTTGGCCTCTAACTTTGTTTCATTGGCTCTGAAAAGCTGAATCAGATCCATCCCTAGCTGTTACTGACCTCAATGAATACACAAACCAAGTTATCATGGGAAGGGCTTGCTATTGTTGTAAAAATGCCATTTCCCACTGATTTAGAAATCATAAAATTAAAGACAATGTAATTTCCCTCAGCCCACTGAACATGGTTACCAGCTGCCAAGTCACAGTGGATGAATTGCCTTTCTGACATTTGGTGGGTTTAACATTCTTTTTTATTGAATTGTAACTGTGCAATTGTCAGACATGCCATTCTTGAAAAGTTATGTATTTTCAGATAAGAAATTACTGCCCCAACCCCACTCGCCAGACCCTTAGGTGATAAAATTCTTGCATATTAAAAGCTAGATTATATGGACCAAACAATGGACCAAATGCAGGCCCCAATTTGACAGCACAAAGTAGATGGAACACCTGAAGCTGCAGTTTTATACAGCATTTATGCATATATAAATGCTGTACTTGCCTCCTTTGGTTTGGTTTCCTGGGAAGACGTTATCACTGACACAGTCCCTAGGTGCCGGTGTCAGTGGGGTGAGAAGGCACAAGAGTCCTTTCTAGTGTCAGGAAAAACTAAGGTCAGCTACATTCATCATGAAACACCACCTTTGCAGAAGCCAATGGAGTGGCTGTGTATTCATCACATGCAGAAAGCAAAGAAGTTCTGCATTTGTTCTGACTTCATGTGTGTGTCGCTCTGTCCTGCAGCAGCATTTTGTTTCTCTCCACATCGCAGGGCCTCAATGGCTTCATTTAGGCACTAGCTAATCTTTTGCTAACACAGCTTTTACGGGGTCACTCGAGCTTTGTAAGTAAAGCCCACACTCCATCAATCTCTCTTGCTTCATCTCCAGAGGGAAGGTTCTGTCACACAGCAAAAAAGACCCAAAATACTTAATAGAACCAGCTAACAAACCATGAGCTGTATATTCCCTGAGGCAAAAATTGTGGTATGCCAGAAGTGATAGATAGTATCAGAGCTTTTATTTAGAAGAGACATTTTATAACATAAAACCAATAAACTATCCCCCTGATCTGCTCACTAATCCACACAGAAATGCAAGACTCCCTTAATCTCTATCAAATCTATGAATAATTTGCTACTTGAACAAGGTATCTTGACTCTCCTAGTTGCTCTCCTTAACACTGTTTTTTCTTCAGGAAGCTATAAATCAAGATCTTCAATTAAACACAAATATTTTTCTTTACTCCTTATGTGGTAAAATTGCAGTTGTGAAAGAGTGGCTGCTAATCCCTGGCAGCACTTGCCATAATCTTTACCACGGGGTCTTCCAGCTCCTCACTAAAAACTTGAGTTTGACTCTGCCACAGCTGGCTCTGATGCCTTCTAGGACTGCAAAATGCAAATCTATGAACGAGCAGTAGTTCTGAAAAGGAGGAAAGCAATACGAGGCTGGTTTAAACTAGACAAGAGCCCTCTAACTGCAGACACGAGGAAGATGTCTCCAGGCACGCCAGCTGTGCGACACGGATCTCTGTCACGCTGCATTATCCAGTGCTCACAGGAAATCTGCCTCTTAAACCCAAGAATACCCGCAACTGAACAATAGTTGTCTATAGCCCAGAAAGGACTTTTCACGGCTTAGGGTGACCCTACAGGTGAACTGACGCAGGCTTAGCTCTTTTTTGTCTTCCTCCCCACCTCGCTGCACGTGACGCTCTGTCACGCTGCCGTTTGCCCTGCAGCCACGAGGCTGGTGTCAAGCTACAGAAGTCTCAGTCAAGGAGTAAAAGAAGCCTCAAAGTGTAGTTGAAACTAATCCTGCCTTCTATCCCTCTGGAGAGACAAAAACAACAGAAGAAGGTAGTACAATTGCTTCCCTGAAGCCTGCTGGCACCGTCAGGTACCTGCTAAGCCCTTGGGAGTTTGCTATCCAGGAACCTTCAGCAGAGAGAAGGAGAGGAAAGCGGCTTCAGTGTAACTCACAACCCTGTTTTTTCCCCCAGTGCTTTCAGAAAATGGCTTAATTTTCCTCAAAGGAAACCAGATTGTTGTTTGTTTTTTTAAACTGGGGACTGAAAAAAAGCATGTGGGGAGAGTCCTACAAGTGAATTTGCAGGGTGCGCTACTCTCTTTCCCTCGGCAGCAGGAATGACACGGCCGCTGAGGACAGAGCAGAAGGGAAGGCTGCCTTGCCAGCCTGGGAAACAGAAAGATTTCCCAACGAGCAGACTTGCACGGCTGGGCTCCTGAGGGGGCGCGGACAGGGAGGCAGGGGAGTTTCAGCAGGCACGAACAAAGCCAGTTGCTATTTATCTCAGCCTGAAGAAAGCTGGGAACATTTTAAAACTAAACAGGCAGTTATGACTCAGCTTCTCCTACTAAGAGTTTCCTGATAGCCACAAAGGCTTTTTTTTTTTTTTTTTTTTTTTTTTTTTTTTTTTTTTTAAATTTCAACCCGAAATGGCTCAGAGAGCCTGTGTGCTGCAGTTTGAGGCCCAGAGCTTTCTGTAGCCCCTGCAGGTAGCGTTCAGATTAGTCATGCTCTCTCCAAGAGTGGTTTATATTTTCTCTGAGCTCAATCAATATTCTCTGGATGAGGCTTGTGAAGCCCATGAATAAGAACATCAAACTGTTGTTAATGTGCCATTTCTTTTCTTCCAGCTACAAATGTTCCCAGGAAAGGTTTTCATTAAATAAAAGGAAAAGCAGAGGTAAAGCTCAGATCTCTGTGATTCATTTCTTACAATGAATGTGCAGAACTTATCTTGCCAATCTTTTATTAGTTGTTTGCAAACTGAAATTGCTTGAGTTTATGCCCAGGTATTTGCTGAATAACACCTGAAAAAAGGACCCACCGTTCTTTGCAAATATGTGAACTATTTTGACTGACCTGCACATGAGAGCAGAAACCTCTGTATCAGAGCAGAAATGTAATACCTGAACTCTCTGGCCAGCTGGAAGAAAGCCTCTGTATTATGTTTAGGCTCTTGTATGGATGAGATAAGAATCATTTCTGTTATGCCTTTTTTTTTTTTTTTTAAATATAGATGATTTTAACAAGATACTTACAAGAATAGTTCAGAGATTGAATTTTTTAAAAGTGAATTTAGAATTTGATCCCTAATTTATTCAATATCTTCCCCGTTTTCATTAGACACAAAGTTCTTGTAGCATTATCCCTTTCTTTGATTTCACCACAGATACAAGCAATGAAGGAAAACTAATCTGTAAGTATTTTTCATATTATTTGTGCATTACCGATGAAGACAAATTCTCTTGGCTGAGATGCTTGTATTAAGCTTTGAAATCTGTCTTGGCTGATAGCTCAAATTATCAGAAAAGATATCAAAGAAATTACATTCATTTAAATGGTGTTCAGGCTGAATATATACACATATATGTATATGCATATATATTTACACTCATAAATATATGTGTATATATGCATGGATTTTGCATTTAAGAGGAAAAAGCAGGAGAAATGTCGGTCCTGTATTTTGAAACACACAGCTTTATGTACCCTATCCTTTTCCTATTTTTTAAGCAAGCAAAGAAGTAAGTTTTTATTTGACCTAGAATGTAACTCATAGAAGAGTAGCCTGCCTATTTATTCAGATGGTGAAATAGGAAAAGTTTAGATTATAATGTAATCATCTCAGCTAATTAAGCTTATTCCATTGCTGGCATCACCATTAAATGAACACAAACCTTCTCCCAGTGCTTACATTGTTTGCAAAAATCACATTATATTTTGCTTCTATTAAAATAAATGGAGTTTTTGCTGTATATGACAACAAAGGAAAAAAAATAAGATTTGGTGTTTAGGGATAAACAAAAATGAGGAGGCAGAACTTCTAAATTGCTGCATAACTTCAGATCTCATTGAAACAACAGTGAATTTGAAACCATTCTGATCCAAGTAGAACATCTTAAAAAAAAATTCACAGCACAGAAATGCATGGTCTTGCTGTATATGGACTGCTATATGGACAGCTGTACTGCAGAAAAGTTTCTTGCAGCTGAACTGCATTATGGCATATGCTCAGTTTCTGCAGACATTTTGCAGTCATTTTGGAAACTTCTGCCTTGCAGTTAAACTGAGAAAAAAAAAGAAACGAAAGAAAAAAAGGGAGGGGAAATATTGTTTTAGAAGTGTAAAGGTCTTGGAATTCCCTTGAAAAATGCTTAAAACAACTACCTAACCTGGTGTTAGTTGCTAGGACGTCAGTCAACAAATAGAAAGCTCAGGAAACATGTATTTGGTGTTTTTGCTTTTCTCTGGCTAAAGTCTTAGTAGTCATTGAAGATTGTGCAAGGGATGATTTATAGATGTCTTACCATATTACTGCCTGTCTGGTTAGCAGATGGTGTTCATTAACCAAAGAAGAATCCCTATTCTCATAAATAATTATAGATGAATACAGAAGTAGTAATCTGTGGAAACCTCTGTTATTTGCAAGGTTTTCGGATTTATTCATGGCTGTGTTTTAGCCACACGTTAGAAAAGTCCCCTCCATAAACCTTAAAGTGAGTTGACACTGTTCCTGTAAAGTCAGAGTTAGGGAAATGAAAGGTTTCAGGGTTGTTCCATTTGTTGTGCTCATACTGAAATATTTCAGTAAACATTAACTGATTGTAGCTGCGTGGAGCACTTAGAATGAGCCTGTACAGAGTGAGTCTCTGTACAGATAATGGAGTACAGAATGAGTCTGTACTACACTAATACTTGCACGAAGCTTGACTTGGATTTGACTCTGAAATCTTTTACTCTTTTGAGTAGATTTATTTCATAGAATATTATCCAACGGAGCAAGTGGGATATTTTTTATGGTGAAGCCTTATGCAAGAGAATAAAAATTCAACTGAGAAAACTTGTCGGTTTTTTTTTTGTTGTTTTGTTTTCTCCTTTCTGATTTGTTAATTACTTCTGTAGCTTTCATTATTATTGTTTTATTGGCCTCCTGAGTTCTTGTATTTTCTTCTATATGTTCCTGTCTGATATCAATGAGATGGATATTAGATAAAGGTAGACTACAGGGACCCAGGGACTTAAAGGCGCATTTAGGCATGTAAACAGGAGCTGAATCCTCCAAGATACTGAATGTCCACAGTTCCTGCATCAGCTGCCTGTGTTCAGTGTTTAAAAAAAGGCCTTTTTCTAGCTCTCAGGCATTGATTGAACAGTTTAATGACAAGCATTGTAAGAAAAATTTAGCCTTTATTCTTATATATTAGTCAGGGAGGGGAGGCAGTGGGGGGAGGTGAGCAGCCTGCTGAAGGAACAAAATTTAATTCATCATCGTGTCTCACAGAGAACATGTTTTTTAATAGCCAGACTGCAATACAAAAAGCCGACTGAACCCGGTACACCCCCAATTCACTGCTCAGGACTTTAAAAGATCAGATCCTGTGCATCTCAGACTTAACATGACAAAAAGACACTGAAAAGGAATAGTCATTTTTGAAAACTGAACTAATGGTGATTTGTCCAAGGCTACACAAGAAATGGACCACAGAGTTAGGATTCAGGCTCAGGAAATCTAGACCTTAGCTCGCTGATTGACCGGCAGTGCAATAGCAATATTCTCTCCAGCAATCCTAATGGATGTCTGGCAAATATCTGCAGTGAATGGCTTCTGCATCTTAATCCAGCATGCTTCTGTTATGCTTCCCTGAAGAACTAACAAACTATTTCACATTTTACCTGCAAATACACTGAAAAACAATCTTTAGTTATTGTATGGCTTTTAATAGCTTTCATCTTCTGAAAATATGGACTCGGTGTAATGAAAACTGCTCTTCTCATGCACTAAGAGGGATTTCTCCACTCCCTGTCCATCCGTTATGTTTCCCTAGGGAAATCTAACAGAAAGAAGATGATGGCAAAGGAAAAGGGCAATACTTTAGGGCTACATTATTCATTTCTCACCAGTATGCTCTGCTTCTTTTTTAAAGGGGAGTTAATGTGTCACAGAAAACAGAACAGCAGACACAAATTTTGACTATGCTGAGAAGAGCCGATTAAATTCATAAGCTCTACTGACAATGAAGCAGCCTGATGAGCAAGCTTCCAATGAAACACTGATCTATATCTATATATAAAGCAGCCAGTGCCTACACACACATTGCTTAATAAGGTAAGTGACAGGTCTAGGAAATATGTCTTCTCAGATAGTGACAGTTGTCACTGGTGTAATTTTGCACTGAGAGACCTTTGACCTTTTGGCCTCCTGATTTTTTTATTTTTTTTAGGACAGCATTCAACTAGCATGCCATCTTTGCAACATCCAGCCTGTTAGCAAGAGTTTGTTCATTCTCAAAGGGCCAATATATGTCCCCAAATATATTTGCCTGTGTTAAGCTTCCGAATAAGCAACAGAACTGGAATAAGCACCTTGCAGGGTCAAGCTTTCCTGTGGTGAATCAAGACTCCTGAGGCCCTGCCTGCAGAAGAAAACACTATCAATTCTGGCTAAATCAATTCTATATCCTGCTTAATCAATGGAAGCCCTTCAGGCGAACAGTGTTATTTCAGAATCAAAACCACTTTTAAAATGAATTCTTCACACTTCAGCTTTCTTTACAAGTTAAAATTATGTAAGACATTCTAAATATAAATAGCAGCATTTCCACAAGATCAGTTACTCATTATGCCTTTGGGAAAGCCTGAAGACTGGGTTTCCGTCAGCAACTGAAAAGCAGCAGCTTAGTAAGTGGGAAGAACAGATGCAAATGTTTCAATTCTAAATACTTCGTATTCGTGTGGTGTCTGCCTGCAGGGGCTCCTCATGTCAGTTATCAATGAGGTAAGCTTTTGGCTTGTTGTGATCACCTCATAACTGCTAGCAAAGCTACCAGAAAGAGTGTCTGAAGTGAACTGTATCAGGCACATGGTGGCAAACAGAAGTGCTGCTCTCTTTGATTACCGAAGCATGTGAATGTTGTTGATATACATCTCATAGATGCTTCGCAACTGCCAGCTGAGGAGCACATGAACAGCCTGAGAAATAGTTCACAGGAGCTTGAACTCCAGAGCACACATTTGTCACTTGAGTAGAAGTAAAATCTCTTTCTGAAAATTTATATGGCCTTGTTATTTTCTTGTCAGGTGAGATGTTATTAGACCCAGGTTCAGTTTCTCATAGGGATTTGCCCTCAGGGAAGAGGGGACCTGAATACTTCACTCCGAAATACCCAATTCAAAGGCAGCATCTGCTGCATTCCCCAGTAGTAGGGGACTTTCTTCACCAAGCTTTTTTTTTTTTTTTTTTTTTGTGCATTAAAAGATCTTCAGAAGGCAGAAGTGAACATAGCACCTGGACCACAGCAACGTATCTAATTTTATCCAGTCTAAGGCAGCAGTATACACCCAGACAATGTAGCCATGAAGGGCAAGAGGGCTACCCATATTTATGTGTCACCAACCAAGAAAAAAAGGAAATGTCTGCAACATACAGAAAGAAGACGACTGCAGTCAGCTCTGGAGGAACTTGCACTCGCATTACAGGCTGTCAGGAGTCACAGCTGTGATGTGCAGAGCCTGCAACGACTTCCCTAGGAGCCAGCCCTATCTGAACCCACTCATCCTGCTCTGCTGCTCAGACATGGTCCCACATTAGCAGTCTGGGCTTTGTTTCATGCCCAGAAACAAACAGAGGGGCAGTGCTGGCCGACAGAGAAGTGAATGTGTCAGTGCAGAAAAGGAGTGCGGGGGGAGGGGGTAGGAGAGGGCTGGAGAGTCCGGGAAATGATTGTGGCGGGGGGAGCTGGAGGGAAAGAACAGAGTGCTTACCACGCAGGCAGATCTTGGAAAGCTTTGAGAGCTTTAGAAAAGCAAGTTAACCCAGAACCATGGCTACTGTATGGAGCTGATGTCATCTGGCTCTGTGCATAAAAGCCTCCACTTTTTCTCCTTTTGTGTGGTCCCAGAATGACATCACCTCGGAGCACAAGAACATACCTTTGTGCTGCAGCACTTCCCCTGCTGGCTCTGCCACACATCTCACTCCTCCCGCTTACGTCCCTCCTTTGCCCAGAAATGCTCCCTGACCTCCACTGAATGCAAAACAGCACTGTCTAGTCAGAGAGAGCCTTTTGGGAGCCCGTGAACGCCAGCAGTCCGTGGTAGCACAGAGGAGCTCCTATTCAAACAATGTATAGCATGCCATACACCTCAGCAACCCGCAGTAGGGCCTCTGCAGCCGATTTCAGCTGCTTTACAATGCTGTCAAAGCTGAATGGTGTGAACTGATTAGACAGACAGGGCAACTGTGGCTATTTAATTATTTTCAAGGTTGAATCCTCTTTCATGGGGTGTACAATGGCATATGATTTAATCTTGTTGCAGTCCAATATTGCTGTTAAGTAAGTAGAGTGAAGAAGTTGGGTTTGTAGCCTCACTTAAGAAGTGTACAATCATTGTACAATCACTAACAGATTGGTTTATAATTGGCATGCATGCCTGCCTATTTAACGAGGCCTGTGATGCTCTTTGTGACATGCAGCACAAGAGAAAAAAAACCACCCAGAGCACATCCTGCCCAATGTTATTTCATGCAGAGAAAGGAGGGGGGCAGAGGCTGGAAGGTTGGAAGTGAACGCACTGCCCAAGAAAACAAACGCCACTAAAGAAAACTAGAGAGAAGCCAGCAGAGAAAAAAAAAAAAAAAGGAAGTCTATGAAGTCTATAGGAATCAGGCAAACTGAGAGCTGAGTGTTTCCTATTAGGAAGTCCAAGTCCCCCTTTAATGGTGTATATCTCATCTTCAGCACATAAATTCTGAAGATACACCTCATCCTGTGCCTATTCCTTTAGATGAAAGGGTATTTTGCTTACAGCCTGTGATCAGGTAATTGTCAAAGGTGTAGCATGTGCAGAAACATTCACTGAGAAAGTATTGAAGCAATTATGAGTAAATGCAATATTTTCAGTGCTCTAATGGGTTATTTCTACTTAGCTAACACAGGAGTGCCCTAAGCTGGGACTCTACTTTGTGTACAGAAAAGAAGAAAACATGCTTTCCCTGAAAAACCTGGTTAACTTACCATTGACATGCCACAGCATCTGGAACCCACTTCTAGCGTTCAGTCCGTCAGAATAAAATGCCACATGAAGGCTGGTCCCTGTGGTGCTCCCTGCCAGCGGGAGAGACTGTCCACAGAAAGTGCCTATCAGGTTGGATCGTTCATCAGGTCCATCATAGAGCTGAAATGAAACAAAGAATATCCCAGTAGGTAATAAGCAGCTCCCCAGTTCTTAGTGTTTTTCATAAGATGTTGAAGAAAGCAGTGAAGCTCCAACGCTGCTACCATGACACAGCAATATCAGCCATGGGGAATGTGGGAAGGCTTGGATGAAACAATGACCATATGCAACTCAGTATGTCTCAAAACCTGGCTGCACATCATGTAGAGCAGGAAGGTCTTGCTGTTTCTGTTTTGGTGTGTATTAGGGGTTGCTGGGGAAGAAGATAAGAAGCAAACACAACGACGAACTGAAATAGAAAGAAATAGGGGATGTCATATGTCCGATTTTACCATGCGTCTAGCATATTCAGTGTCTCCAGAGCCTTTGGTGATAACTCAGATTATTTACTCATTTCTGTAAGACTGCACTCAGGTGATTTCAGGACTGACTGAACTTATGGTGGACTAAACCAAGGAGTCAGCATCACCAGAGCCTCACAGTGTAGTGACGACAAACTGAAAACAAAAAGCATAACAAATCCTCAAAAACCACAAGGCAAAATTCACGTGTTTGTTTATTTTTTTATGTTCTTATGCTTGTGTCCTACTTTGGAGGAGAAGTGGAGTCATGATTTCTGAACTTTTGCACCTAGAAATACTTTACGTTTTATCTCCAAGTCATATTCTACGTGATTGTATTTTGACAGTCAGAGTGTTGGCAGATGTAGCCAGCCTGAAAATCTTTCTGTTCCCCAAACACAAAAGAGAATTCTTCCATCCTACTCTTGAAACACTAATGCTCTAAAAAAAATGGAACAAATAAAATGATAAGGAAATATTCCTGCATTTAAATCTTGAAATCTGAAGCTAGTCAGATGCTCAAATTCAAATAAAAACACTTAAGACATGTTTTCATGGAGTCATAGCGGGTGTCCTGAGCTTTTGAGCCTCTTCACATCAGTTGTCTCCAAACAGGTTTAAAGGTTTTTTCTCATCCTAGACAGTGGATACGGCACTTTTTTCATATCCAGTAAGTCACACTGAGTATGCATCTATGTTCTTCACGAAGTATTGCAATGCTCAGTGTCATTATTCAGGGGGAAAGGTGTATAATTTTTGCAAACCTGGTAAAAAATAAATATAAATAAATTGCATTTGAATATGATATCAGATTGCCACTTGTTGTCAAGTTATGAGTTGCTTTACTATTTCTTTTGTTCCTGTGATTCTGAACGTTTAGAACAGGAACACTCCTGTTTTTTTACCACTTTGCTGCAGTTCATCCAATCTTCTGTCTCACAGAAGAGCACATCTTCCTAACACAGCCCAGCAAATTACTGGCACAGAAACCATGTCTGAACACTCTCATTGTGAGTTTTTGGCATGTTTCCTTTCAGAATTTCAACAAAAACTTTTCTCTGTTCCGAAGCCATCACCATAAAATTCTCCCCACGCAAAGAATCAAATCTACGATCTCTAGATAGACAGCCAAGGTTTATTTATCTTTGCTCTCCACTCAAATCTCTTTTCCAAATACCTCTGGTTCCACTAACAATTCGCCTACATTGAATGCTGATAGTATGGAAGTGTGGTATTACAGTAAATATTGACTAACCACGCTAGCTACTTCTTTTGCACATTTTCCAGCACTCACGTATGGTAATCAATAATTAAGCCCTCAGCTCTTGTGTTCAAGATGTTGGTCTTGCAGAACTTTCAGAAACTGTGTTGTTGATTTAAGACATAGTTGGGGCCCAGAAATCTACTCAAATGGTTTCAAGTCCTCAAACTGACAGTCAGGTTTGAATGTCTTTTTTCAATAAAAAATAAATTGAATGTAGTTCAGCCAGAAGTTAGGGGCAAATTGCAGGAATAATTCTATGGTAATATTCCATGGCCTGTTTTATGGCTTGTGACCCTGAATATTTTTGGTTTTCAATCCTCTAATGCCACGAAATGCCCAGAGCATGAGGAATGTATTGGAACTTGAGAACCATCACTCCATGGTGAAATCTGAAAAGCCTGAAAGTTTCTACTTGCCGACTGATTGCTGGTAGTTCTCGCAAAGCCTCAGTCAGATGTGTTTGGTAATAGATATAAAATTATCATAGAGATTAGATGTTAACAAGTTGCATTCATCTGCATTCTTTTCAAATGTAAAGCTTAAAGTACCCTCTGACAAACAGATGAGCTGTCCCATGCCCAGCATTACAGTTATGACCTTCTCTCAAGCCAGGCTGAGACCTTTACACATTCTTTTATGGCTTAAGCTCAGCAAAATGAAGTAAGTCAGATCCAATTAAACTTTTTAATAGTGCTACTTCCTTCGATGGCTTTGTGGTATATACGACTCATTTGTGTGGCTTCAAGCCATGGAAATCTTACACCAGAAAAATGTGAATGGGGAAGAATGAATCAATGTGGAGACCATGAACCTGAGCTCTGAATGAAAGGCAAAGAGACACATATTCAACGATCAGCCGTTAGCTTGGGTGATTACAAATGAAAAACTTTCTAAAGAACTATGGACTAAATCATCCCCAGAAACTTTCAAATCAAAACAAAAAAAAACAAGCTTCACGAGTCTTCCGTAACTTTGAATCATCGGGGGAGTGTTATTTTTATCTAAGGCGGCGAGCGTCACATTTCTGTGTAATTTGCCCTGAAAACAGCCAGTGGGTTTTTCACGACACAAATAATGGTTACCATGGCAATCCCTTCATGCGGCGCTGCCCCGTGGTGCTGGGTTCAGGCCGGAGTTTCACAGGAAATTCGAGTGCCTGGCCAGCTGTAACTCATTGAGAGAGGCAGAGCCACCGCCGCTAGAATTACAGAGGGTTTTTTTTCAAGCTGTCTTTCACTTATAAACGAAGGGAACAGCTGTGTGTTTCCACAAAGCATTCTGAACTTCTAAAACCACATCTTGCTCTCACACAAATACGGGCAAGTGAAACCGAAGCTGAGCGCGCATCTCATGGGCCACAATTTCTCTTCTGATCTCCGAGGCAGTGTTTCTCATTTAAGGGCCTGCTTTGTCAGCTGTGCCATCCGAAACTGCTGCAAACCGGGGGGAAGTCCTTCCCCAGGCAACACGAGGCA
The DNA here is from genome assembly GCF_964034855.1 of Anser brachyrhynchus. Lineage (NCBI taxonomy): Eukaryota > Metazoa > Chordata > Aves > Anseriformes > Anatidae > Anser > Anser brachyrhynchus. Next base: position 22,328,091 of record NC_137695.1, on the reverse strand, counting down.
TGGCACTCCCTCCGTCTGTGCAAGGCTAGCCACTCCAGCAGCATACTGGCTGTAGGACCTGGGCACTGGGCTCCCTCCCAGCTAACCACTGGGAAGAACACACTTGCCCCCTTTCTGTGCAGGTAACTCTTCCGTAATTGATTTGTTTCTTCAGACCTTCTAGCCTCCATCATAAAATCCAAGGGCAATGATATTGTAATGATATTGACAGATATCTGCAGCACGGTTTAAGATCCTTAGCATGGCAAAAAAGAAGAGCCTCACTTCCTCCTTAATGAAACCAATTGCCCAGCAGCACCCTGAGCGCTCCATTTCATCAGCCCGCACCCAGGCACCAGGGACGTGGTAACTTCAGATGAATTAGGCATAGGTTCAGTAATCGCTATGGGAAACCCCTTATCAGGTTGCCCAGGAGCAGGCGCGCAGGCTGATGCAGCAGTGCGAAGGGGAGGTGCTAGCTCTCTAGGGGATGAATCTGGCTGAGGGACTGCCCTGCAGCAAGGTGGCAGCTGAAAACCATCTGCTGAAGGTTGGAGCGGGGCCGTGACAGCAGGCTAGCTGAGGCTGCAGGAAGGGCTCGGCTCGGTCCAGAGGAGACACGGTGGTCACCAGTGGCCAGTGGATTTTGGCTTTCCGGACTCTTCAGCCTGGAAGCGTGTCATTAACGCCAGTAATGATGATCTGGAGGCCACAGCTGTTCACCGCTCTTTGGAGGAGCAAAGCAAAGCGGCATGACCTGTGGCAGAGGAGCTCGTTGCCAGAACTGGAGTAAAGGCTCAGTGACTAAGCTTACTGGAAAACGGAGTTTCTGCTGGGTGGAAAGAAGTAAATTGGAGGAAAGAAACTTTGAATGTGCTCCATTTGGGCATACTTGCAGTGGGGACATTTTGCTAGCCGAATGCCTCGTCAAGCCTGTTTCCTCTTGCAAAGTGAGCCTGGCAGGAGCCTTCCAGACAGGTAGCGGGGCTCCATCTGTTCAGTTCTCCTAGCAGGAAGCTGATTTTTCTTAGGGCAAAACTTTAAATTTCTCTTGGATAGTTTTATTTCTGTGAACAGGGATATTTTTTCATCAGAAAAATTATTATAAAGGAAAACTAGCCTAATCTGCTCTGGAAAAAAAAGCTGCTTACAAACATTTGTTAGGCAGAAGCCGTAGTTTTGATTCGGAGATGATGGACTCATCAAAGGCAAGCTTTCAGTTTCCTATGAGGGGATACGCCATCCTAGGAATACTGATCCCCCTCATTTTTAGAGGGGATCATTCAGAGTTCTCATTTTCATTGCCAGTAATTCTATTATGAGCAGATAATTCTATTATCTATCATCAATAATTCTATTATCAGATGGCATTCATTCATTGTATAATTATGAATAATTATATCAATTATTCTCTCAATTTGAGTCTTGATACACATTGTTTGTAGTCTGAAAACAACACCACAACAGGTCTGGGCTGTCTGCAGAATTCAGGAAAGGATATTGCACCTTGGATCAGATCACCATGACAAGTGTCCCGCCCATCACCGGAGCCTCTAGAGACATCCTCGCAGAGCTATTCTGACACCAACAAGTATCCCTTTCCCCTTAGAAGTGTGAAACCTGATATGGGATTGTTTTGACTATCTAAACACTAGAGGCAGTGACTACAGGTAGCAGCTCTTCCTGAAGGGGTAAGTTTTTGAGAAGGAAGTTGTGATGACATCGCAACAAATCTGTTACCAGAAAATGAAATGATGCAAAAAACAGATAATATAATCATCATCCAACTACCAGAATGCACTACAAAAAGAGATCACCACTAATTGTTAAAGCGAGAATTAACACAGGTAAAAATAATCAATTTCCAAGCAGTACATTTCCTTTGAGGAGAAATAGAGTGCAAGCTTAAGAACCTGCAGGTCTGTCAGCCAGAGAAAAGAAACAAAGTGAAGCTGCAGGATGTGGCACATTGCTCTAGCTTAGCACCACAGCAACATAACTTTCACAGAAACAAAGGCAGCTTAAGATTTCCAGTGATTTACCGTGAAGCCTTGTTATTTTTATCTCTGCACAATCAGGAGAATGACATAAGGTTATGTTTGTGTTTGCAAGATGAAAAGTGTTTGAAGGTACCAGCTGATAAAAGCCCTCCCTGTATAAACTCACTATAAATAAAGCTTTAGAACCATAGAATGGCTTGTTTTGGAAGGGACCTTAAAGATCATCTAACTCCAGCCCCATTATTATTTACGTATGTTTATGCCCTAGATGACCCTTGATAAAGCTCCTTGCTCTGACCACTGTAGGCAACTTCCTTGCCTCCACACAAAGACACTTCCTTCACTAATTAGCCATTTTCTTCCATAGTACAATAGAGTTTATCATGGGTCACTGGACATATAGGTACACCAGTTAATCTCTTTTTGATATATCTAACATATGGAAATGTATAAATGTCTAGTTTTATAATAGTAAGAGTTGTATCCGAATCTATGTTTTGTCTTATAACCCGAGCCTGAAATACTCATAGAATCAGAGAATATCCTGAGTTGGAAGGGACCCACAAAGATCATCAAGTCCAACTCCTGGGTCCCCAAAGGACCACCCAAAAATCAGACCATGTGTCTGAAAGCATCGTCCAAATGCAGGCTTGGAGCCGTGACCACTTCCCTGGGAAAACCCTTTGAAAATTCCAAGCAAAGTTAAATTCCACATGGAACTGCAGTGACATTTTTAAAAGAAGTTTTCATCTCTTACGGTACTGTTTACTACCTCCTCAAAGAAAACAACCAGAACTTCTAACTGCAGACAAATCTGCTTATTCCTAACTTTCTAAGAAAGACTTATTTCTGCAAATGATATAACAGCAGAAAGCTGCTACAGTGGGAGAAGCACCTTACAGACGGATGGGGCTGGGCCTGGGAACACAGCAACTGGGGGAAATGGAGAAGGTGAGGCCACACTGAGAAGCCCAGGCGGGTTTGAGCAGTTTGCAGTGCTGCTGACTTCTGTGCATGGCTCTGTGCTGCTCCTCAAGTGCTTTGCCAGCCTGGGTGAATCAAACTGCCAGCACAAGCAACATCATCACACTGACGTTGTCAGAGGCCAGCAGGGACTGAATCCTCTCTGGGAATCTCCCCATTTGAGAAAATTTGCACCACATGTAACTGTGGCAATGGAGGAGAGGTGCGGCTTGGTCTTGGAAAAATAAAAAAAAAAAAGAGGGGCGGGGGGTGGGGTGGGGTGGGACGTTCCTATCCGTTATGCTTTCAGGAAAATAAAATTGCCAGCTCATGGGAACAGCAGGAAGAGGATGAACAAGACCTTCCTCAAAGTCTTGTATGGTTTTCTCTGGCTTTTCTGTGGGCTTCCCTTTGAAGAGGGGAAGCTTTTACCAGGTCAGGAGGGCTTTCTCCTGACGCCGTGTAACTTCATATTGTGATGCCTGCACTGACTGGGATGAGCCGCTTCATTGCACAGATGGTCTTACACTCTGGCCAGGCTTTCCAGAAAAATTTGGAGAACGGGATGAACAAAGGAGAGAAGAATCCAGCACTATTAAATGAGTTACAAATGCTATTTCTCCAGCAAGGGGCACGCACGCTACTATCAGCTACATGTGCTAGTATTTCACAGTCACTTTATTGGACAGTGCTTTTTCCTGAAGGTACAGGCAAAGTCACATTGCTCTGAGCTGGCAGGGCGTAGACAAGAAAATGTCCATGAAGCTCTGACTCATTTTGTAAGTCCCAGAGCAGAGTTTCTGCTGCCTTCCTGTGCCACTCGTGCTTCTTGTCATCTGAGCTTTCTGTAAGCATCATGCAACCATTTCACCACTGACAAATTTAGCAGTCTTGATGTGTTTTGTTTTTTTTCTATGTGCATTTCTAAAGTCTGCTTCTAAGTAACCTTTTGAAAAGTAAAGCCAAAGTGTACATCAATTGTGGCAATGCAGGCAAATGGGAAAACAGAAAAATCTTCCCGAGCCCTGAGCCAGTCTTGTGTAGGGTGAACAGCTTTTTAGCCTGACATGCTCCTTTCCCTGATTACCCAGATCTCTCTCTGAAAATCAGTGCAAGAGCTGAGATCTCCCTGTATACGAATGGTGAGGCCTGCCACAGAGACCTGAGGAGAGTTGTCACTTTTATCCTTACAGTCTTACACTGAAGAACTTCTCGTGGAGGCCCATAAATCCCTGAAGGAATTCAGGGATGGGCTGGCGTGCTGCCAGCTTGCATTAACGGATACCACTGCTGCCTGGCCAGCAGGCTGTAATTTGATGTCTGTGGGCAGAACCTGGATGGGTATATTTAATATATCGTCTGGTTCCCCAGGGTGATGTACTACCAGTGACATTTTGTAAATCAATGCATGGCCATAAGCAAAGCCATTCTCTGTGCTTGGAGAATTCCTGGAACACTTTAAAAAGGCACAGTAATAAATAAAATGTCATAATGTTAATCTCCTAATATAGTTTAAGTATATTTACTAATTACAAGTACAGAAGAGAGCAAAACTAGAAACGGGATAAGCTTCCTTTCCCCTATGAGAAGCTAATAAAAAAAAAGAGGATGACCAGCTGAGTGCAAGAAACAATTATCTAATGCATTATTCACAGATGGAGAAAAAGGATGTTATGGCACATCCCTGGAATGCTGCTGTGGTTTAAAAAAAAAAAAAAAAAGGACAAAAAAAAAAAGGGACATATCCTGTTACTACCAGAAGGAAATGAAACAGTTCTCAGGAGCAGATGTCATATTAATTACTGTACTGATTTGATAACATCTATATATAAAGGATGCAGTGGTATTTTAACCACCTAAGCCTAATCACTGAAAGACTCTAGGCACTGGCAGTAAGCAAGGAAGGAAGTGCCTTATTCCAAAGAGGAATAAAGTCCTGCCTTGCAGCCACTGCGGTGAAAGGCCACTGTGGTTATCAGCCAGACAGTTGTCCTGATAAGATGTGCTTTTACATTAACCCAGTGGTAATACCATTGGTAATACCATTGGTAATACCATTGGGTTAATGGTAATTCCATCCTTGCCACTAGACTAACATGCTGCACAGGTCAAAGGGCGTGAGGTTTAGAGAGCTCCGAATCTTGTCTTGCCACATGACATTTTACTATCTGCTTATCAGGCTGGTGGCATCTTGCAAAAGGCTGGGCAAGGTCTTCCCTGTGTTTATAAAAGCAAATGCTAAACAGACTGGACTTCCATGGAAGGTTATACTTTGTGAACAGAAGAATACAGAGGAAGTTTTTAACTGCAGGACAGGAAGATTAGTGGTTTTCAAATAATATTTTTCTTAGATAAGAGAGGAGTAAACTTCAATCCTACTGCAAGACTGATCTTCAGGCAGTAACATTACATTCTCCTCACTTATAAAATAGCCTTGCTTCTGTGGAGATTATGTTCTGTCATACTAAATAAGAAGGTAATTCATCATTATAGATGGGGGTTAAATATATGCTTGTTCAGCTAATAGCCTGGTGAGTGTAGAGGAAGGAATGACATTTCCATGTCATTGTCTGCAATATCTCACTGTCTACAGGCTGATGACTCCTCTAGAAATACTAATGTTAGGTTATTAGGCTAAGCTACACCATGCAATATAATTTAAAGAGCTTCCAATCTAATTACGGTTAGTCCAGCATCACAAAGAAACAGTCTGCTCTTTGGTGTGCCGCGTATCTTATCATTGCCACTTCTGTAAAAGTCTTTGTCACAAGCAATTCACCTTATATTCTTGAAATTTCACTGTAAAACTCCCTGAGAAACGTCAGGCATCCTGTGAGCATTACCAGCAATGTGCCAACATCGTCTGACAGGCCGATACGCGGCACACTGAGCGTTTGCTGAAGTGCTCACATCAGATTCATGCTGGAGGCCGCCACTAGAAAAATCTGCAGGTTTGCCTCCCTCCAACACCGTCCCTTCTCGATTTCTGGCACCTAAGCACAAGGGCAGAAAATCACCACCAAATCAGAAGAGCAAGGCTTCTTCCTGCCTGCCTGGCACAGGTATAAATCCTTTTAAGTGCTGCAGCAGTGGAGATGCAGGCCCTGCCCAGGCCAGGCCGAGTCAGAGTCACTCAAGGCTCCCTGCCGAGAGCGACCGCTGCTCACCATGAGTAATGCCAGCCAGCAGCTGTTCTGGCTCACAACAAGCATCCCATGATCAAAGCAGAAAAGGAAATAGGTAACGCAACACATGGCTGATTTCTCATCGCACAGCTGTGACTGCATTTCAGTCCGAGATAGCCGTGCACTGCACTTGCACTTGCCTGTACCCTTTGGACACCCGGCCATCTCGTTCCTCAACTTTTATTTGAAACCGTTATTTGCTCTAAGTGATGATAATATCTTTGGTAATAGCCAACCACTAGGAATACCTGTGTGAAGGACCTTTTGGTTTTGTCATTATTCATATTTAATTTCTGACTCATATGGGGACTAAGCCAGGGAGCAAACAGCAAATGAATGTCTTCTGTGTGTTTCAGACTGAATTAGTCAGGAGGCAAAATGCTCTTCGCATATACTGCATGTGGTTTTGGGTCAGAAGTGTAGGCTATAATTAAACACGAAGCTGAAGAACAGGCCCTTTGCCATTATGGAGATTGGGACCAAAACCGCAGTGTCTGGGCTAGGGGCAGCAGTACCAGGAATGCAGCCTTCCCACTCTAGCTCTCCCCACCCTACCAACCACCATAATTTTCTCCTTCAGAAATCAGAAAGATTTTCAAAAAACAAAAAACAGAGTTCTAGTTTAAGACACTAACGATGTCATAAAAATATTCATTAAATCTATTTCTCCCACTGTCTTAAAAGCAGCTTTGCTCATCATTTTCTTTTGCAACTGTCGTTTCTTGATTGTACTCTGTTCAGCTCTCTGCCACAACACCTCTGCAGCACTTTATCTGGTCTTTCTGTATCACTCATCTCTTTCCCTTCATTCCTCTGCCACCACAACTGTGATCATCACCTAATCCAACCTAACAGCTAGCCCTCATTCTTCCCATCCCCAGTCTCCCATCAAGTATTAGCAAATATTGCCACCAAACCAGCCCTCTGCTAGCTGCCACAGATCACCAGGCTGCTGCTGGGGCAGTCACAGAGCTAAGAAACAGGCATGGCGTTGCTGCCTGCTGCAAGGGGCTCAGGTTGAAGCTGTCACCAAGCCCCAAGAAGGTGGGAAAAGGGGTACCTGAAAGAACCTGGGGGAAGAGAGCATCCGATCAGCACCAGTGGCCACTCAGTTCTGTGAGCGGAGCAATATGGAAACAGCGTGAGCAGCGGCTTCCAATTTTCTCTAAGAAAATGGTGAAGAGCTCTGGCACGTGGTCCGTGCACCACCCGCTTGTACTGCAGTGAACAGGATTATACCTCTGTTTTCCCAGTCTCATAGTCAGCCAGGACATCAGAGCTTTCCCCTTTTAGGCCTCTTTGCAATAAACAAATCTCAAAACTAGCATGTGGCAGAAAAGTAATTTTATGTCAGCTGAACAGCCTTTGAATCTTTGAGCCTTTTTTTATATTAACCCTTTTTCCAATTTGCAGTGGAGTCAGATTCCACATGGATTTCATACAGAGAAGTCCCAAATATCTGCAGACTGCTTAGAAAGTGAACCACAGATTTGTTCCAGATGATTCCCCCTTTCCCCTACACCACAGAGCACTTCACAGCCTTGCCAATGTGCTCCCTTTCGCAAGACACAGGGTGAGAGCAAATGCTAGTTAGTTCCCTGGCTGGTTCAACCTTGTTCTCTTTTTTTACACTATGGCACATATTTGTACAGCATGCAACAACCAAATAAGAACATCTTTTCCAAGTGGTATTTCTTAATGGCATTTGGAGAAAGACTTCTTCAAGTAATGTGACATGAATTGCAAATTAAAGCCTCCTTAACACACTTCTATGACTCTGTTTTTCCCTTGCATTTTACTCTTTATACCTCTTTCAGTCTGTGTTTTCTTTGCTTGGAAGCAATGAAACATTGTTAAAACAAAGAGTGCACTTACTTTTCTGCTCCCCATCTCCTCCCTCCCTCTAATGTGTTTTATTTCTGTTCTCTAAGTGCTTTGGATCAGGTCCTCGCCTCTGGCACTATTTCTCCAGCCTTGAGCTATGTCTAGAATAGCGTTTTCTGGCAAGTTTGTTGCCCTTCACTGGCTGGCTACTGTGTGCAGGGCTCCTGCCTTTCACTGATCAAGGGCTTAGGCATCTGGAGACTAGCACTGGCCTCTCCATTTGGCTCCAGTATTTCCTTTTCGGCCTCCTCACAAAAAATGAACGAGGTTTTAAGCAACTTCTGCTAGCTCTCAATACAGTGCTCCCTTGTTTATTTTATTTGCATGTCTATTATTTCTCTCCACTCCTGGCCGATAACAGAATAAATTTGGAAAAAACTCCACTTTTTGCCAGTTTATTACCGATTTTTGAGCTCTGAAAGATGGCATAATAAGGAGGTAGGGGGAGTGAGGGAGGACGTCTAGAGGGAGTACATTAGCCCAACGCCAGGCCTGTTGCTTGACTTTCTGCAAGAGCACACTGTAAGTAAGCATCCCAATAAATGTGGGCACTGTTCCTTAGCCCTCTTGTTGGCTGTAAGTAGCCTTCTCTAATATGTCTCTAAATTTCAATTCCTCTTGTGCAAAACCTAAGTAGAGCACAGGGGCTGTGTGCTGGCATCCTGTACAAGGGTGAGATGTGAAGGATGGATTGGTTCAGCAAAAGACTGAAATTGTAAGCAGAAGCTTATAACCCTCAGTATAGCAGTGATCATGACTGCAGTCTACTTCGCACAGTACGAAGTACAAAACTGAGAGAAAATATATCTTCAGTTGTCGTAGAAATAGATTTTTTGAGGAATTGAAATAAAAAGATACTTGTCTTTAGATTGACTGGATTGTTTCGTTTAGCTAAAAAAAATCTCTTTTGTGAATAAATTCAATTTCTTTCAGTCCCTTTAAAGAATTAGGTTAATTATGACAAGTAGGTTAATGTAATCAAGAGACACAGCAACCTTCTATTAAAAATTGTAGAATTAAAACATTTTAAAGCTTTTGAACATTCCCCATTACTTTTCAGATGTAACCGAGAAGAAAATAATTGGGTCCACTGTGTTTTAGTAATCATTACTAATCTCAGAATTTCTTCCGCTTCTGTACATGACACTGGAACGTCATCTCGCTTCAGCCATAAAAAACAGTGCATCTAATCTAAGTTGGTATCTAGACTCTCTGTAGCAAATCAAGGCACCTGCGTCCTCCCTGCTGCAGACATCTGTCTTAAGGTAGGATGAACTGGTCTCTGGCAGTGCTTAACTCCCTACTGACCACAGAGGAAATAGGGAAAATATATTTGGACTAAACATACAGCTTTTGATGGCTAAATTTAGATAAGATAAATTTACCCCTGATCTTCTGCATCCTCATTGTTTTTCTTTATTGGAGAAGACCTGGTAGTTCTTGTTTTTAAAACCTGGGTACATACCTTCAAGTAGTCAAAGTCACAGTCAGATCCATCTTCTAAATCAAAGGCTGTGAAGCTATAGTTGAGCGTGTTCCCCATTGTTGCTTGAATGGTCCAATTGCAGTGCTCACTTAAGGGGTAATTATTTGGATAATTTAAACTTTCCAATATGCCATGGCTACGGTTAACAGTCAGTACTTCGTGGCAAACTGAAAAAGAGGTGATAAATTATATCTGTGCAGTGTTTTTTAACTCAGTATCTCAAAAATACTAATTGAAATTATGGGTACCATTATGAGGTGAAAAATATTTTTATCCACAGATTAAAGAAAAGAAACCAGGCAGAAAGAGAATTGTGACCTATTGCATGTTTTATGAAAAAACAAAAAACAAAAAAAAAACCAAACAACTAGACTTTCCAAACTTGAATCAGTTCTATTATGGTCTTCTTTTCTGGCACTTGCAGACTTATCAGCCAGTTTTTATATTGTGGTATAGATTTTTTTTTTTTGGCTATTTTCTTCAGTTACACATGGTTATTCCTGAAACATGTTTTCTTCTATTTATTTTTTCTTAACTAATAATAGTTAATAATTTGCTCCATCATTTTGAAACAATTCTGGGGGAGGGTGCTCAACAAAGATTGCCTAGTGGATTAAAGTGGTTTATTTCAGCAAACTACAAGAAAATAATCCTTGGCTAAAACAACAAATGGAAACTGTAGTGCTTCCTAGCTCCAGGAATTGGAAGTGAGCATAATATTCTTTAAAAAGGAGCCATGATTTTAATGTTGATTCATATAATAACAGCCTAGCAGAAGTACTGGACACTCACCTGGAATAATGAGAGCTTTCCTTGAAAGACAAAGAAAATTAAAAATAATCTAAACCAGACAAAGAGTGAAATGACAACTATGGCATTATGTCAGTGAGTCTCATTTTCCTGAATCTGTCTTTCACTAAAGACAGAAGATGTCAATATGGGTGATTCCTTCTCTGGAGACAGTGTACAGTGTCTGTCAGGAGCAGACCAGTGTGATGCACAGACAAAATGTGGGCAGGAGGAATGGAGCAGGACAAGATGCTTGCTTTGCACAGCAAATCTGCAGTGTTTGAACAACAGAAATAGCTGAGATTCACTTGCAAAAATCTTCTATTGTCTGTCAAAAGGAATAATACACCTACCTCCTGCACATTTTTTGGATTCTTTCCAAATGATTTACAGAGCAGCAAGGTCTGTGGTTTTAGGAGTTCAAAATGCCCAGAATACAGCTGAGGGTCAGGGTCAGGGTCTGGTGGAGTGGGGCTTTTCTGCAAAGCTACACTGAAGCATATAACTGTTTGAAAGGACAGGATGAAGAGCATGAAATGGATTCTGAAGAATGCAAAATGGGCAAAAGCTGCTACCCCCTGCCATCGGGATTTTATTAGAAACTTATCAGGCACAAAGGTGCCTTTGAATGTTAATTTGATACGATGTTTTCCTTTGCAATGTTTTCCAATTCATCATTGCCGTTCTTTCATGTCCACATAAATGCAACTGGCATCTAAACATCCTTATTTTACACCACTACTTCCTACATAATTTTAGCTTTTGGTCACGCTACTGAAAGCTTTCTTTGGTGCATGTGCAACTTCAGGAATTAAATATGAATGTAAAGTGTAGCTCATACATTATCTGATACCTCAGGTTCTACATCTGAATGGTTTCTAAGCGCTTTCTATTTAATTAATGGAAGGGGGAGAAAGAACCCTATTCCAATATATTGTCTTGATTTTGCAGTCTGAAAATTACATGGTAGATTAATCTGTTGTATCTTTAAGTAATTAGGGAGCCAACGCTCCTTCACCCTTCTAATTACAGTGTGTGCCATGTGACGAATAGCTTTGTTGGTTTTTTTTTGTTTGCTTGTTTTGTTTTGTGTTTGAATGCATTTACTATTGTCAAATGTAAGGCAACTTAATGTCTAAAAATCTAAAGCTATCTCTATCAGTTGGGGGCATGTCATATTTAGAGTACCCAAAGATACCTATAGTTCACGTGTGTGTGGTGAAATTCTGTATCTTCCGAAGCATATCTAACTGTATACACTAGAACATATAAGGAGAAAAGAAAACACTGGGACAATATCCAAGGTTATGACTGGGAACAGAAAACTTTAATTCTTCCCTATCTTCTTGTATTTTGTTTGTTTGTTTTGCCAAATGTTAATATTCCAATATTTCTGGGCTAGAACAATTGTACATAAAAATGTGTGCAAGAAAATTGTGACCCTTACCACAAAATATAAAAAATGAAACTCTTTGAAGTGTTCCAGGTAGGCTAAATGAACCCAAGCACCCGCAATAATCCACGAGGGCTGAAGGTAACACCTTTATACTTTGCCATCCTGCCTCACAGCAGCTAGAAGGGCATAGAAGCCTATATTCTATCTGCCTTCTCTATTAAAAGGTGTCTATTAAAAGGTCTCTATTAAAAGACTCTGTAAACAGACGAGAAAGAACAGTCCAATCTACCCTGTTAGGGACTTCCAGCACTTGGTATTCTGAGTAACTCTGGAGTGGAAAGTACCACTGATACAAGTAATAGCAGCAGGGCCACCTCACCAGCTTTCTTCTAGGGAAGAGATTATCTCTGTGACGGGTAGATGGGTAGTTAATTTTTAGTTCTCTGTGTCTTGTGACTGAAGCAGACTAAAGAATCTAGGTCAGTGATATGCTCCACGCTTTGTTCCCTGTTCATGAATAAATAAGATCATGGACTGCGAGACAGTTTCAGGACCAAGCTGAACTATAGAAACATGTTCTTATCTTGTTTTGCTTACTTACCTTGTTTGTATTTAGCTAAAAAACCTCCACCTCGCAGACTGCTATCTGTCCTTAGTTTTATGTACACACTGTCTCCACTTGAACGGATGAGTTGTGGTATCTGATTCCCACAAAATTTACCTAGCTGTTTAGCATTGCTGCTGTTGCCATCATATACCTTAATGGAAAAAGAGAGAGAGAGAGAGAGAAAAGGGTAGAGAATTTAGAAGCAGGCAGAAAAGTGTGTTAGTTCCCCCATTAAATATAATTTTGGTGATTCTGCTGGTTGCTACAGAATTTGAGGAACTAGAACTGTTTCAACTTTGACAGCACAATGCTGACTATTGAATTTACTAAAGCTGGTAGCACTACAAATCCAAGTAATTTCGCCTTCCAAATGTCTGCTTAGGGAATTGTTTCTGGGTACAAGAGAGGTTAAATTCTATTTTTTGCTCAAAGGAAGCCTCACAGGCATTTCAGAAACAAGCAAATCAGTGGAAAAACAGGAAGCCAATAATCAAATACTGGTGGGTTTGGGGGGGGCTTACTCACTGATAAGAAAAAACTGCCCCATTTCAATTCTAATAAAAATATTCAAATAATTTACCAACAATTTGAATATGGAATTTGGGATTAACAATAGGGTTATTGACACTATTGTGCCATTTTCCTTGTAATTTGCTAGGAGACCATACTTAGTCCTTGGTCCAAAACACAGTGAATTTAATAGATGGAGGCATATTCTTGTTTCAGTGGCCCATCTAGACATAAATGCCTTTCTTACTTTGCGCAACTACAGACGCCACTGCATTTCCTCTTGCTGCTCTGTGATATGGAACCACAGAATCACAGAATCATTAAGGTTGGAAAAGACCTTCAAGATCAGCTGGTCCAACCATCACCCTGCTACCAATGTCACCCACTAAACCATGTCCCTGAGCACCAGGTATGAAGGTAGCATGGAGCTTTCCTATTCTGGGTCTGTTCACATATGAACATTTAAAGACCAAAGCCATGTGTTTTTCTTTGCCTCTGCATTCATCATACTTAGCTGCCTCCTGTGGAGCAAAGGGTCATGGGGTACATACCGCAAGGTAATCAAAGTTGCACTTTGGGTGGTTCTCTAGATGGAACTGTTCAAACTGGATTTCAAATGGGGTTCCTCGATTTCCTCTGAGCAACCAGTAGCACTCTGAATTGTGATAATATGGCATAGGGTAGTTGGGAGACATGAAGATGCCAGAAGCTGTCATCAAAGTCCCACCACAACCTGATAATGACAAAGAAACCAAACCAACATTTAACATCAAAAGCAGTGGAGAATTAGAGGTGATGTGTGAGATTCACAATATTGAGTTCTTTCACGTGTCCTGAATGTCTTGAGTGATAAACCAAAAATCTTCATTAAGACAACAGTAAGTGGAAGGGAACCAGTAGCACCTAGAAATATTAACCATCTAATTTATAGACTGCTCCTGTTTGATAGTTACTTTCCAAATAAAAACCTGTTCATTAAATTCTTCCTTACCACTACTTTCCCAAACACCAGTGAAAGCTGATGCTATATTAAATCTAGGGAATAGTATATCCTTCTCATGGACAAAAACAAAGCCCATACATCAAGAAAGTTAAGTTCTTGATCTAAATAACCTGACTATATGCCGCTATATAATTAGCAGAGAGATTTTATGAGATGAGAAGCAGAAAAGATGTGGGGAAAATGTGAGAAATAAAAAAATAAAAAGAAAGATCAATGAGATGTGCAAAATGGTTTTATACTTGATATACTCATTTTACCTGCTGATGTGCCATCCCACTCTGCTGAAAATCCCTGTCTTGTGCCAAATATGTCACTTACAAACTTTATCCACAGCTTGTTACCATGAGAGATTATAACAGGAGGCAGGTCTGTACCACAGTATTTTCCAAGAGGAGGAGAAGTTTCATAGCCTCCATCTCTAGAATGACAGAGAATAAAAACCTTGGGTCAAAGAGGGAAAGTGTGAGAAATATTAACACAGCAAAAAATCTTGGAATTCTTTCAGGCCCGGGAAAGACTAAACTTGGTTCTTCATCTTCCACAGAAAGACAGCTACCAAATACTGGAAAGGTCTCACTGCTTGTGGTAAGAGGTCCTACCACAAGCACCTGCTTTCTGGATATGTCCAGTGTCTAAACTCAGCTGTCAATACACTGACAGTCTCAAGAAGTATCTCAAGTGTATTCAATGCTGCAGAAGCAGGACCTTGTCTGTATTCTACAAGGTGGCGGTCAATGGTGTAACCAAAGTAAACTTCTAATTTGAAGAAAAAACAACATTCTCACTTCTCACTGTCTCACCTGGCACAAACACAGATGAGCTAATTTATTTTTAAAAATATGTTTATTTGCCACCACACAAACAGGAATCCATTTCTCAGAACTCATATGATGCATACTTTGAAAGATGCATTCACAATTGTTTCTACAGCCAATTATTTCCATCCATAATCTTTCAATAAAGTAATATTTTCAGTAACATTTTATAATACTTTAATCAGGATGCACATCCAATGTTCTGTTGTGCTGCACGTATCTCATGGGAATAAAAAAGATGGTAACAACATGTTTATCAATTGCATTATAATCTTAGCATAAAGATTATATAATTTCATATCAGGCAATCATACTGCAAATACCCTTACAGGTCAATAGAACAATAATAAGCACATTTATACTCAGATATGTCATCTTGATATGATGTTTCTTAAGAGAACAGTAATTCTTTCAATTGTATTTTCACAGGTTTATCCTTGCTTTTGAGAGAAATTTCTGCTTAGATATTGCAACTCTCAGAGGTCTTTTTTCTTGTCACCCTCCCAGATTAGACTGCTTGCTGCTATCTCAGGTTACTAGCAGCTGAAGAACTGTGCCAGAACCTCTTCTCACTTGCCTCTCAGCCCCTGCAGCTGTGGTCAGATGAACATTTTCTTAGTTGACTGAATGTAGTTTATCATAGGATACCTCAGGACAAGAACCCAGAGTGGCACCTCAACTAAAACTAATCTAGCTACACCATTTAATGGTATCAAGTTTGAGGAGACATCTCATGGAAATCCAGTTACGACAGCAGCAATGTGCTGAGTTACACTTGGTGATGTTCTGACACTATCTGAAAACCTAGTTAATACTGCTGGGTTCTTCACAGTGACATCAGAGTTAGATCTATGTAATAAATAAATCTTTTCAATTTTTGAGGTGAAAAACTGAATAAGAAAACTGCTGTAATTCAGATCAATCCCAAATTAAGGCTGTAACAGTTAAAATAAAGTTAGGTTAAGCTTAATCTCTGATTGTTGTTTTAAAATGAAACACTTCACTTAGAAAATATTGAAAAAGTCTTTCAATTTTTCATAACTTTCTCCAGTTTGTATGTACAGCTGAAAACAAACAGCAGGAATTTATAATCTCATTCCAACCAATATCTGGTATAATGTTCAGAATTAGTTCTATCGTGGTGCTCCTTGAGGTCATGAAAGCTCATGGCACACTCAGAGTTAAAAAACACACTGCAGTTCTGCAGCTATGGTTCATCCAGAGAGCTAGCTCAGGAGGAGAAAAATAGGAGCACTGACAATTCAAAGTGCAAATCCCATACAGCAACACAGTGCACTACTTACTTGGTACAAGCTGTATTGTAAGCATGCAGCTAACTTTCCTACAAGTATTACCCTCTCCCCCTTGTACTTTTCTCTGTCCTCTAAAATTTACTAGAAATCACCATGTCAATATCCTAAGATTAACAGTGATACCAGTATAGCTCAGTATCACAGATTATGCATGTCCCTAGTGCTACATCACAGAAAATTGCTCTTTAAAGACTATAATCATAAAAAAATATTTCATAAAACAAGCAATAAAACTCTTTGTTTCTGCTCTGAGGAACAACCAAAATACAGTGAAGGGCAACAGAGTCCCAGAGTCCACACACACTACTTTGGGAAGGTAGCAATTAAAGTTTTCTGATAATGGCTAATTCCTTTTCTCACCCTGACAGCACAGGCATACAGCTAAAACTATAGCTTCCAAATGTGCTTGAGTGGATTTGGATAAATTTGGTGGTTATCAGTAATAAGGAAAACAGAAATAATTAGGCTTGCCTGATTTCTACATAATCCTCTGTACAGCGTTTATTCCCTTCCAAGGTGAAGTTGGTGAAGCGAAGCACAATCTGTCTGTTTATTCCCACTGTGATGGTATATATGCACTCTGTCCGGACAGGGTAGTTATTCGGATAGTTTGGAGATGTTAGCACACCAGTTTCAGTACTGTAGTTGTGTGAGCACACTTTAAAAAGAACAGAAACAAGTCTGAATTTTAATATCTATGTTAAATTAACAGGAAGTTTCTATTTCCAACAGACAGAGGAGCAAACATCCTGTGCTCCTGTGCATTATAACACATCCTGGACACATCTTACTGCTGAACGTCATCACTATAAACTAAAAACAGAATCCAGATTTTTCATGGAAATTCTTATATTTGAGTTGATTTTTTTTCAGCTTTTACCAGAATGCCATGCCTGTTACAAATAGGCAATGTAAGTAGTTCCAGCTGTCAAGTTGGCTTTGACCTAAAATGCAGGTAAGCAGAAAAAACGAAACTGTAAAGGATGCCTTGATCAAAACCAGAGGTAGGATTTCTGAATTTTTGAAGAGCAGTGGTGGTGGAAACTGAATGCAGTCTCTAGCTACATGTGGACACTATGTTGTTCTTAGGCACTCCCCACAATTAGACCTGGGAGATGGGGATTTTGTATCTTAATTTCTTTTCCCATTTTCAGGGCCATAAGGGGCAATCACCTGAAAATAGTATAATCCTTAGATTGTGAGGACAAAGCTGTTCTACTTAAAGCTTTATACTAAAATCAGTTACATCAATTCTCCTGTGACTGCTGGAGAAGCATCATGGTATTATGAGCTGGAAAGAGGAAAATAGAGTGTACTAATACTGAGCCAGAACCTGAGAAATAATTTAAAAAATAAAAAATAAAAAAAGTTCTTTGAAAACACAGGTATAAAGACTAGAAATAAAAATATCTTCTATAAAATGGTACAGGAGATTTATTTTGGAAAAAACAATAGCCATGTATTAATTGATCACAATCTCGGTAAGCCTTTGTGATCTGGCTTCAAAAAGGACAAGAAGAAATGTGATTCATGTGAGATGTTTCCAGCTGGAATGGGGAATCTCAATACCACTACAGAAGGCAGTGTTGACATGTCACCTGGATAAAAGTGGATAACCCTGCTCATCAATGTTCTGGAAATCAAATGAAAACAGGTAAGAGGGAAATTATGGAGATGGTGGGAAATTAGATTAGAAGGTAAGAGAGATTAGAAGTGCTTAAATAGTTTATCTTAGCAAGTGAAGGATAGGAGAAAAAGACAGAGAAAAACATCGAGAAGCATGAAGAACAAGAAAAACGTAACACTCTCTTAATGACAGTACAAACTCCAAAGTTAAAAACTGTCCATGAATACAGATACGCAGAAATCAGGAGATAGTTCCTACTAGGAAGTCAATTTGTAAAGCAATCATCCAACCAACATAACAGAAGCAAAAAGAGGAAAAAAGTCTTCTTCTTCTTCTTCTTTTTTTTTTTTTAATGATAGTTTGATTAATTTAAAAATGGGATCACATGATGTAACTCTTGGCAGAAAAAGGGCAGGGGCTAAAATTACAGGCTGAATTTGATAACCCTGGAGTCTTGTTCCGGTTCTCTATTCCCCTACTTCAGATCCTATAGGTTGCAAATATAAGAAATGAAGATTTCTTAGACATTCTATCAAACAGACAGGGTTAGATGGATTATAAAGTAGAACTGAAAGTGAGCAGAATACTATGATTAACTTTATACTAATTTAAACCAGTTGTCACAGGTCTCTAAAACCTGTTTTCTAACATAGCACAGCTGCAGTGTAGCAATACTTGTACGTAATACTTCAGTATGCTTAATAGTTTACAGGGACAGGCTGAAATGACAGCTCAGGCCCTTCATGTCTAAGGTTGGTCATTTCCATGTCTGCTTTCTGTCTGTTCTAACTAGTAAAACACTTTTGTTTTTTCTGGCATTTGAAATAATGGGTAGAAGGGATTATCTTTGAAGAAAAAAAGTGGTTGTTTTTTTTTGCATTCTTGGTCACCCGGAAGGCCTCTGTTGGAAATGCTTTCTGTGGAATAAATGCCCTCAAAGCAAGACACCAGACACAGGTTCCTAATTCATCACAAGATGGACAAAGAAACATGCTGTAGAAACAGGCCAATAAGTTTCTGCCATTGAGCTGTACTTTGGTAATTAATAAGCCAAAAAGGTTTCATTACTAGTTCACCTAAAATCCTGATCTGTTAAATTCTTTATCTAGAATTTTAGTCGTTTGTGTGTTATATTATAATATCCTTTAATATATTCATGCAACTCTCATGTCAGTCTTTGGCATCTTAAAAACACTGTGCTGCTTTATAAATTCTTATAATACACTTGCTGTGCTGTCACCTCCTATGGTGTTTCATCATATGCATCATTAAACCCCCGATCCTTCAGTCGTACAATTTGAGAACCCTGCCTGCAGGGTTAGAAATCTGACTTTAAAATATGACCCAGGTTTTTCCTAAAGACTCTATAGACAGAAGGTAATCAAAAATTAAATTGAAAAGATGTGTTATTTATTAGGTTACTTATTTCTAAATAATTATTACCTTCTGATTTTGGAAGGGTGGGTGCTTGACTTACGAGCATGTAATGCATAGAGGGGTTGCCATACTGCTATTCCTTATTCACTCAGAGGCTGAGATCATGAATACTATCTTTCAGGCTGCAGAATATTAAAATTGATGTACTAGATAAGGGCCCTTAGGGTAAAATTAGCAACAAGGAAGCCAAATTATTTTTATCAGCCCTTTTAAGAATAGTTTCCACAGAATTGTCAAGGTTCCCTCCCTCACCAAAGTTTGCTTTCTTGGGAGTAATCCATACAAAAATTCATATCCAAAGTGTGCTAAGTTTAAAGTGGATGCTGTGTTCTGCTCCACACTCTACACAACAATCTTCACTATGATCTAAGAGGGATAAATATAGATGGCCTCAAGTTGTGCCAAGGAAGGTTTAGGTTGGAAATTAGGAGAAATTTCTTCTCAGAAAGAGCAGTCAGGCACTGGAACGGGTTTCCCAGGGAGGTGGTGGCATCACCGTCCCCGGGGGTGCTTAAGGAAAGGTTGGACGTGGTGCTTAGGGACATGGTTTGGTGGGTGACATTGGTGGTAAGGGGATGGTTGATCTTGGAGGTCTTTTCCGACCTTTATGATTCAATGACTCTATGATGGAATAGTGACTGCCTTAGAAATGTCAGACCTCTGGCTACAGTGAAGTAAATCCAAGTCTAAACTGCGCATATACTGCTATGAAGATTAGGAAAAGCATAAACAAACCCACGTTTTGTGTCAGCCAAAACTCTTCTGTTAAATGGATTAATTTGTTTCATTCTTGTTGTCAGCAAGAGAGCTGGCACTCGTGTTTTGCAACCACCTCACTAACACAGCAGTTGGGGCTGTGCTTGTGCACTCATAGTTCCCCCAGTGAAAACTGTTAGCAAAGTTAGCAGGTAAAAAGAACTTTGAATCCTCTGCCAAAGTTCAGAACACAGTCTAACTCCATAATGTGCTTACAATATGCCTGGAAAAAATACAAATTCAGTTTAGTTTGAGGACAGTTATTGCAGCAAAGGCAAATCAGAAGAAAGCAACTGTCGTGGACAATTGCACATCTTGCTTTGCCAGCATGTGAAGTTTCAAAAGCTATTCAATCTGCTTTCTGATTTTGGTACTGAATGTTTGCTCTTCTGGAAAGAAAAAAAAAAAAAAAGCCTTAAATGCCAGCTTTTGTACCACTCACTCATGCAGTCATGCACAGTGCAGAAAATTATAACCATGTCTTTCCTATAAAGAGATATTCATCATTTGCCACAATTCTAATTAATTGAAAAAAATATATAGTGTCATAAGTAAAATGGCACTTTTCTTTCAATCTCACTCTGCTAAAGGAAAACTCAGATCCCTAATAATTAGACCCTTATGTAACGTCTTCAGGGAAAAAAAGGGTAGAAAGTATCACATGAAATATATCCCTCTCCACAGGCAACGAGAAAGCACCTCAGGGCCTTCTATAACTGCTGCTGGCAGATCTAACAGGCTTAATTTTTACCAAGAAGACACACAAAGGTCCTTTGTAGTGTTTCAGACCCAAACTTCTCAAAAACACTATGTACGGTTGTTCAAAAAGAATCTCCAGCTCTCTCCTGCTTATCTACACATAAACACACACACTGTACAGTCATACACACACATACAGGCTTATAGAGGCATACTAATAACCTGATCAAACATAACCAGAGGCCTAACAAGCTGTCAGTTGCCAACTGATTGAGACCTTTTCCTCAGGGTGAGCTAAGCAGATGCCTAAGAGAGAGGAGTCCAGCTCGTTTTTTTTGTCTTAGCTCAGCCTCATTCGCCCATGCCCTGTATATGTGCACGGACATATTTGTCAGACATTGCTTTCCATTAGTGCCTTTGCTCATTCAGCTGAAGAGAAAAGCCAAGCAACCTCCTGATAATTGCTGGGTTTGGTCAGCACAATGTGAACCGAGATCTCAAACTGTATTTAGCTATCAATAAAGACACACAAATCTATCACCTTCGGGCATGCTTTTAAGTCCACGGGTTCACAAATACTTTTCTTTCTTCTCAAACTCTAGCTCCTGCAGTAACTCATTGTCAGCTATCATATGTCACACAATTCAGTTATTTAAAGCCAAGTTATTTCTCTTGATTAATCATATCATTTACAATTCAGACTGATAAGAAGGAAAAGTCTTATCTTTCACCAAAGCCAGAGAAATAACAATAAAAATGATAAAAAGAATAGTAAATAGGAATAAAAAATGTATCAGGAAGGCAATCTGCTTAAAGACCTGTTAAGGCTGGCTTTTCTCAGAAAAATGTTTTAAATAAAGCCTCTTCAATGGAAAAAAAAACAAACAAACAAAACACCACAAAGCAAAACTAGTAAGTACCCGTTGATTAGTGAAGAAGGTAAGGACAATGAAATACATACACTAACTCTAGTCTCATTTCCATTGAAAAATTGTGGTCTCATTATTTCAAGACCTGAGTAACACTTCCAGTAAAGACTTTCAAAGACTTTTCAAACCTTCTTTCAAAGATTTTTCAATAATTTCACATGGGTTCCCTGTGGCTTCGTCAGCCAAGGCATGCAAAAGAAAACCCAAATATCTATCATAATACTTACACAACTGTTGTGACACTTATCTACATGGTATTTGAGTCCTGGACTCTGGGAGATAGATCCTAATTTACCTTAGTTTCCATGTGACTTCCCTCTCAAAAGACAGACTGAGGTACAGACAGTTTAAGTGCGAAATATACATTTTAAACAACTGAGTATCATGTGGGCATATTTGACTGGAAGATATCCAGTTGTATTCCTGCCATATGAGCTATTCACAGCTACTAGCTGGCAGACTGCTAAAACTGTTGTCTGTACTTTATGGACCATAGCCACGGATGTATTTCATGGCATTCAAATTTTTCGACAAGTAAATATAGCTTTACAATTATTTTCAGGCTACTCCCCAACTAATTAATATATCACAGATAAAGCATGCTAAGATATATGGAGAAGAAACTTAGTTTTGTTTTATAAAAAAAAACACTTTTTTCACTCATATATATCCTCTTTTTTTGCTCTTATTCTCTCTCTTTTTATTTTTTTTTTTTGGGGTGCATGTGATAATGCTGTCCATCTTTTCAATAGCTCATTCTCTGTAAAATAACTCCAGGCAAAGGCCTATTGAAACATCTAATATGAAACAGAACAGCTTTGACCAGTTCTGATATTGGTTACACTGTAGTTGGCTAAGAAAACATAGCTCAAAAAATATGAAGGATTCTTACTGCACAAGGAACGTTATTAGAACCGTATTTTTCTTAGCAGAAAATAGACAGCAGATGTAAAGAAAAAGAAATAAAAAAATAAAAAACCCACAGCTTTGGTAAATCTCTCAGATATGATTATGTTCAGCAATTTGCCACTTCAGTGTAACTGAATATATGTAAGATGAATAGCAGGCCTAAAATTCTCACAGCGGGAAAACTAAACTTGATACAATTTCAGGGCAGTGGGGAGTTACTTTTCACAGTAAAGCCCACATACATGTATTTGCCTTCAAAATTTGCAGCTTCAAAACCCTTTATTCTTAATCAAAAAAGAATGTTAGCAGTCCAGTATTTATGACTTTACAGTACTACTATGCTTGTGCTGAGACCAAAAGAGAGATCTCTGTAAATAAAAGAAATCGTAGTTTCAACTTCTCTATAGGGTTATTAGTCTCAGTTTCAGTATTTATCGAAAAAACAATTATTCTAGAGAACATAGTTCTGGGTCTGAGTGAGAACAAATTGAGAATTAGCTCTTTTGCAAGACTTCTCATCAAAGGCCCTGTTTAGCTGAAGAGTAGTCAGGATATTTAATTAAATAAGGGGAAAGAAAGAAATTATGGGGCAAGAAAATTATGGGGAAAGATTCATCCAAAAAATCATATCTGTTGCTAAAAGACTGAATTGAGACATTTTATATTTCTTATATAAAGTTCTAATATAGTTTCTAGTTGTTAACAGTATTGAAGAGAAAAACAGCTTTTTCATTTTTAAGGCACAGTTTAAAACCTTTTTATGGACAATACTGGTACAGTTTGAACCTCACATGATGCATATAGCAGTGCTTTGGATGAAAAAACTAGAAATTCCAGGCAGCATCGTGGTGGTAAAGGAGGGGACATGGAAGAAAAGAGGCAGAGTAGAGAAGGTGAAAAGAAAATCTTGGGGTTTCATCAGCACCGAGATAACTAACAAAACCAGAGAAACAGGATATCAACAGAGACAGAAATATAGATGTATTCTGAGTAGAAAACATTTTGATCTTGATAAAACTGTGAGACAAGTTACTATGGGAACTATTAGGAAGGAATTGAACCTACCTGTGAAAATATTAACTTGAGGTAAGGTAAAGGAAAAAAAGGAAAAAATATCACAGTAACAAGCAACAGAATCACATTTACAGAAGCCATGGTTAGCAGCTGCAAAAATCAGGACAACAAAAATACCTTCTTTACTAGGTAGATAATTTCACAATTTTTCAGTAGTAAGCACTCAGAGTTTTCAAACTACAGAGTCCTCTTTTGGAACGATTTTTCAAAGCTCAACTTGGTTTTGGCCTATTATTTTCCAATAAACAAAAGGTTCCTCCTTGAAATATTTCTTATTTTATCTTTATTGTTTTTTACTGACCTTCTGGTTTCCATGCCAGATAACTCAAGTATAAAAGAGGGCAGCTGAAAAAATGGATTATTTGGATTTATAAGTATTCTGTAATGAATGAAAACACAGTGGCAAAATCTGTACTGGTCTCGCCTACACACATGCTTGAGAGATGAAATAATAGCCAAATTGCCCAAGCTGTCACCAAGAAAGCAGTTATTTTTTACAAGGGAGAAACTGGATAATTTGTTGTTTTTAAATAGGTTGGAGAAACTCAGGAAGGAGGTAAAATAAAATAATTAAAGTAACTAAGAGCAAAAAAATGATCAGTCATTGGTAGTTTATTACCATAAAGATGAGTACTATGAATTTGTGTTATTCATCTAATAAATCCCTTATAGCCTGCCACACATATACACACATGCACAAACCTGACAGAACCTGGTTAGTGATGGTTACATGAGTAATCCAGCTATAAATATATTCTCATTCTTACTTTTGTTCATTGTCCCCACTCTACCTCTTCTGTGGTACATTTCTGCTAGGCAGAATCTTTCTCTTTACCTGCACATATCCCCT